>NC_064927.1:114479107-114828274 GCF_023897955.1 Schistocerca gregaria
GCTTCGCACTCAGTGAAGAGCTTTTGGATCGCACAAATGAGAACGAGATGTTCCTTATGAGACGTGGGTCTACGCTTATGATGATGAAACTAATGTTCAGTGTTCACAGTGGGTCGGGAAAAGTTCTCCAAGACAAAAAAAGCTCATCAGGTCAGGTCATATGTCAAAGCTTTCTTTGACCTTGAAGGATTAGTTCATCATGAATTCGTGCCACAGGCAAAAACTATTAATCGATGGTACTATAGGGATGTGTTGAGACACCTTCGAGTAAATGTGAGAAGGAAACGGTCCGAAATGTGACGAGAAAATTCGTGGCTCTTGCATCGCGATACCGCATCCGCACATTTATCCCTGTTGGTGCGTCACTATTGCACAGAAAACGAAATCACTGTACTGCCTCATCCTCTCTACTCTGCAGACATGGCTCCTGCTGCCATTTTTTTTATTTCCGAATTTGAATACCCTGTTGAAAGGACGAAGATCTGCAACATTAACCGAGGTAAAAGAAAATTTGCAGACGGCGCTTCGCGCGATCCAGTACAACACGTACCAAGACTACTTCCAGAAGTGGAGACGGCGTTGGGAGCGGTGTATCAATTGTGGAGGTGAGTACTTAGAAGAAGACCATGCACAATAAGTAAAAGGTAAGCGTGGAAAAATTTTGTTAGCAAAATTCCGGAATTTTTTCAGCAGACCTCGTATAATACGAATAGAAGAAAACGCCTTAGCTCTGACCTATTATGATTGTAAGTGTCCAGTTGATATAGTTAGCATTCTTCAGAATACAATCCAAGGACAACGCTGCATAGCAGAGAAATACTATTCGTTCTTTGCTGAAACCACAGATATTGTTCTTGTTTCGCTGCCATTATCAATAAAAGCCTTTTATCTAAATATTGCTCTATAGTAATGTGAGATTGTTCTATGGACTGAACAGGTAAAATTGTCAGTTGAATAATTCTTTGTTTACAATGAAAACGAAAATGTCTTGTTGCTGTTCACATTGCGCACCGCACGAAACATAACTAATTTTTGTTTGGGCATATACCACCCACATACAACGAGTAGTTGCTTCGTTGAACATTAGATATTTTCAGTATATAGATGAAGATGTAGATGTAGGACAAAACTGGGCGTCGCCAACGAAGGCTAAGCGTACACGGTACAAAATACAAAACTGATTTATTTGTAGTGAGACTGCAGGTAACATTAGATTGAGAGAGGATGCAACTATCTACATGCAAACCGTTGTGAAATACATGCCTAAGGGTCTTTTCCTCGCATGACAGTTTCTGTCCGACCTTTTCTCATATGGAGCACAGGAATAATGATTACTATAATCTTTTCTCCGCGGCTCCTACAGCAGTGATATCATACGCTGCTGTAATATAATCCTAGGTTCTTCGCATAATACTGGTTCTTGAAACTTTGTAATTAAGCTTTTTCGGGAGAGTTTCCATATATTTTCAAGCAATACCCAATCCAAATTTTTCAGCATTTGATTCACAATCTGCTGTTAGCCCAAAAAACTTGTGACCATTCGTGCACCCTTCCCTGTATACGTTCAATATCCACTATCAGTCCCATTTGGTTCGGGTCGCACACTAGTACAGGCCGCGCAAGTATTTGGTAACCATCTTCCTAGCACCATACCAAGGAACGAATTTTGCTACGTGCTTTATATATAACCGAGCCTATGTGGTTGGCATTTCAGAACCTTGCAAACTGCTTCTCTCATGTATTTATATGAGTTGACTAATTCCATCTGTGACTCATCCATATTGTAGTCGTAGGATACCCACTATATTGTTTTGATTAGCGGAGTGTGTAATTTTACATTTCTAAAAATTTTAAACGAGCTGCCATTCTTTGCACCACTTTTATATCTTATCAAGATCAGATCGGATACTTGTGCAGCTATTTCTCGATAGTATCTCATCACAGATAACAGCATCAGCTGGGAAACTTTGACGTTGCTATTAATATTGTCTGGAAGGTTATTAACATACAACCTGAACAACAGGGGACGCAGCTAGCGGTCTAACGTGTGATTCGTTTCCGAGGGTGGTTGGTTGGTTGGTTGGTTTGTGGGATTAAAGGGACCAGACTGCTACAGTCATCGGTCCCTTTTTCCAAATACTAAAAACACCCACAGAGAATAAAAACGATTAATAGAATAGATCACAGACGACAAAGAACAAGAGAAACTAAGGCAAAGACCAGACAAGACGAACTAAAATCACACAGAGTGTGACGGTGGTTGGCCGATCATAGAAAAAAAAAGGAAAAGCCAACCACCGAGAAACACATTAAAAATCAGACTAAAATCGTAGGCCAAAGGCCAGAATCAACACAAAAGAACATAACAGACACTCAGATTAAACGATAAAAACCCCCTGCCCGAATAAACCGTAAAACTAAGCCAGCCGTAGCAGGGTCATCAGTTAAAAAGGCAGGGAGCGTATCAGGCAGCGCGAACGTCTGCCTGAGCACACTTAAAAGTGGACAATCCAACAAAATGTGGACCACCGTCAAAGCAGACCCGCAGCGACATAGAGGCGGGTCCTCACGACGCAGTAAACAGCCGTGCGTCAGCCGGGTGTGGCCAATACGGAGACGACAAAGGACAACGGAGTCACTGCGAGGAGCTCGCATGGAGGAATGCCACACAGTCGTCGTCTCCTTTATAACACGGAGTTTATTGGGCGTGGGTAGATCGCGCCACTCAGCGTCCCAAAGCGAGAAATTTTGTCGGCGGAGGACTGCTCGCAAATCAGTCTCTGGGAGACTAATACCCAGAGATGGTTTACTGGTGGTATCTTTCGCCAGGCGGTCAACATGTCCATTGCCCGGGATACCGACATGACCGAGGGTCCACACAAAGAGCGCAGAGCGGCCGCAACGGGCAAGAGTATGCAGGGACTCCTGGATAGCCATCACCAGACGAGAACGAGGGAAACACTGGTCGAGAGCTCGTAAACCGCTCAGGGAATCGCTACAGATCACGAAGGACTCACCTGAGCAGGAGCGGATGTATTCTAGGGCTCTAAAGATGGCGACCAGTTCAGCAGTGTAAATGCTGCAGCCAGCCGGCAAGGAACGTTGTTCGGAATGGTCCCCTAGAGTTAGCGCATAACCGACAAGACCAGGAACCATCGAGCCGTCAGTGTAAACAATGCCAGATCCCTGATACGTTGCGAGGATGGTAAGAAAGTGGCGGTGGAAGGCCTCCCAAGGGACTGAGTCCTTCGGGCCCTGTGCCAATTCCAGCTGAAGGCGAGGGCGAGGCACAGACCACGGAGGTGTATGCAGAGGTGCCTGGAGATGAGGCGGAAGAGGTAAAGCTCCAAGCCTGGAGAGAAGCTCTCGGACGCGGACCGCGATCATACATCCAGCCATGGGCCGACGTTCCGGAAGATGGACGTGTGACTGTGGGAATAGTAGCTGATAGTTAGGATGCCCGGGCAAGCAGAAAACATGGGCAGCATAAGCGGCCAGCAAACGTTGGCACCGTAACCGCAGTGGATGGACACCTGCCTCCACTAGTATGCTGTCCACAGGGCTGGTACGGAAAGCAGTAGTGGCAAGGCGTCTCCCACTATGGAGGATTGGGTCCAGCACCCGCAACGCAGATGGGGATGCTGTGTGGCTCTAGCATCTCAGAGCATTTAGATGCCGCCAACACGTCTGTTTAAGCTGCCGAATATGAGGCAGCCAAGTCAACCGGGCATCAAAAACTACACCCAAAAACCTGTGGGTCTCCACCACAGCAAGAAGTTCGTCATCAAGATAAAGCCGCGGCTCAGCATGGACTGTTCGGCAGAAATTCATGACGCGAGTCTTGGCAGCTGAAAACTGGAAACCATGCGCTACAGCTCAAGACTGCGCCTTGCAGACAGCGCCCTGTAGCTGCCGTTCAGCAGCTGCAATGCCAGTAGAGGTATAGTAAAGGCAGAAGTCGTCAGCATACAGGGAAGCGGAGACAGAACTTCCCACCGCTGCAGAGAGCACGTTTATTGCGATTAAAAATAGGCAGACACTGAGGACAGATCCCTGTGGTACCCCGTTCTTCTGGACCTGGGAGGAACTATGAGAGCCCGCGACTTCCACGCGAAAGGTACGATATGACAGAAAATTTCGGATAAAGATCGGCAGAGACCCCATCCATGAAGCGTAGAAAGTATGTGATGACGCCATGTGGTATCGTACGCCTTTCACATGTCCAAAAGGCAGCGACGAGGTGCTGACGGCGGGCAAAGGCAGTACGGATGGCCGACTCCAGACTCACCAGATTGTCGGTGGCAGAGCGTCCATTACGGAACCCACCATGAGACGGATCCAGAAGGGCCTTAGACTCCAGTACCCAATTCAAGCGCCGGCTCACCATCCTTGCAAAGAACGTTGGTAAGGCTAATGGGGTGGTAGCTGTCCAGCTCCAAATAGCTCTTGCCCGGTTTCAAGACGGGGATGACAATGCTTTCCAGCCATTGCGACGGAAACTCAGTCTTGATCCAGAGATGGTTGTAAAGGTCGAGGAGGAGTCGCCTGCAGGCCAGTGAAAGGTGTTTCAGCATATGAGAGTGGATGCGATCTGGCCCAGGAGTGGTATCAGGGCAAGTGGCAAGGGCACTGTGAAATTCCCACTCACTGAATGGAGTATTGTAGGATTCAGAATGGTGGGTGCAAAAAGAAAGGCTCCGACGTTCCATCCGCTCTTTAATGGAGCGGAAGGCCAGTGGGTAATAGGAAGAAGCGAAACTCAGAGCAAAATGCTCTGCCAAGCTGTTGGCAATTTCGTCGGAGTCTGTACAAACTGCTCCATTCAGTGAGAGCGCAGGGACGCTGACAGGGGTCCAATAGCCATAGAGGAGTCGGATCTTGACCCAGACCTGTGATGGAGAGACATGGAATCAAATGGTGGACACTTACCGCTCCCAGCACTCCTGCTTGCTTTGGCGGATAAGGCGGCAGGGCCGCGTACGCAGCCATTTGAAGGTAATGAGGTGTTCAATGCAGGAATGTCGCTTGTGACGCTGGGGCGCCCGCCGGCGATCTTTAATCGCTTCAGCGATCTCAGGCGACCACCAAGGCACAGTCCGCCGCCGAGGGGACCCAGAAGAACGGGGAATGGCAGATTCTGCGACAGTAACGATGCCGGTGGTGACGGATTGAACCACTGCATCAATGCCATCATTAGAGAGAGGCGCAATTGCGGCAGTGGAGGAAAACAAGTCCCAGTCAGCCTTATTCATAGCCCATCTGCTTGGGCGCCCAGAAGTGTGACGCCGTGGCAGTGACAGCAAAATCGGAACGTGGTCACTTCCACACAGGTCGTCACGCACTCTCCATTGGCCAGGCGATAAGGGGCTAGGGCTGCAGATCGAAAGGTCAATGGCGAAGTATGTGCCATGTGCCACACTGAAGTGTGTGAAGGCACCATCATTTAAAATCGAGAGATCGAGCTGCGCCAATAAATGCTCAACGGTAGCGCCTCGACCTGTTGCCACTGACCCACCCCACAGAGGGTTATGGGCGTTGAAGTCGCCCAGTAACAAGAAAGGTGGCGGCAATTGTGCTATCAGCGCAGCCAGGACATGCTGCGCGACATCACCATCCGGTGGAAGATAAAGACTGCAGATGGTAACAGCCTGTGGCGTCCACACCTGAACAGCGACAGCCTCTAAAGCTGTTTGTAGAGGGACAGACTCACTGTGAAGAGAGTTAAGGACATATATGCAGACCCCAGCAGACATCCTTTCATAAGATGCCCGGTTCTTATAATAACCCTGATAGCCACGGAGGGCGAGGGCTCACATTGCTGGAAACCAAGTTTCCTGAAGAGCAATGCAGAAGAAAGGGTGAACGCTGATAAGTTGGCAGAGCTCAGCTAGATGGTGGAAGAAACCGCTGCAGTTCGACTGGAGGATGATATTGTCCATGGATGAGAAAGGCGTGAAGGGACTGGAAAGGCCGATTACGCCGCTGGGTCACCTGCTGCCTCCAATTGAGCACTTGCGCTAGTGCTATCAATGGTGTCTGGGGGACCAGCGAGATCGAGGCCCTTAGCGGACGCCAGAATCTCCACCTCATCTTGAGACGCAGAATTGGAATGTTGCGGTGGAACAGGTGCCACCGCCATGTCGGGATGCTTTGGAGCCTTTTTCTTCGACTGCTTTGCACGCTGTGCCTTTGGCAGGTCTGGCTGGGAGGGCCCCACTGGGTCAGTCTCAGGGACAGACGACGATCGTGAAGCCTTGTGACCAGCGACCGGTGGTTGTTTCAAAAATTTGCGGGTGTCCGCTTTGGCTCTGAGCGTAGCCTGGAATGAGAGGGCCCCAAGAGACCCCTTCCTGACTAGACTAGCTGAAGAAGTCTCACGCTTCTCTGGCTGGAACGGGGGAACTAATGTCCCCGATCGTTGGAGTGGTGTTGCTCCTGAAGTAGATGGAGCAGGAGCAACAGAGGGGAAGTGCCCCCCACAACCAAGGGGGCTGGTTCATACTGACATAGCTGAGAGGCAACAGTACGTGACGACACGGGAGAGGATCGTACCGGTGTTGCAGTATCGGCATAGGTGGATGTCATTCACACAGGATCTAGCCGCTCATATTTCCGCCTTGCCTTGGGGTAGGTGAGGCAGTCCAAGGTCTTATATTCCATTATCTTTCTTTCTTTCTGGAAGATCCTACAGTCCGGTGAGCAGGGGGAATGGTGTTCTCCACAGTTAACACAGATAGGAGGAGTATTGGGATCCAAAGGACGTCCACAATCTCAACAAGTGATGCCGGAAGTACAGCGGGATGACATGTGCCCGAACTTCCAGCATTTAAAACACTGCATCGGAGGAGGGATATATGATTTCACATCACAGCGGTAAACCATCACCTTGACCTTTTCGGGTAAGACACCCTCAAAGGCCAAGATGAAGGCACCGGTGAACACCTCTTCGTTCTAGGTTGGCGCATAGTTCATCGTCCGACTGCAGAAGTAGATCCCTGTGGAATATAATACCCTCGACCATGTTGAGACTCTTATGTGGTGTGATGCTGACAGACATGTTCCCTAACTTATTGCAAGTGAGCAACCCCCCGTGACTGGGCAGAGCATGCTGCCTGGATTAGAACTGAACCAGAGCGCATTTTAGACAAGCCCCAAACCTCCCCAAACTTGTCTTCTATATGCTCCACAAAAAACTGGGGTTTGGTTGACATAAATGATTCACCATCAACGCGGGTACAGACTAGATACCGGGGTGAATAATCAGTACCGCCTTCTTTAGCCATATGTTCCTCCCATGGAGTGGCCAGGGAGCGAAATGATCTCTGATCAAATTTCTTCCCGTTGAGGTTAGACCTCAATCGCTTAGAGACCTTGCAGGATGGCCTTTGCCGGGAGTCCCAATGCCCCAGAGGGATAGGCATCTACTCCTCGGCATACATGGGGAAGTAGCAGCTCAGGCATCAGCAGTGCGATCACTGGGTAGTCAGGGGGCTACCACCAAGAGGGTACATGACAACCCCACCACAACGGACTGGCTACTGTGCTGGTTGTTGGGTGTCGAACATCCATTAATAAAGACAGCAAAGATGGAAGTGCACAATGAAGGACTGTAGGCTACCCAGAACACACTGCAGCCTATGTGAACGGAAGCTCAGTTTAAGTCCAACTCCATGGAAAAAACAAATATGCCAGATCTTAGGGCAAGGTGGATATAGAATGCACCACATAGGGCGTCCTTCCCCAAATGGTACGCACTAACGGAAAAATTTGAAAACAGAGTAGTCAAACGCCTTAGCGGACCATCACATTAAAGGCCGAAACAGTTGAGACTCGTTTTAGTCGCCTCTTACAACAAGCAGGAATACCGCGGGCCTATTCTTACCCCCGGACCCGCAGGGGGGTTTCGAGGGTGGGTACGACATGCTGACGCAGCAGTGGCTCACCTCGCAGCAGCAGCGGCAGAGACGCCTGCAGGGCGCGCTGGAGGCAGTCGTCCAGATCTGGGCTGTCGCGCCGGCACTTGGGCACCACCACTGTCCCTGCAACAAAACACAGCGTGCCAATACTCGTCCTCTGGCCTTCTCAGCCTACTCCCAGTTGTCGTATGAACACGTTTCCTGTACGTAGAGTTTGAAATACAACCAGCTACAAAGGTATGAACTGACAAAGTGAAGTGAAGATCTAACCTGAGTCGCAGTACCATCATGTTTACTACATCTGGTTGAAATATACTTACGACCGTCAGGACTCGAGATTTACAGATACGCAGCAGAGCTCGATACGGTACCACGGCTGCCAGAACAGTCACGTGATATTTGACTCTTTCCTACGAACTAGCCTCAAGAACGAGCTATAGGTCTGCTTGGAATTTTGACCGAAAAGCACAGGAGGAAACACCACTAAATCTGCCAGCATACAAACTACTGTTGCATCTGAACACATTTGAGACAAAAGATCTCGTACAGTAAGTCTAGAATGCAGTATGCGCTGTGTTAACGCGTAAAATCCCTCTTATTTCCTGAATGGTTCAAGGTATAAAACGAGGTTTCCAGTAAATGATAATACGTAGGGGAGAACTTAATTTTGTTGCGGAGGTAATACTCTTAACTTTTGTATCAACTAAGATGTGGAAGCTAGTATCGTTTTTAAAATGCAGCGGCATACTTTTTTAACGGCATTCATAGTTCCTGATCGCGTAGAGATAGAAACAGCGATACAGAAGTGTTGATGTAGGAAAACTGCGCCGTAGTATCCTCGACATATTAAAATTGAAAGGCCTACTTCCATCGTTATATAGGATGTATCAAAAAAATTATCCTGTTTTTGAAAAAATCATAACTAATATTGTTTGAGATATGTGTGTTAACAAAGTGCTGTTGGAAAGAGCAAACTCTCGAGACTTACATGATTCCCGCTAGGTAGCAGGAGTGTGCACCCACTTCAGTTCTAGTAAAAATGGTGTCGGCATAACAGAAAGCGTTTTGTGTTCTATGTTTTGCGCAGTGCGAATCAGTAATAACTGTTTGGCGTAACTTTTGTTCTAGGTATGGTGTGGATCCCCCTACAGCACAGAGCATTAGACTATGGCATGAACAACTCCGAAAAATGGTTCTGAGCACTATGGGACTTAACATCTGAGATCAGTCCGCTAGAACTTAGAACTACTTAAACCTAACTAACCTATGGACATCACTCAGATCCATGCCTGAGGCACGAATCCAAACTGCGACTGTAGCGGTCGCGCGGATCCAGGCTGATGCGCCAAGAAACGATTGGCCAGACCGGCCTGCGAACAATTCGGAGAAACACGTGTTTGTGTAAAGGCAAATAGCCCGGCCGTTGCTGAGTGTCTGACACAGACCCCGAACACATCAGCCATAATGAGATTTTCACTCTGCAGCGAAGTGTGCACTTCTCTCCGCAATATCTTTTCTTCCAGGAGTGCTAGTTCTGCATGGTTCGCAGGAGAGCTTCTGTGAAGTTTGGAAAATAGGAGAAGAGGTACTGGCGGTAGTAAAGCTGTGAGGACGGGGCGTAAGTTGTGCTTGGGTAGCTCAGATGGTAGAGCACTTGCCCGTGAAAGATAAAGGTCCCGAGTTGAGTCTCGGTCCGGCACAGAGTTTTAATCTGCCAGAAAGTTTCACATCTGCCTTAGTTTCACAGGGAGTGCCCAGAAATCCGTTCGTCGTGCAGCTCGACAGCTCATCGTGGCCCCGATGTCCGTCTGGCGTGTGTTGCGTCGACCTTTGCACACGAAACTATGCAAAGTTCAGCTACTGCAAGATCTTTGTAGAGGTGACAAACATCAACGTGTGGATGATGAAAGTTTTCTTCCACGCTTAGCGTTTAGCGACAAAGCAACATTCCATTTAAATGGAAAGGTGAACAGACATAATGTGAGGATATGGTGTACGAAATAACCACATGAAGTTGTACAACAACAGAGGGTCTCTCCATTTTTATTTGCCCAGAACACTGTTACAGAAAGCACATATCTCGATATGCATGAGAACTTTCTTTTTCCACAGATGGAGACTGATTTGAACGATTTCATTTATCAACAGGATCAGGTACCGCCACACTGTAATTTGCAAGTGCGGGAATTTATAAATCAAATGATTACTGCAGGATGGATCAATAGCACTGGACCAAATGATTTAGCCTTACATTACTGGCTTCGAAGGTGGTGGTAGTGGTTGTTGCGATGTTTAAGGGGGGACTAAACAGCAGACTCCCCCATTCCAAAAACAGGTGAGACGAATTTGCGGAGCAGGTAAAACCCCAAGGGGAAAGAGACTCCCCCAGGCACTGAAAGAACACAAATGCGGCAACGAACACTACAGACAAGAAGAGTACAGATGAACACCAGACAGAAAGAAACAGAAGAAAAGATGGCCGGAGACTGGTTGACTGACCACGAGAACAAAAAAAAGGGAAAAAAGTCAACCATCTGACTACATACCAAAATCTGCAACCAATTATGAGAGAGTCGAGGACAAGAGACACAGAAAGGAAAAGGTGCAGGACCTCCCTAAACGGATCCATAAAAAGGACTACCACGGATAAAATTTAAAATGTCGTCAGCCATGGAGGCATCGTCGCATAAAACCAAAGGCAAAATGCCCGGGAGATTAAAAGACTGCCAGAGGGTGCGCAGTCGGGGACACTCCAACAAAATGTGGTCAACCGTCAGCTGGGACCCACACCAACACAGGGGGGGATCCTCCTGACGCAAAATATGGCAGTGCGTCAGGTAGGTATGGCCGATGCGGAGCGACACAGGACGACAGAGTCACTGCGAGAAGCCCGCAGGAAGGACCGACACACGTCGGTCATCTCCTTAACAGCCCGCAGTTTATTCGGGAAAGTCAGGTCACGCCACTCATCATTCCACATCCCAAGCAGCTTATGCCGCAACTGCAGATCACGAGCCGGGAGGCTGATCTCCAAAGCTGGGGCGTCGATCGCCCCTTTGGCCAGCCTGTCGACACGTTCGTTCCCCGGGATGCCAACGTTACCTGGCGTCCAAACAAAGACCACCGAACGACCAGAGCGGGTAATGGCAGAAACAGACTCCTGAATAAATATACCAGAGGAGAAGAGGTATAGCAGCGGTCGATAGACTGGAGGCTGCTCAGGGAGTCACTGCAGATGGCGATGGACGTACCTGAGCAGGAACGCATATGCTCAAGAGCGCGCAATATGGCCACCAGCTCGGCAGTAAAAATACTGCAACCAGCCGGCAAGGAGCGCTGTTCAACATGGGCAGCGTGAGCAAAAGTGTAGGTAGTACGACCATCAACCAGGGAACCATCAGTGTAGACAGTCTCACAGCCCGAAAATGAGGCGAGGAGCGCAAGAAAACGGCGACGGAGGACCACAGGCGGAACCGAGTCCTTGGGTCCCCATGCCAAGTCCAGATGGACGAACGGCCGGGGCATAGCCCAGGGAGGCATAAGTGCATAGACCCAGAAGGGAGGCAGAAGAGGGAATGACCCCAGTTCCGACACCAGGGACTGGACACAGAGAGCAATAGAAAGCCAGACCTAGGTCGCCGTTCGGGCTGATGGAGGACCATGGCAGGGAAAAGCAGGCGATGATGGGGATGGCCTGGCGAGCAATGCACGTGGATAGCATAGTCGGCGAGCAGTCGATGGCGGCGAATCCGCAGCGGGGGAACCCCGGCCTCCACCAGTAGACTATCCACGGGGCTCGTACGGTAAGCGCCAGTTGCAAGCCGAACCCCACAGTGGTGTATGGGATCCAACAACGTCAACACTGAGGGTGGTGCAGACCCATAGGCCAGGGTCCCATAATCAAGCCTGGACTGCACAAGGACTCTGTACAATCTCAACAGCATGCAGTGATCTGCACCCCAAGACGTGCAGCTCAGGCAGCAGAGGGTGTTGAGGTGCCGCCAACACTTTTGCTTCAGCTGAGTAATATGAGGAATCCATGTGAGCCAGGCATCAAAGATGTGTCTTAAGAAGGGGCTAGTGTCCACCACTTCAAGTAGGTGGCCGTCGAGGTAAAGTTCAGGATGCGGGTGGACCGTCCGACGCCTGCAGTAGTGCATAACTCGAGTCTTGGCTGCAGAGAACTGAAAACCATGAGTCAGAGCCCATGAAGCTGCCTTGCAAACCGCTACTTGCAGCCTGCGTTCGGCGCCTCCCATAGTCGTTGACCTAAATGAGATGCAGAAGTTGTCGGCATGCAAAGAAGGAGACACCCCACGGCTGCAGCCAGACCATTAATAGCCACTAGAAATAAGGAGACGCTCAACACCGAGCCCTGCAGGACCCCATTTTCCTGTATACAAGATGAACTAGAGGCGGCACCGGCTTGCGCCCGGAAAGAGCGGCGCAATAAAAAGGTTTGAAGAAAAGCCCGGAGCTCACCACAGACACCCCACTCATGCAACGTAGCAAGGATGTGATGCCTCCATGTGGTGTCATATGCCTTCCGCAGATCAAAAAATACAGCAAGGGGAGGCTGACTCTGGGCAAAGGCCGTATGGATAGCAAATTCCAGCCGCACCAAAGTGTCCGCAGCAGACCGGCCACGACGGAATCCACCCTGGGATGGAACGAGGAGACCGTGCGATGCAAGAACCCAACACAAACGCCGCCCCACCATATATTCGAGCAATTTGCACAAAACGTTGGTGAGGGTAATGGGACGATAGCTGTCCACCTCCAGTGGGTCCGCACCGGGCTTCAAGATGGGGACAATAACATCTTCTCGACATTGCGACGGGAACACACCCTCGCTCCAAATGCGGTTAAAGATGTTGAGCATGTGTCTCTGGCAGTCCCTGGAGAATTGCTTCAGCATCTGCACGTGGATGCAGTCTGGTCCTGATGCTGTATCAGGGCAATCGGGGAGGGCAGCAAGGAATTCCCTCTCGCTAAAGGAGAACGATGCGTGTGGAATGATAACGACGTCTGCTCAGCTCGCTCCTTTAGAGAGTGAAAGGCAGTGGGGTAAGTTGCAGTCGCAGAGCTCGTAGCAAAGTGCGCGACAAGGTGGTCAGCAATGGTAGCGTCCGAGCAGACAGTGCCGTCCAGGAAGATCCCAGGGACACCCATAGGATCCGGGACCACACGAGCGAGGGGGAGACACAGGAGCCCAAGGATGAGACACACCTCTCCCGGCACTCCTGCTTACGCCGTGCAATAAGATGTTGGGCCAAGGCATGGAGCCTCTTAAAGGTGATGAGAGTCTCCAGAGACAGGTGCTGCCTATGACGCTGGCAAGCCCGCCTACGGTACAAAATGACCTCAGCAATCTCCGGCGACCATTAGGATACAGCCTTCCTCCGAGGGAGTCCAGAGGAGTGGGGGATGGCAGCCTCGGCAGCAGAAATGATTGGACGTGGTCAAGATACGAACCACCTCGTCAATGTCACCCTGTGGGGTAGACTCAATGGTGGCAGCGGAGGTAAAAGCCCGCCAATCAGCCCTCTTGAGAGCCCAGTGGGGCAGGCGCCCAGAAAAATGACGGGCAGTGACAAATAGATGGGAAAATGGTCACTACCACACAAGTCAGGATGCACTCTCCAGTGGAGGGATGGGGCAAGTCCAGGTCTGCAAAGAGAGAGATCGATGACCGAGAACAAGCTATGGGCCACACTGAAATGCGTGAGAGCACCGGTGTTCAAGAGGCTAAGGTCGAGCTGAGCCAACACATTCTCCAAGGCACGACTGCGGTCAGCAGAGACAGTCCCACCCCATACAGGGTTGTGGGCATTGAAATTGCCCAGAAGCATCAGTGGTGGCGGGAGTTGAGCCAGCAGCGCAGCCAAGACATGTCAGGGGATCTCCCCATCCAGAGGAATGTAAACAGAGCAAACAGCAATAGCCTGCGAGAGCTCAACCCTGACAGCGACTGCTTCTAAAGGCGTCAGAACGGGTACTGGCGAGCTGCAGACAGAGTGGTGAACAAAGAGGCAAACTCCACCTGACACTCGTTGACAGGCAGCGCGGTTCTTATAGTATCCCCGATAACCGTAAAGGGTGGGGGTCCGCATTGCTGGAAACCAAGTTTCCTGAAGAGCAATGCAGAGAACAGGAGAAACACTCTGAAGCATCCGGAGCTCAGGCAGTTGGCGGAAATAACCGCCGCAATTCCACTGGATAATGGAAGCAGTAAGGGACTGTAAGGGCGTGAAGGCGACTAAGAGGCAGACGGCCACCGGGGGAGAGTCAGCTGTGTCCATAGGAAAGGCCCCCCAAGGGTTCCGTGAGGGCGAGATAGGCTGCAGAGGCGAGGATCTCCACCTCATCCCCAGAACTATTTACAGCAGGCGGTACTGAAACCGCTGGAACGGCCTTCTTCTTGGACACATTCCGTTCCTTTTTCTCGTGTCTGTCCTTTGGGTTAGAGGGCTGGGAGAGCTTCTCTGAAGGAGCGTCGGAGGCTGACGACGATGCAGAAGCCCTACAACCAGCAGCTGGCGGAAACATCAGCCACTGGCTCACATCCGGCTGGGTAGGAGAAGAAACAGAGGAAGGTAGAGCCCCGAGGGACCCCTTCAGCAAGAGAGGAACTGACAGAGGCAACGCCGGCGGAGAAGGAGGGGGAGGGATCGAGCCCACCGGTTTTTCAGCAGATGTCACTCCCGAAGTAAGCGTGAGGGGAGCGACAGAAGAGGGTTTGCCCGCAACTGCTAAGGGGCAACAGAGGAAGGCTGGCCCCAAGACACTAGGGGGGCAGACAGAGATGCATGGCCCCGAGGGCCCACTGAAGGCGGCACAGATGAGGCGACAACTGCCGCTCGCGAGGGCGACGATAACGTGGTTGCAGCATAAGATGTTCGAAGGGAAACAGGATACAACCATTCAAATTTCAGTTTTGCCTCTCGATAAGTAAGCCGGTCCAGGGTCTTAAATTCCATTATCTTCCGCTCCTTATGAAGAACGGGGCAATCCGGCGAGCATGAAGAGTGGTACTCCCCGCATTTGACACATACAGGCGGAGGCGCACATGGAGAACCGGGATGATAGGAGCGTCCACAATCTTGACATGTGGCGCTGGATGGGCAACGGGAAGACATATGCCCAAACTTCCAGCACTGGAAGCATCGCATTAGGGGAGGGTCGTATGGTTTGACGTCACAATGGTAAACCATTACCTTGACCTTCTCGGGCAATACAGCACCCTCGAAGGCCAAGATAAAGGCACTGGTGGCCACCCTGTTAGTCTTGGGTCCTCTATGTACACGATGGACAAAATGTACACCACGTCGTTCCAAGTCGACTAGGAGCTCGTCGTCGGAGTGTAACAATAGGTCACGATGGTAAATAATCACCTGGACCATATTTAAGCTACTGTGGGGAGTGATGGTAACAGGGACGTCTCCCAGCTTATCACACAAGAGCAACGCTCGTGACTGGGCTGGGGAGGACGTCTTGAGAAGGATGGACCCATTACTCATTTTAGACAACCCCGCCACTTCTTCAAACTTATCCTCCAGGTGTTCCACAAAAAACAGAGGCTTCGTCGTAAGAAAGGAGTCACCATCAGTCCTGCTGCTGACAAGGTATTGTGGTACGTAAGGCTCCCGCTTGGCACTAGATTTGCGTCCCTCCCACGGCGCAGCCAACGTGGGGAACGACTGAGGGTCATATTGCGCTGCATCAAAGTCAACTCTGCCTCGCTTAGAGACGCTGGTGGCTGTGCGACCACCAGCTTGGTGTGATTTATTGCGCTTCATTGCGCCACATCCGCCCAGATGCCACCTACTCCGAACGAGGACTCTCCCTAAGAGCGCCACCCAGCCAAAGCAACGGGTACCTGGCCGATATCCCGTTGCCCAGAGTCCCTGTGCCCCAGACAAGATGCGCACATACTCCTTGGCATGCATGGGGAGGAAACAGCTCTGGCATCTGTAGTGCGATCCCTGCGTGGTCAAGGGGCTACCACCAAGAGGGTACATGACGACCCTATCACAACGGACTGGCTATTGTGCTGGATTTTAGGTGTTGAGAAGGTCCACAATTGTCGTTGGCGCTAAGAAGGGGATTGCGCACAAGACGAGAAGGAGGCAACCCAGAAGACGTTGCGTGTAAATCCCGCCACACGACAATAGATAGCATGCAAGATGGTGGTGCATGATGGACCAGTAGAAAACACCATGCAAGGTGTCCTTCCCCAAATGGTACGCACTAACAACTGAAATTTGGAAAAATGGAGGTCAAACCCAAGAGGGGACCATCACATAAGGCCGAAACGTTAGAGACTCCTTTTAGTCGCCTCTTACGACAGGCAGGAATACAACATTAAATGAAATGAGACATCACATAACACCAGCCGTGAAAGCCGTAATTCGAGACATGCTCTCTGCAGTGTGGAACCATTTCGAATACCACATTGACGTATGCCGTGCATCTGTAGGAGGGCATACTGAACACCTATGGAAAGGCATGAAAAAAAAACTTTTTCAGTTTCCCGTTCATCAAAAAACATATTCGTTGTATTTGTTTATTACTTTCAGAAATATAGACGTGCCAAATCGGATGGTTGTTTTTGATACACCTTGTGTGTACTGAGATGGTAAGCCTGCGCTATTAAGATAACACATATTCTTCTTAGCTCAATGATATGCAACATAGATATTGGTAAATTTTATAAATTAAACTGTATGCTAAATTCTAGCATATCAGAAGGCGTTTTATGTGTACATAAACCTGTTTAACTGCAAACAAGCAAACGGCCGAAATGCTTGTTACAACGGCGGAGCCTGACATGAGATCCACACTTGGTGACGTTTCCACCACAGCAGGCGCATCTAGCTGTCTTGCCTTTAAATTATAGCACATTTCAAATATACTTTTGTGAGAAGTTTCAGCACGGACACGTTTACAATCACTGTCACTCTTTTCTCATTTTCAAATGCCGTTGAAATACCACATTATTCAAATTAAAAAAATTAAACTTACTTCATTATTTTGGTACATACATGATTTAAAGGCTTTAAACATGTAATAAAATACGTGCCCATTTGTGTGTTGTGTTGGCAGAAGAGCCAACACCGTGTTACTAGTGGAGGCCGAAATGCACGAGTTTTAGCTCACGCAGGCTGGCGTGAGGAGGGAAGAATTATACTGACGTGAGGTCTGGAACATGACAAGGAATTAGAGTTAAGAAAGAGGACGTAATTAGTTTGATACTTAACATTAATCTATTAATGATGAACGTCGCTCTTGACGGTACATGATTCATAATATTATCTGTTCAGAATACATTCTCATACATACACTCCTGGAAATGGAAAAAAGAACACATTGACACCGGTGTGTCAGACCCACCATACTTGCTCCGGACACTGCGAGAGGGCTGTACAAGCAATGATCACACGCACGGCACAGCGGACACACCAGGAACCGCGGTGTTGGCCGTCGAATGGCGCTACCTGCGCAGCATTTGTGCACCGCCGCCGTCAGTGTCAGCCAGTTTGCCGTGGCATACGGAGCTACATCGCAGTCTTTAACACTGGTAGCATGCCGCGACAGCGTGGACGTGAACCGTATGTGCAGTTGACGGACTTTGAGCGAGGGCGTATAGTGGGCATGCGGGAGGCCGGGTGGACGTACCGCCGAATTGCTCAACACGTGGGGCGTGAGGTCTCCACAGTACATCGATGTTGTCGCCAGTGGTCGGCGGAAGGTGCACGTGCCCGTCGATCTGGGACCGCACCGCAGCGACGCATGGATGCACGCCAAGACCGTAGGATCCTATGCAGTGCCGTAGGGGACTGCACCGCCACTTCCCAGCAAATTACGGACACTGTTGCTCCTGGGGTATCGGCGAGGACCATTCGCAACCGTCTCCATGAAGCTGGGCTACGGTCCCGCACACCGTTAGGCCGTCTTCCGCTCACGCCCCAACATCGTGCAGCCCGCCTCCAGTGGTGTCGCGACAGGCGTGAATGGAGGGACGAATGGAGAAGTGTCGTCTTCAGCGATGAGAGTCGCTTCTGCCTTGGTGCCAATGATGGTCGTATGCGTGTTTGGCGCTGTGCAGGTGAGCGCCACAATCAGGACTGCATACGACCGAGGCACACAGGGCCAACACCCGGCATCATGGTGTGGGGAGCGATCTCCTACACTGGCCGTACACCTCTGGTGATCGTCGAGGGGACACTGAATAGTGCACGGTACATCCAAACCGTCATCAAACCCATCGTTCTACCATTCCTAGACCGGCAAGGGAACTTGCTGTTCCAACAGAACAATGCTCGTTCCGCATGTATCCCGTACCACCCAACGTGCTCTAGAAGGTGTAAGTCAAATACCCGGGCCAGCAAGATCTCCGGATCTGTCCCCATTGAGCATGTTTGGGACTGGATGAAGCGTCGTCTCACGCGGTCTGCACGTCCAGCACGAACGCTGGTCCAACTGAGGCGCCAGGTGGAAATGGCATGGCAAGCCGTTCCACAGGACTACATCCAGCATCTCTACGATCGTCTCCATGGGAGAATAGCAGCCTGCATTGCTGCGAAAGGTGGATATACACTGTACTAGTGGCGACATTGTGCATGCTCTGTTGCCTGTGTCTATGTGCCTGTGGTTCTGTTAGTGTGATCATGTGATGTATCTGACCCCAGGAATGTGTCAATAAAGTTTCCCCTTCCTGGGACAATGAATTCACGGTGTTCTTATTTCAATTTCCAAGAGTGTAGTAATGGCGCCTTGCTAGGTCGTAGCAAATGACGTAGCTGAAGGCTGTGCTGTACTGTCGTCTCTGCAAATGAAAGCGTATGTAGACAGTGAACCATCGCTAGCAAAGTCGGCTGTACAACTGGGGCGAGTTCTAGGGAGTCTCTCTAGGCTAGAACTGCCGTGTGGCCGCGCTCGGTCTGCAATCACTGATAGTGGAGACACGCGGGTCCAACGTATACTAACGGACCACGGCCGATTTAAAGGCTACCACCCAGCAAGTGTGGTGTCTGGCGGTGACACTACATTATGTACCATAATTTTCTGAATTCCTCGTTTCGGTATGCTGAACCATTCACCAAATAAAAAGAGTATACTTACATGGAAATGATGTCTGTTCTTTCGGACATGTCCGAAAGAACAGACATTTCGGACATGTCCGAAAGAACAGACACCATACCCATATAAATATACAGTTCTGGCAACACCGGCCATGACCTTCGTCTTCTATGCAGATGCACACATTTTCCCCGAACTGCTACGGGACTTCATAAGAATGTCTTCCACGAGTAATGAGTGTGGTGGGGTAGGACACTACGAATGTAGTGTGTGGACATAAAAGGTGAGAATTTGGGTCTCGCGGGAGGCGTGCTAGAGATAGTCGCTGCAGTCGAGCTATCCTCTGTGCCCACGGTTGCTCAGATGGATAGAGCGTTTGCCATGTAAGATCCCGGGTTTGACTTTCGGTCGGGGCAAACATTTACACCTCTCCCCGTTTATATATATCAACGCCCATTACCAGCTGAAGGTATTAATATCATGCTAAATAAAGAGAGTGTTCCATATATGACCCATTCTGTATAAACATTTATGCGATTTTTATTAAAGCTAAAAGTGAAAGGAGAGAAAGTTGTCTTTCAGAAGATGCTACTTGACTGTCAGACCATTACAATATTTACAAAAAAAGTATATGCAGTTGCGAATGTGGACAACCATCACATCTATAATGAATTAATGACAATGAAAATTTGTGCTGTGCCGGGCCCTCGAACCCGGACTTCACACTAATCGTGAGTGGTCGCCTTTTTTAAATTTTTATTCTTTATTATTGTTACAGAGGGGAACTAACCCTCTGACCGAAGACGCTGAGCTACTGTGTCGGCACCGTTTGACTGTCGTCAATTTATTATACAGCTTACGGTTGTCCATATTCGCAACTGTGAATTGCATTTCAGAACGGCTGTAGTCGCCGCTGTGGCCAGGAACATTCCATCATAATTTGGAATAGCGCATGCACACCAATATAGTATATTACAATGTTTTGTTTTGTTGTTAGAGCCTATGATTTACCAAATGGCTTGTAAATGGAGACGTCGTTCCCTCTTAACATTTTATAAAGCATTCGAAAAGTTACCAGCTTTTAATCATCTTGAATTGAAAATGTAAATGTCGTGCGGCATTGTGGATGGAATATCTCACTGGGTGAGTTAAGCCACCTCTCTGAAAGGATCCTATTCCTCTGTGTGAGTTGGCCCCTTTCCTTGCCATCCAGGAATGGTGTCGTAGGTATATATGTCGAGCGTATGTGACTGAAGTGGATGTGTATATATAGTGGGGTGTAATATGTTGAATGATGATGAGAGAAGGATGATGAGAGAAGGGGAAGGGTAAAAGCCGGTGCCAGCGCATACCGTCCTGTTCTCGAACAGCACCAAGGGAGTTGCAGAGTTTCACATCCCCATTAGACTAACACACGCGCCCTCACTTCGTGAGACACAGAAGGGAGTTTTGCAATTTGATGAAGGATACTGGCGCAGAGACTGGTGATCGCGAACCTTGTGCCATCACCTCTCCCCTCCTTTCCGGCCAAATAATGGTAGTTGAAGTTTCATCCACAACCAGAATTCCAACCGACTTGCCACCGACTCGAGCGCCACCAGGCGTCGTTAGCTATCCCAACTACGGAGGGGCATTAATTTGTATCAATGGAGAAAATTAACTAGGATTAAACAGAACGAAATAAATAGTGTTAAACCGACTGTAACTGCGACTGCGAGACTTAATTACAGAGGTAAGGCCAATATGGATATATTACCAAGACAAACTGATAATATAATCGTCGTAATATTTTTTGTTATAGCTGTTCTTATTTCCCGTGCTTACCGAGAAACTCTGCTATATGCAAAACACGGTTTGTTCAGCTTTGTTTTACAAAACGCGTTTAGATATACCATACAGATAATATTTTGGGAAGAGAACTAACTATAGGTGAGATTAAGAAGATCAGAGTAGGAGATAAATACAAATTACAGAAAGAGTTAACTGACATATTATGTAAACAGTTGGGTGAATCCAAAGACGAAGGATTTACTGTAGGTGACGTTAAAAACGTATTGCAACTACTAGATATCCATAAAAACGTTGTATGTGCTGAAAATTTCACCTCAGTTACCTATAGTGGTCCAGAAAAAGAAATGAAGATGTATCTACATAAAGATCGTGACCATTTCGATGTCATTAACAATATGACAGCTTTCCTGGCATTTAGTATATTTCTGCAATAAGTGTAAGAAATCATACAACAAGAAGAATGAACATAGATGCAAAATAAAGAGAAAATTGTGCATATTATGCAAAATTCCAGAACATGAAAATGAAGAAAATAAGATTTACTGTGAGAAATGCAATAGATACTGCTATAATGAAGAATGCTTAAACAATCGCCAAGAAATTTGTGTTACAGCTTATAAATGTAAAGGATGTAATAAGATTTGTGTGAGATCGAAAGTACATACATGTCGCTTTGAACTTTGTAGAAACTGTAATCAAGTAGTAAAAATTAAAAATCACATGTTATATGCAATACAAATTGCAAAAAGGTGGCGTCTATGGAAGAAAATTTGGTGAGCGTTGTATAGTCCAAGTTTGTCCAAATTGTAATAAAGATGGTTGTTATATTACTGGAGAATTTAAAGATTTTTATGTTTAGCAATGTTTCAAGTGCAGTAAAATATTTGCAGGTGTTTAAATGTTGTAAAGATGGAATCCCTAAGAGTGTGAATTGTACTTATGCAGAGAGGTGTATATGGTGTGATTATGAAGCAACTCAAGAAACTAGTACACACATTGAAAACTTCATAACTTTTCATAATTTTAAAGGTGACACTCTTTATAAATTTAAGACAAATGATGAATTCTGTAGATGGATGATATCTGGAAAAAAGCAGCTGTTGCACATTCATAGCTCATTATGCAAAAGCTTACAATTCACAATTTATTTTGAAATACTGTGTTGAAAATATCATAAAATAACATCTACACAGGAACTAAATTCATGTTATTGGAAATCAAACAGTTAGGTCCAAAAATTATAGACAGCAGTACTTCTGTACAAACTCCTCTTAGTATTTTTCCAAAAACTTTTGATTTGAAATAGTTGAAGATAGGTTACTTCCCACATTTATTCAATACAGCAGAAAATGAAAATTAAATTGGACAAATTACTGATTCTGAATATTACTGTTTTCACACTGAAAAACACAGAAGCATTTCTCAAATGTCATAGTTACAGAGTTAAAGAAAATTATGTGTTCAATTTCAAGAAAGAAATTAATGAGCACTCTGATTCTAATGTAGAGATTTGAGAAGTGGTTGTTTAGAATTCTTAGAAATAGCTAATATTGATCCATTTTGTTACTTAACAATTGGTGGAGTTTGCATGGCTATACACAGATCCAAATATTTACCTAGAAATACGACTGATGTATTGGATAAGGAATAGAAAGAAAATTACAGTAAATAATCCATAGCTTGTTTAAATAGTTTAAGTAATAGCAACTTTCAACATGTTCTTAATGGGGGAGAAGTAAGAATAGTTGGTGCAAAACTAGATGGATTTGATAAAGAAACTAATACTCTTTATCATTATCATGGTTGCTTCTGATATGGATGTAAAAAATGTTTCAAAAATGAAACGATTAAGAATAAAAATAAAAAAAAGTAAATGACCTTTATCAAAAGAATTTTAGAAAGAAGTACAGAAATTCAAAATGCTGGATGTAATTTGGTAGAGATATGGAAATGTGATTGGCTGAACTCACCATAATATAAAAAGCTTAAGAAACTAAACCAGTTAGACAAAATTGTTGAACTGTTGAATCCAAGAAATGCTTTTTATGGTGGCTGAATAAGTGCAATAAACTTAAGAGGTAAATCAAATGGTGTTAGTACAAAAATAAAATATATTGCTGCATGTAGTCTTTATCCAGCTGTACAATATTATGATTATTATCCTGATGACATGAAACAAAAATGTACAAACCAAGATATTACACTAAATAATGGTACAGCTGTATAAAATGTTAAGTATTGGCAACCAGACGATTGTATCACCCTGTTTTACCATTGAAAGTAAAGATAGATAAAAATGAAAAGCTGTTGTCTCCTTTGTTTATCAATGTGCAGAAGAACAAATAAATAATTTAATCACATTGATGAAGAAATGAGTTTTATTGGAACTTGGGTAACGGACAAGTAAAGAAATCTGTGGAAAAAGGATATAAAATTTTAGATGTCTATGAAGTATGGGATTTTAAACATAAAACTAACAGTGTTTGAAAATTATGTGAAAGACTTTTTAAAAATAAAATTAGAATACAATCACCATACTTTTGAAGATGAGGAACAGTATATCAACACAGTTACAGAGAAAATGGATATTGAGTTAGATCCTGATAGAATAAACGAAAATCCAGGAAAACGAGCAGTTTCTAAGATATGTCTTAATTCATTATGTGGGAAATTTGGACAAAGGCAAAATATGAATAAAACTGATTATGTGGCAGATTTATAAAATTTTTATGAGATACTATTGGATGATTGATTAGATACTTGACATATACATTTTATTAATGAACATATGGTACAGATGAGGTATGGGGTTTTAAAGATAAAGGCAACAAATTGTTTAAAAATTTTGTGAAAATAAAATTAGAAACCAGTCCACATAATTTTGAAGATGAAGAGTATATGAAAATAGTTAAAGAGAAAATGGATATTGCATTAGATCCTAATAGAATAAATGAAAACCCGGAAAAACAAGCAGTTGCCAAGATATGTCTGAATTTATTATGGAGGAAATTTGGACAGAGGCGAAATATGAATAAAACTCATTATGTGACAGATTTACAACATTTTTATGAGATACTTTTGGATGACTGAACAGATACTTTAGACATAAATTTTATTAATGAGCATATGGTATAGATGAGGTAGAATTTCAAGGCTTATTATGTGGAAAATAACACAGCTAGAAATATTTTCATAGCTGCATTCACTACATCAAATGCAAGGCTTAAATTGCATGATATGTTAGACCAACTAGGAATAAACGTTATGTATTTTGACACCGGTTCTGTAGTATATATTGATAATGGTAAAAATACTGTGGAAACAGTTTATATGTTAGCCGAATGGACTGATGAATTGGGAAATAGCTGGATTACAGACTGGGCTTCAAAAGGCCCAGTTATTATTATGAGGAAAATGATAAAAAAAACAGAGATGAAGGTAAAAGTTTTCTCTTTACATTACATGAATCTTCAAAAGCTGAATGGTGATTCTGTGATATGACTAATAGAGAGTGAATTGGAAGAAAAGATACAGATACAGTTATACATAAGGTAACTAGAGATGTTGTTACTATAAATCTAGTTAACAGACAAGTTTAGAAAGCATTCTCATTTCAGTATGATAAGAGAATTGTTCTAGAAAATTTTGATACACTGTTTTATGGATTTTGAATCTCTTCTAATGTAAAAAAATTCATACCACATTTCTTATATAAACAGAATAAATTAGTTAGTTTAATTCTGTTGTATTCATTGATATCTAATTTTTTGGTTATAGAATGAGAAACTTTTAAAAATAATGAATATACTTTGATAAAAATAATGAATAGGCTTTAATGTAATTTTATTGGTAAAGTATTTTTAGGTAAATTATAATTAGCTATTTGTTTTAAAATCATAGAAAAGAAAGAACCTCAGTTTTCTATTTCCTCCCATGTTTCTATATTAGTTTCATCACATTCTTCTATGTTCTTTAATACATCATGGTTCCGACTTCTCAAATGTTCTATAATTAAAGATGGTTTAAAATATTCATTTCAAACATTACACTGAAGTTATTTTTCATCAGTGATGTCAAGTTGAGATATTTCCCACACATTAGTCATATTTATAATAATAAAATTTATAATCTTATTAAATTTTTTTATTATACATAAATGGAGGCTCTACTGAAGAAACTAAACAATACAAACAATTCTAATTTGTTTAAAATGATTAGTGAGCTAGGAGTAAATGAATTATATTACATTATAGGTTGTGAATATTTAAAAACTAGATATGGAGAAAAATGTAAAGTTGTTTTGCCACACAGGTATTATAAAATTCTTAGTAGCTCGGATTTTAAGTGTTTTGAAGAAGGTAATATTAAGCTTAGATATAAAAGAATGAAAAGAGCTAAAAATAATGATAATGAATTTCATGATCTAGAGCTCAATGTGTGATTTTGAAGTAGCTTTTCAGGGTTTCTTTTTGGGGCTCCTCAAGACTCTTTTTCATTTTTTTATTTTTCATTTTCATATACACTCCTGGAAATTGAAATAAGAACACCGTGAATTCATTGTCCCAGGAAGGGGAAACTTTATTGACACATTCCTGGGGTCAGATACATCACATGATCACACTGACAGAACCACAGGCACATAGACACAGGCAACAGAACATGCACAATGTCGCCACTAGTACAGTGTATATCCACCTTTCGCAGCAATGCAGGCTGCTATTCTCCCATGGAGACGATCGTAGAGATGCTGGATGTAGTCCTGTGGAACGGCTTGCCATGCCATTTCCACCTGGCGCCTCAGTTGGACCAGCGTTCGTGCTGGACGTGCAGAACACGTGAGACGACGCTTCATCCAGTCCCAAACATGCTCAATGGGGGACAGATCCGGAGATCTTGCTGGCCCGGGTAGTTGACTTACACCTTCTAGAGCACGTTGGGTGGCACGGGATACATGCAGACGTGCATTGTCCTGTTGGAACAGCAAGTTACCTTGCCGGTCTAGGAATGGTAGAACGATGGGTTCGATGACGGTTTGGATGTACCGTGCACTATTCAGTGTCCCCTCGACGATCACCAGAGGTGTACGGCCAGTGTAGGAGATCGCTCCCCACACCATGATGCCGGTTGCTGGCCCTGTGTGCCTCGGTCGTATGCAGTCCTGATTGTGGCGCTCACCTGCACGGCGCCAAACACGCATACGACCATCATTGGCACCAAGGCAGAAGCGACTCTCATCGCTGAAGACGACACTTCTCCATTCGTCCCTCCATTCACGCCTGTCGCGACACCACTGGAGGCGGGCTGCACGATGTTGGGGCGTGAGCGGAAGACGGCCTAACGGTGCGCGGCACCGTAGCCTAGCTTCATGGAGACGGTTGCGAATAGTCCCTAATTTGCAACAGTGTCGCTAATTTGCTGGGAAGTGGCGGTGCAGTCCCCTACGGCACTGCATAGGATCCTACGGTCTTGGCGTGCATCCATGCGTCGCTGCGGTGCGGTCCCAGATCGACGGGCACGTGCACCTTCCGCCGACCACTGGCGACAACATCGATGTACTGTGGAGACCTCACGCCCCACGTGTTGAGCAATTCGGCGGTACGTCCACCCGGCCTCCCGCATGCCCACTATACGCCCTCGCTCAAAGTCCGTCAACTGCACATACGGTTCACGTCCACGCTGTCGCGGCATGCTACCAGTGTTAAAGACTGCGATGTAGCTCCGTATGCCACGGCAAACTGGCTGACACTGACGGCGGCGGTGCACAAATGCTGCGCAGGTAGGGCCATTCGACGGCCAACACCGCGGTTCCTGGTGTGTCCGCTGTGCCGTGCGTGTGATCATTGCTTGTATAGCCCTCTCGCAGTGTCCGGAGCAAGTATGGTGGGTCTGACACACAGGTGTCAATGTGTTCTTTTTTCCATTTCCAGGAGTGTATTTGTCGGTACATTAGGTTTGCTCACTCAAGGGATTCTTATAAACATATAAAAATGTTGCTAAATTATCTGATTATCTGCGAGTGTGCTCAAGGTATCAAGTTACTACTGACATATGACACAAGTGACACCCAATCACCTGACTATGTTCGAAGTCCATGAGTTCTGGAGAGCGCCCCATTCTGCTCTCTCGCGATGTCTAATGACTACTGAGGTCGCTGATATGGAGTTCCTGGAAGTAGGTGGCAGCACAATGCGCGTAACAGGAGAAACGTATCATTTTGGGGGTGTCCAGGTACCTTTGATCATACAGTGTACTTTCAGTGGCGGTAGTTTTGACCAAAACAGGAAAAATTGTCTAATAAACATGGGCTCTATAATACGTAATTTAAGAGCTATGAGTACTTGTTCAGTAGAAGAGATGCACTTAACACCATCGAATATGAACAAGTGATCATAGATCTGTTGCGAACCAAGGAATTGGGACTGCCCTTTCGCCAGGAGGCCTGGCACAGAGTGAGGATTAGTGATCCAGTTTACGCTCGGAGGCGTCAATTGCACATTGGTATTTGTAATAAGATTTGTTCCTTCTCTTGAGTTTACAGAGTTACCTTCAAGGCGACAGTCTGCGGCCGGGCGTAAGAGTGTGCCATAAAGAAGTGCTGTTGCCTTTTTAGCGGCTTGCGACGTTATCCCGCAGGGCACTGAGCCACGGCTGCGTGCTGTGCTGGAGACAGCAGAGGGGCGAGAAGATATCTCCTGTGCAGACGTGGTGCGATACACTGCAGCTCCCACCACAGTGCTCTCATAAAAAGCCCACCACTTGCTCAGGTGAGGAAATCCGAATGTAGTCCAGGACGTCGATTACCGTGAAGACTAGGCCCTGGCCATCCCCCATGGAGCGACCAAGTGCAGCAAATGTTCACAAGTTGACCAGAGGGCTGTACAAACGGGCGACACCTGGTCGGGATGAAGATGACATCTTGCAAGCCATGATAGCCTGTAGTGGAGGAGGCTGGATGCAAACCCATCTGCGATATTCCAGTAGGCATCAGGGGGCGGGCGAAGTCTGTAGTAAGCATCAGGTTGGCTGCGTCTCGGTGTGCGAATCAGCAAGCAGGTAGCAGGCGAATCATCATCGATCAGTTTGTCATAGTTCCACTGAAACTCAGTAGACCGCCATTCTCTCTGGCTCTAGCGACTTGGACAGAATGGCAGCACAACGGAATGTGTGCCGAGGATGCGCCTATGACACGATCGCTCTAGGTGTATCGACACATTTGCCCTCGATCGTCGGTCCTGTCATACCTCCTTACCTTTCTGTGGCAATTCCATAATTATTCTACGTCGCTGAACTTGGGTCTTTCTGCCTACATTTGGCTTGAGAGTGGCGGTCTGTCGCTAAAATTACGAAGTGTTATTACACATTACTGTGTTGCGCAGCACTGCGACGGTTACATTTCTGCCTTCCCCCACTCGAAGTTTGTGTGGCAATGTTCGCTTCGTGCTGTGACGTGGGTCACATCGGCAACACCTCCTGTTAACATTCACAGTAGGACACCGGCCCAGAGGTGGCCTACTCTGTTCTGAACTTGCCTGGCAGAACTTTTCAATAAATTCAACGTAAAGTAAATTCAACGTTTCAAAAAAATTTTACCTTTGATTATCCTCTGCAATCCTCTCATACATTTAGATACAAAACTGTACACTGTGCTATGTCATCAAGTCGTTTGCTTGGGAGAGCTGACTCTGATGTATTTTCTCTTTGTTTCCTAATTCTATACCATTAATCTTAACTTTTGATTTTCTGAACCCTTTTTAGTTATCCTACATTACCTTAATTTCGTTTTCCAAGTTGCACTACTTTTAGAGTTTTTTTTAGTCTACGTTTCTCGGATTACGTTAAGTAACAACTTGACAGGCATCTGATGTGTCGGTAGGCCCTGAGAATGGACACATCTACGTTTGAGACAAAAATAAACTACAAAAATTGCTATCTGAAACACGGAAAGACTAGGGGTCGTAATGCTTATGGTTACAACATTTCGCGTCTGTTATCTTGATATCGCTGAATATGTTGCAACATTGCTCCAAGGAAATTTTGCTTGCTGAGATGCTATTAGCGTATCTAAAGAGTCTATGAGATCAGGACTCATGGTATTTACAGTCGTACCTGCGCATGTAACTGGGAGCCAGAAGCTCGTCCCAGCTATCTCATAAGTTGTGCAGTTCACCAAAACAACAGTATTATGTAACTCGAAATTTTCCAGTGCCCTGAAGTTTTCCAGTCTTATTGCAGTCCACGAATACAGTTTTCGGTGAAAAACTGAGTAGATCCTAGCTTTTCAAATTGAGGCTGTGATGTCAATATTCTAAACGTTCCGTCGCTTCTGCTTTCCTCCAGACGCAATTGCACTACACATGTCTGTGACAGTCTGCATTTCTCTAACTCGATAAATGGTGTCACTTTCCTTCAATCAGTCTAGCAGATTATTAAATAAATTTTGTAATGTAAAATTTGTGATGAATAATTTTTAATATAAAAACTTTTTAATACTTATACTGCAATTTTCGTTGTACAGTTAAAGCTTCTCCTGCTGGTACAGGTATTAGAATAGGCCCAAGGTATTCCTGCATGTCATGAGAAGCGACTAAAAGGAGTCTCCCACTTTTCGACCTAATTAGTTCTGGTTCCCCTTCAGTATTTGACCTCACACTTTCAAAATTCTACAGGAATGCGAGCCATTTGGGAAGGATGCATTACGTGATGCACTTGCTATCCATAGGGTGGTTAGACCTTCTGCGCTATTTATTGTCATGGCTCTGTGACTCCACCCAAAGTTCAGCTGCTTGTGTGAGGACACCTTCTGGGGTATGTCATCTTCTTCTGTTCTCCGTTGTCCTCTTTTGCCTCCATGACAAAACTGGATTTCTCTGCATCCAATATTCAGCACACCAGCCAGTCAGTCGTGGTGGGGCCATCAAGTACCCTCTTGGTTGTAGCCCCATGACAACATAGGGATCAACATTGCTGATACCTGAGCTGCAAACTCCCCCATGTATGCCAAGGAGTAGATGCTCATCATCTTCGGCCATCAAGACTCCTGGCAATGGCTATCGCGCCAGATGGCTTTTGTTGTGGCTTGGTGGCACCTGTGGGAGAGCCCCTGATCAGAGTGGTTGGCACAAGGGTGGATAACCTGCAATGAAACGGACCAAATCATCTTTTACTGGTCGCTGAATGGCGCCAGCAGTCTCTAAGAAAGGCAAGGTAGAGTACAATGCTGACAGAAATGACCCTAAATCGATCCCCTCCCTAGCTACCCAATGGGAGGCTTCTAGGACTAAAGAAAAGAGAGAGCCTTATTCGCCAAGGTATTTAGTCTGTAACAGAACAGATGGGGACTCCTTTCTGGCTACAAAGTTTCTATTTCTTGTCGAAAACCTGGAAGACATGTTTGGGAAAGTGGCTGCATTGTCGAAAATGAGAAATGAGGCAGTCCTCATTCAGAAAGCTTCCCCAGCCCACTCCCAGGCATTACACGCCTGTGACCAGATGGGTGATATTCCCATTCCCGTCACCCCTCATAAAAGCTTCAACATGGTCCAAGGGATTATTTTACATCATGATCTTCTCTTGCTCTATGACTCCGCTCCAATTTAGAGCAGCGGCGTGTTCACTTGATTCGGCGCATCTATAAGGGAACAAAAGACAATAGGGTTGTTACTGGGGCCTTCACCTTGTCCTTTGAGGGTGATTCATTGTCTGAATACGTCAAGGTGATGATATACTCATATGACGTAAAACCATATATCACTTGCCCTATGCTGGAAATTTGGGCACGTCTCCCCACTGCAATTCCAGCATCACCTGTCAAGGCTACAGACATTCACTGCATCCCAATTCCCCATGCGCACCTCCTCCCACTAGTATCAACTTGGAAAGAACCACTCCCCCTGCTCACCAGACTGCACATTACTCCAAAAGCAGGAGAAAATTATGGAGTACAAGACCCTGCACTGGCTGACTTACCAAGAGGCTAAACAGAAAGATGAATGGTTGCACCCCATTCTCTTGACATCTACTTATGCTGCAGCTATGTCGACATCACCCTCACTGGCGACAGTAGCCTCCTCGCCTCTACCTCGGTACAGTGGGCCTTCAGGGCAACACTATTACATCCTGTCCCTTTGGTGGTTGAGGGCACTTATCCATTTGTTACTCCCAAAACGTTGAGGGCAAAACCTCCATAAATGATGGGGACCTTGGTTCCCACACCGTAGCTAAAGAAGCAACAGCCTCCTCCAACTCCTCTCACATGAAAAGGGGACCTCTGGAACTCTCCAGCAATCCCAGGTGGACACTCTGCAGTGACGGAAGGATCCACAAGTTGCTAGACAAAGGGCTTCACAGTCTTCCACTACGCCAGAAGCTACTTTGGAAAAGTCCTCCCAGCAAGCCCCTAAAGAGAAGCGAGAGAGCAAGCTGATGAAGATGAAGTCCGCTAAGAAACAGGACACTCCTGTGGCACCAACACCACCACTCCCTAACAGTTCCATGTCAAATGATGAGATATAGATTCTAGCATATCCAAAGGACCTAGATCTTGCCGAGACTCCAGATGTAAAGATCCTGGATACCAGCACTCAACTGGTGGCAGCAGCTGACCCAGAGGTGTTAACTGCCTCCTTGGCCCCTTCATGACTTCCCATACGACTGACAGCGTTATCCTCCACTGGAACTGAGCCAGTTTTTTCTCTCACCTGGCTGAGTTATGACAACTTTCAAGTGTTCCACCTGCTTTTTGCATTTCCCTTCAGGATACCTGGTTTCGCATAATGCCGACTCTCATCCATTGTGGCTACTGGAAGTACTACAAAAACCATCCTGACTGTAGCAGAATGTCAGATGGAGTTTGTATGTATGTATGTGTAGCGAATTTGTGCCCCATCAAACACCTTTAGAAGCCATGTCTGTCAGGGAGAGGACAACACAGGAAATTACCATCTATAAGATCTACCTTCCTCCAGATGGTGAAGTGCCTACCACGTATTGGCTGCACTAATTTTCCTACTCCCCCCATATTTTCTACTTCTGAATGATTTTAATGCCTTAACCCTTTGTGGGGTGGAACCAAGATCACTAGCTATGATAAAGATGTCGAGGATTTACGAACTCAACTCTACCATTGCCTCCTAAATACCAGTGCCCCCACCCATGTCAGTGTGGCACATGGCACATACTCAGCCACTGATCTCTCAGTTTGCAGTCGTGGCCTTCTCCTATCCACGCGAGAGCTGACAACGATTTGTGTGGTAGTGACAACTTTTTGCGCTTCTTGTTCCTATCCCAACGTCACTAACCTGGACGCTTACCTAGATGGGCTCTTATTGAGGCAGACTGGGGCGCTTTCACCTACACTACCACCGCTGAATCACCGATGGATGGCAACATCGATGACGTGATCCAGACCATTACTACTACCTTTGTTGCCGCAACTAAATCGGTAATATCTTGTCCCTCAGGTTGCCCCAGGTGTAAAACATTGCCTTGGTGGTCGCCAGAAATAACTGCAACCATTAGAGACCATAGGCAGGCCCTCAATGCCATAAACGCTACCCATCCCTGGAGTATCTCCTTCCCTTCAAATGGCTGCATGCTCATGTCCATCAGCTCATCAAACGAGGAAGTAGGAGTGTTGGGAATGATATGTCTCCACCATTGGAACAGAAACCTCTCCTTTGCAGGTATTCGTCAGGCTCTGATACCTTCAGGGATACCAGACTCCTGCATGTATATCTGGAATTTCCTCACATGGAGTTGTACTGATCCAGATGAAATCGCTTAGCGCATTGCCAAACATTATGTTCACACCTCTTCATCTGAGAACTACTGCCTCGCCATTCATCTCCTAAAATAGCAGGTGTAACGACAACATCTACCTTTTGGCCCACGCCACCATGACCCTGTGCCTTTGCCATTTGTCGTCACACATATCCCGGACCAGACCACATCTGTTCCCAAATGTTTTAACATCTGGCAGCGGTTTACCAGCGCGACCTCCTTGCTGCCTTCAATCGCATCTGGAGCGATGGCGAATTCCCGTCGCAATGGCAGGAAAGTATAATCATTCCAGTGCTGATGCCTAGTAAAAACATTCCAGTGCTGATCCCTAGTAAAAACTAGCTAGAAGTGGATAGCTATCGTCCTATCAGCCTGACCAATGTTCTGTGCAAGCTACTTGAACATACGGTGAGCTGACGGTTGTGGTGGGTCCTTGAGTCTCAGGGCCTTCTGACTCTGTCCTTGGACGGTTTTCGCCAAGCTCGATCCACTGTTGACAACTTGGTCTGCCTGGGGTCTTCCATATGAACGACCTTTTCCCGGATTCAACACCTCATTGCCGTTTTTTTTGACCTGACGAAAGCCTACCATACCACTTGGTGCCACCACATTCTCGCTACTCTGCAAGAGTGCGGTCACAACAGCCGCTCTCGATTTTTATATGGAAGTTTTTGTCACTTCGTGCTCGAGTCAGTGATTCACACAGTTCGCTACACATAATAGAGAAAGGGGTCCCGCAGGACTTGATAACGAGCATCCCACGCTTCTTAATTGCCATTAATGGTCTCGCAGCAGCAGTTGAGTCCTCCTCAGTACCCCCCCCCCCCCCCCCACTTTCCTATACGCTGACGATTTTTGTATTTCCTTCTGATCCTCTTTTACTGGTGTGGCTGAAGGCCAGCTGCAGAGAGCCATAGGGAAGGCACAGTTGTGGGTCCTAGCTCATGGCTTTAAGTTTTCGGCCACCAAGACTTGTATCATGCACTCCTGTCATCTTGTACTGTCCACCCCCATCCAGAACTTTGCATCAATGACCCACTACTGACATACTGCATTTCGGAACTGGTCTTCGACGCCGGCTTTACTTTGCTTCCCCATCTTCATCAGCTGAAGGACAAGTGCTGGCAGCATCTTAATATTATTAAATGCCTGAGCCACACTGACTGGGGTGCTGATCGCCATACACTGCTGCAGTTATACAAAGTCCTTGCACACTCCTCTCTTAACTATGGGAGGCTGGTGTATGGTTCAGCATCGCCATCCAACTCTGAGGAATTCGACTTGCGATGGCAGCTTTCCGATGAGCCCAAAGACTGCCTGATCTTGGAAGCTGGAGTCCTACATTGCGGATCAGGTGACAACAGCTGCTTTCGAATTACACTGCTCAGTCGCTTCTTACTGAACTCGACACTTTCCTTCTACCACCTTGCCTGCAGGTCCACTCATATACACCTCCATGGTCCATGCCTCGGCCCCAGCTTAGTCTGAACCTATCGCAAGATCCAAAAAGCTCAGTTCCAACTGAGACCATCTGCCAGTAATTTTTCTCTATTCTCAGCATTCCAGCAGTCAGAAATAGTCCACATCAATGGTCACGTTGGCTTTGCTTACGCTCAAGTTGGACATACTGAAATATGCTCGTAGTTGGATGGCTGCAGTGTTGTTACTGCAGAGTTAGTAGCTTTTAACCATATCCACTCCTGTGTAGGTGAGTCCTTCATCACCTGTACAGACTCCTTAAGCAGCCTACAAGCTCTCGACCAGTGCTTCCCTTGCCATCCTTTGCTAATAACTCTCCAGGAGTCTCTTTATGCCCTCAGAAACAGTGGACGTTCAGTGTCCATAATTTGACGCCAGGACATGTCAGGATCTTGGGCAATGAACTTGCTGACAGGCTACCAGTAAAACTCTGGAGATCGGTCAAGTGGAAATTGATCTACAATTGCTCTTACACTGTAAAGTTTTTGGGATCCGGGATGCTGAATGGTGCATCCCCAGTACACCAAATAAATTCCGTAATGTGAAGCAGACAATGAATGTGTGGCAGTCCTGCGTCCTTGTCCTTGCCAGCCGCCAGCCCATACATGGCTGACTTATGGTTACCTCCCCGATTGCAGAAACCTATCTCAGTGCCATTGTACTTCCCAGTTGACTGTCGTCTCCATCTTGTATGACTGCCCAATTTTAGCCCCTCTGTGGCCCATTTTAACCTTGTCACCACACTGTGATGTTGGGAGACAATAAATCAGCTGAAATAGTTTTACGTTTTATTTGTTTTCATCGCATAATCTAAGGGTGAGCGTCTGGCTCTCTCTCCCAGGCCTCCGCCCTCCCTCCCTCACTCTCTATTTGCTATTTGTTCGCCTTGATCTTCGTCTTTTGCCTATCTGTTTTCCTGTAGCCTTGTCTTTTACGCTGGTGATTTTAGCGTATTGCAGAGTGGCATCCTTTTTTCTTCTAGCAATCAGCCAATCCAGACCATCTACTTTATTCTTTTAATACCTTCTACCCCTTTTTTCCTTTCAGTGTACGTTCCCTCCTTTGTCTTGCCTCTTTAGTTTTGTCTTTCAGTGTGGTTAGCGGTTAGTTTTCCGCCTTTTTTACTTCCCAGACTCTTTTGGGGAGTGGCTTTACTCTGCGAGCTGTTTGAGTGCGGTAAAATGGACTCATGCTCCTGTAGTTTGGTCCCTTTCTCTCCAGACAAGAACTGTTACTGTTCAATAGCCTGGCTTACAAAAGCGTTTCATAAGGATGACAATTTTATACACCATTGTGGATTACCCATAACGGAGAATAAAATTGTCATCCTTATAGAACGTGTACAAATTAAAGATTAAAAGTGAAATGCCAAAAGCCCAACCAACCTGGCAACACACGTCAAAACAAACTTGTCTTGCCAGCATGGTTGGTCTTTTGGTTCTTCATTCTGAATCTTCAACTCGTGTACATTTTATAAGAATGAAATATAACGGTATTATGAGAAGAACAGTTGCTACTCAGCATTTCCGCTATATGGTGAGTAGCAACTTTCCTCCTCATAATATTGTTACATTCCATCCTACATTTTCAGTAGTTTGATTTTATAAGGATGATTATTTTATACGCCATGATGGATCACTCCTTCAGAAGCTTGTCTATAGAATAGCTTGTTACAGTTCCATATACACACAACAACAAAATTTTTGCATCACCATGGTTCCCAGAACTCCTGAAGGTAGACGTGAATACTGCGTTACAGACACAGTCTTCTTCAATGTTCAGAGATGTCACTAATGCCGCCCAAAGATGTAAGCAACCATGCATGAGCAGCGCCTATTAGACGGACGGTGTCAGACAGCCGATCAGTTCCAGTTATTCCACTTGGAAGCAGGTTGACGGTTCGTGTTGCCTGTAGTTCAACCATGCCTAGATGGTTAATACCGCGGTCCGCATTGATACTTTGTGCCAGGAAGGGCACCGAAGAAGGGAAGTATCCAGACGTCTCGGAGTGAAACACAGCGATGTTGTTCGTACATGGAGGAGATACAGAGAGACAGGAACCGTCGATGACATGCTCAGACCGCCCAAGGGCTACTACTGCAGTGGATGACCGCTGACTACCGATTTTGGCTCGGAGGAACCCTGACAGCAACGCCACCATGTTGAATAATGCTTTTTTCATGCAGGCACAGGGCGCTGTGCTACGACTCAAACTGTGCGCAATAAGCTGCATAATGCGGAACTTCAATCCCGATGCCCATGGATGGTTAGTTGCAGATTCGTGCTTCCATCCTCCCAAATACAAGACCAGACTATTGAAAACAATTCAACCTCGGTCGGTTTATTCCTAGTGCACAATTCCATTTTATTTATATGTTCTTGGAAAAAAATATTATTTAATGATATGAAAAAGCTAGGTTATAATGTTAAAGCGTTTCACGAGAAAGATCGCTTCGAACGGACATGTGGGAAATATCACATTGAAAAATATTTTTCAAAATTTAAAAGATTTTAGAATTGAGAACGAAATTCAGAAATTCCCTGGAAAACAATTTAAAGCTGTTTACTATGGATCTTCGATATTACCATTACACTTTTGACAACCATTGTAGGATAAGGACCTCCTCTTGACTTTACCATACATTAGGGGTTTCGGCTATGCTCCTAAATGTGTTCTCATGTCATTTACCCACTATCCTATACGCCGTCGTCTCGATCTTATGACTTCAAATCCAGCACACAACATCCTTGGTGTATTTACCATCCATTAGCCTTGTTGCATTTCCCTACAATTTTCAGTTCGTTTTCTTTGAAGTCAGAATTACGTCTTCCATTCCAGTCTGTTGCCCGATTCGCTTGTTTCTTTTCTTGCCACCCCAGAAAGTCCTAACATGCCTCTTGTTAAATGGTCGCTAGTTAGTCTCCAATTTTTGAATAATTTTGTCATTAAAATTGTATATTTGTCTAATATATGTCAGAACTAATAATACACATTGATTGTAAACTCTCTGCATCAACTCTCTGCATATTGGAATATTCGTTTTGATGATTGCGTTCCGTTTATCGAAAGTACTCTGGGCTATTAACTTCTCTGTTTATTCCTTTGCTTGATTTCTAGTGACAACAAATTACTACGCAGCACCCCACACTTCCTTCATTTACATTAATGTCTTAGTGACCACTAATATAACTGTAATTAAGATTAACGTACATGCGTGCAAGTAAAGGCAGCATATGTGAAAGGGGCTTGCAAGACTACTTGGGGCCCAGTTTTCCTTTGACAACCAGACACGTGAAAGACCAGTATGAAAGCAATATTTTTGTCATACATTGCAACTGACTAGACAAGTAACACGACTCAGGAAAAGTAGGCAGCCACAGTTACAGTGTATGAAACATTACAGTTACAGTGAAATAATTAAATATTAACGTGTGGTTCCGAGCGACACCCTACTGACCTCCGTCATCATCTTCCTTGTCCGGCTCTGCTGCCAATACTGTCACCATCAAACAGAGACGCACTGCTGCTGCTACTGCATTCTTCATGACGCAGTCCTGTAAATGTAAAGAAAAAATTGTTACCATATAAAGGCTTAAATACGTATAGGTTACCAGGTATAGAAAGCTACCTCATTTGTACAAAGATAGGAGACATGTTTATGTCACACAGCGCCTTCCTGTAAAGTACAAGTGTGCTCCCAAACATCCCATGCTATGACTACTGCCTTCTTGGAATTTCCACGAGCGTGTGCTATCGCCGTAGAGAGAGTCCACGCATCAGGGGAGAGTGTCCTATACCGTAGTCACTGTAAGAGGACCGACGGACACGGTAAGTGAAAAGTGCCCTATGTGTATGCGCGACACGGCAAACATGAGCCCCCTCACTATTTAGAGTGGTACGTAGTCTCAGCGCCATTAACGTGCACACAAGCTGCTGCGACGACACAACTACAGTGGACGTAGTGCCAGTCTTCGGCTCGACTGTTGAGTCTACCAGTTTATTGCCCAGAATTCCGACACAAGCTGTTATGGAGCAGAATATCAACTCCTTCGTTAGAGGTAGGCGAAGGACATTGTCCTTGACGGACTGGACAATTGTCTCAGTTGGTCACATTGCCAGCAGGGCTTGCAATTCTCTCGCAGGAATTGATGCAAATGAATTACATTGGTACAATACAATTAATGAGAGTGATCTCAACATTACATGTTTCTATTTATTATAAACACTAATGAAGTCTCTCGTTTTAATAAAAATACTTAAACTAAAAGACAGACCGAGAAAACAAAGAATAGAAATTACAAGGAAATAATGCCTACGTCCTCAATTCAGCGAGCGACATCTGTGGCACTGGAAAACACATCCAGTTTGTACCCCGCATCTGCCAGTCTAAAACTACACTGATGAAACGTCTTATGTAAGTTTACGCGTTTTGGCAGCTCTTGCGTATCGTGTAGATGGAATTCTTTCATTTGAATCTTTAATTAAATGCATTAATTTGGCACTTTAACGTCTGACACAAGTAAATTTTACATATTGAATCAATGATAAGGGAATTCATCTGATTACGAAATTAAACAAAGACTTCAGTAAACTTCGATTTTTCCATGCAAGAAATCAAATTTATATCAACATATCGAACAACGACTGCGATCAATGAACTAATGCCTTGGCAAACTTGGACAAGGGATCTGGAATGTGATTCAACTGAATGCGTATTTGGATAAAGGGTACATTCGCGAAGGACGTACTTTGATGCCATAAATGAGTATAGAGAGATAGAAAATACTACACGATGATATATGCACGTGTATATACTGTCGGAGTTCAGAGAATGTTGAACTTCTAACTGCAAAGAAATGTTTGGAACGAAGAATGAAATTATTGAACATCAGTACGAAACTATTTTGCTACATTTCGGTTTTGCTGTTGCGACTGGATATCGCCATACTCATGAGCTGCAAGATGCGGCTGGAGTGCTACAAGAACAGTCACTGGTTCTGTACCAACAACTCCTTGTTCAGATCAGCCGGGTGAGAGTATCGCGGGCCTAAGGCGGCTGGATTTGGTGAAGATGTGCTCGAGAAGTCGTCTAAGAGTGAATCCTAGAAGTGAAGAGGCCTGCCCCACAAGTAACAACTATCTGCTGACGGTTTCCGTCAAGGAAAAACTTTGAGTTTTGTGTTTCTTTCGCGTCAATTAATTTTAATTTGCAGAATACTAATTCTTAGAAGTACCGTCCAGTAAAATCTTGTCTTACAACACAGGAGGTTAATGACTGAAAAACTTGTTAGCGTTGGCGCTCCAAAATGTGTCCAACTTATGCACCTTCCCCCCCCTCCCCCCTCCATGGCACTCCCTACTTCCCCTTCTCAATTACTAAACTGAATCAATATGTTTCTTTAAACGTTTAGTTTAGTGGCACCTGGACAGATTTCGGCATCTCACGCTCTTCCAATAAGTGCCAAACGTCCTTTTCACGTTCCACTTTCGAAGACGTCTCCGCCTGCTTAAGCTGAGTGATAACGCGTTTGGCTACTATACGGTCCCGGGTTCGAATCCCGGCCGGGTTGGAGACTTTCTCCGCTTGTGGACTGGATGTTGTGTTGTTCTCATCATCACCGATAAGCATGTCGTTCAATGTGGCGTCAGCTGAAATAAGACTTGAAACCCAGCGGCCGAATTTCCCCGAATGGGGCGTCCCGGCCAATAATGCCATACTATCATTTTATTTCGAAGGTGTTTTTTTTAACAGTCTGTGCTTTTCGGCAAAATCTGACTGTCCGCTGTTTCCCGCTACAATAGCAGTTCTTCTAGACCTCTCACCACTAAGTGGTACGCACTCCATGGGCACACATATCGAGAAAAACAGACTCTGATGTTCAATACATTCTCAGAATGTAATCTGCATAGTCTGATTTCTGACGCTCGCCGACAAGGTGACTTTCTTTCTTACTCTTGTTTCACAAAACAAAGCTCGGCACGGCATTGCCTTGCATTTCCCGTCACACGCGGAACGAGCGGTGATTCTGTGAATAGGGCTGGGGGTTGCCTCTCTGCGGTTTTATGCTCCTACAGAGCGCCCCTCGTCCTCAATGGAGTCTAACCTGGTTTCACAGCGACGTCTGATTTAGCTATGCATGCCGTTTAACATGGGAACTCAAAGTCAAAGTAGTTATGTGTTGGCAATCACTAATACTAATCTACAGTTCGTTATCTGGTGGACATTAATTTATTAGATTTTAATTTTACTCTCTCGTATAGATTTACGTAAGTTATGGGACTGTTTGGAAAAAACGGTGGTGTAACATTTCCACTATGGCGCACCAGTGCGATATTTATCAAACTCTGTGCAGATGTTTATCACATAATGAATATTAAACAATTAAGCTTTCATTCCGTTGGAAACATATGTCCATCATCAACATCAGCATGAAGTGTGACCACCATTGGCACTCTTGTATTAGTTGTGGCATGGAAGAAAACCGTCTACACATGTCACCTTGAGGAATCTCTGCGTGAAACACACTGTGTATGAGTTCATTACGATTTCTAGCAAAAGTCTGTAATGGAAGTCGATGTCTTTTCATCGCATTGCATGTGTTCTGTATGTATAATAAATTGTGGGACAGAATAAGCCAATCAGAAACCTGTACATTCCTCGAGGAGCTTGTGGTGTGACCTACAGTGTGGGGGTTGCATTACCATCCTTAAATATGTCATTTGGTACCTTGTTAATGAAGGGTATGACGACAGGTTTACCATTCTCACCTTATAATGGGAAGTAGTCAGCCTTCCTCCAGCAATTACCAACCAGTCCAGCAGCTATACCCAGTAGCTCCCTCCATCATGCTTGAGGAAACGGAGAGATCAGATTTGAAATGTGTGGCAACCTTAATTAAATAAGAACTGAGTTTGTTAAGTTAGAGAATCAGTTAAACGCTGAGTATGAAGAAGTGAAGACTATTGATTTTGGCAAGTTATAGAATATGTCAAATGCTAATTACAAGGAACTAAGGGCGAAATTAAAAAAGTAAGGAGACTCGACAAGTAAGGATGTTAAAGGGGTTGTCGACTGGGTGACAGGAGGTTTCTAATTCAGTGCCGTCAGAATACTAGACGAATCCAAAAAGAATTGCGCCGCTTTAGTCATTTCCAGAAGTAATTAAATATATATTAATTTGTTGATTTAAAGAAGCTATGTTAAGTACAAATCTGAAATGCCACAAAAGCTATCTACGAAAACGGACAAAACAATTGAAAAAGTAGACATCTCTTGTGTCGCAATGATCAACAATTTGAAGTCTATGTTCATTAATTATTCTGCTAATGTCGAGTCTCAGTTGGGAGTTAAGGAGAGAGTAAAGGTAGTTGAGTCCGATTTAACTTCTTTAGATAAGATTACCAAACAGAGGGCATACGAACAGTTTTGTGGAAAGATATCTGAGAAGGCACACTGCCCACGGGATTTAATGTATCAAGATATTTTCCAGAAGACTGATGACTTCCTAGTGGTCTTTAAGAATAGTTTCTGGTACGAAGATGAGATTAATCGTTTAAGTTTAGAGATACTTTGTTCTGACAAGTATAGAGATATGTATGGGGACATAAGGCCATATTTTAAGCGGTAAAGGAACAGTAATTACTGGAGAGATTATTAACTTGACTAGCCCCTAGATAGAATATTTTTGATGCACGAAGGTAACGTAGAAATGGGTTAAGGTGTAGCTGTGACTTACATAGGTATATGGAATGGGATTTAAATCCACGACCATTTGTCTAGCTTGAAGGGGGAAACCAGATGGCGCTATGGTTGGCCCGCTAGATAGGGCTGCCGTAGGTCAAACGGATATCAACTGCGTTCTTTTTTTAAAATAGGAACCCCTATTTTTTATTACGTATTCGTGTAGTACGTAAAGAAATACCAATGTTTTAGTTGGACCACTTTTTTCGCTTTGTGATAGATGGCGCTGTAATAGTGACAAACATATGGCTCACAATTTTAGACGAACAGTTGGTAAAAGGTATGTTTTTTTAAATTAAAATACAGAATGTAGGTACGTTGCAACATTTTATTTCGGTTGTTCTAATGTCATACATGTACCTTTGTGAACTTATCATTTCTGAGAACGCATGCTGTTACAGCGTGATTACCTGTAAATACCACATCTATGCAATAAATGCTCAAAATGATGTACGTCAACCTCAATGCATTTGGCAATACGTGTAACGACATTCCTCTCAACAGCGAGTCCGCCACACACCGTTGGGTGGCTTGCGGAGTATGAATGAAGATGTAGATGTAGTTTGCCTTCCGTAATGTTCGCAAATGCATTGACAATGCGCTGACGCATGTTCTCAGGCGTTGTCGGTGGATCACGATAGCAAATATCCTTCAACATTCCCCGCAGAAAGAAATCTGGGGACGTCAGATCCGGTGAACGTGGGGGCCATGGTATGGTGCTTCGACGACCAATCCACCTGTAATGAAATATGCTATTCAATACCGCTTCAGCCGCACGCGAGCTATGTGTCGGACATCCGTCATGTTGGAAGTACATCCCCATTCTGTCATGCAGTGAAACATCTTGTAGTAACATCGGTAGAACATTACGTAGGAAATCAGCATACATTGCACCATTTACATTGCCATCGATAAAATGGGGACCAATTATCTTTCCTCCCATAATTCCGCACCATACATTAACACACCAAGGTCGCTGATGTTCCACTTGTCACAGCCATCGTGGATATAGTGCGTATTATGCCGGTTTACGTTAGCGCTGTTGGTGAATGACACTTCGTCGATTAATAAAAAGCGTGCAAAAAATCTGTCATCGTCCCGTAATTTCTCTTATGCCCAGTGGCAGAACTGTACACGACGTTCAATGTCGTCGCCATGCGCATAGAAATATGGTACGGGTGCAATCGATGTTGATATAGCATTCTCAACACCGACGTTTTTGAGATTCCCGATTCTCGAGCAATGTGTCTGCTACTGATGTGCGGATTAGCCGCGACAGCAGCTAAAACACCTACTTGGGCATCATCATTTGTTGCTGGTCGTGTTTGACGTTTCACATGTGTCGGGACACTTCCTGTTTCCTTAAATAACGTAACTAACCGGCGAACGGTCCGGACACTTGGATGATGTCGGCCAGGATACCGAGCAGCATACATGGCACACGCCCGTTGGCCATTTCGATCATAATAGCCATACATCAACACGATATCGACCTTTTCCGCAATTGGTAAACAGTCCATTTTAACACGGGTAATGTATCACGAAGCAAATACCGTCCGCACTGACGGAATGTTACGTCATACCACGTACTTATACGTCTGTGACTATTACAGCTACCATCTATCACAAAGCGAAAAAAGTGTTCCAACTAAAACATTCATATTTCTTTACGTACTACACGAATATGTAATAAAAATGGGGGTTCCTATTTTAAAAAAACGTATTTGATATCCGTTTGACCTATGGCAGCGCCATGTGGCGGGCCAACCATAGCGCCATCTGGTTTCCCCCTTCAAGCTAGACGGGTTTCGTTCTTTGTATTTTTTCGTCTGATCATTATTTCGTGAGATATTTGGCCTGATCACTATCAATGGACCACCCTGTATATTTTGTAGTAGTAGTAGTAGTAGTAGTAGTAGTAGTAGCTTTATTCATCCATAGATCTCTTTTTACAAGGATATAGGATATGTCAAAGTATTTACAAATTTAGATGAATTTAAAATAAGCTAATTCGTATACACCTATATTTAGAGACGTCTAGCTAGAGACACTCATTAGATTTACTCCTGGTATATAATACTTTTTTTACAAATAACTTATTAAATAATGTAATGCTATTGTTTACTCATATCTCATTATCAGTCACTGCACACACTATACACACATTGTTTCATAACGCTTCACTCACCACACACACACACACACACACACACACACACACACACACACACACACATACACTGGTGATCTCTGGGCCATTTTCTGTACCGCAACTTCCCGTTTGCTATCCTGAAAAACTGAGTCAGCATTCCTCCATAATGAGTGAGATGTTGGGATTATTAAATTGACTAGCTTCTACATACAATGTTATTGATGCATGAAGGTGACGTAGAAACGGGTTAAGCATAGCTTGGGGGTAAGTATTTCTAGAAAGAAAAAAAAGAAAGAAAAAAACATAAAGTGAAGGTGTTACGTGGAATGTTGGATATTTTATAGTCATTATCTTTATTATTTATTTGTATAAAATTTTTTTATCAAACCCCTACTCTGTTTTAGCTAAGTAATTCTTCAACATATTAAATGTATTGCATGACAGGTCCTTTTAGTTGGCTTTCTAAACGAGTCTATTTTTGCAACTTCTTTAATCCCTTTTGGTAATTTATTGTACAATTTTATTCCTTGGTAGAAAATGCTGTTTTTTTATTTTTGGTAAGTGAAAGTTGAGTCTATCTCTCGTTGCATGGTCATATGGACAGAGCTGTTTGTGCAGTAATTACCAATGTTATTTTAGATGTGAGCAACTGAATGGTAAATGTATTCACAGGGAGCAGCTAAAATCCCCAGGGTTCTGAACAGATCTTTACAATGAGCTCGCCTAGTATTTTTGGCTATTATTATTATGGCTCTGTTATGGAGTTTGAAAATTGTGTTCATATTTTGTGAATTTGTTCCCCAAAAAAGAATGCCACAGCTAAGAACTGAGTGTACATATGAATAATATGTAACTAAAAGACACTGTATGTTACACACTGATGATAGGATTCTAAGGGCATAACATGCTGATGATATTCTGTTTGGAAGTACCTTTGTGTGTTCACACCACTTCAACTGAGAATCAATATTCATTCATTCCTAGAAATTTTGCATTTGTTACACAATCTGTTGAGGTGCCATCTACATTTAATTTAACATTGTCATTTCTCCTCTTCAAACTGAAATTCATGGCATTATGTTCAGTGTAACTTTATTACTTATTGACCAACCATAAACTTCCTTGATAGTTTCATTTGCTATCTCAGCAAGGAGTTGTCTTGTTTTCTCAGTGACTATGATACAGCTGTCATCAGCGAAGAGGATTTTTTTTCACCATGAGTAACACTACTGGGAAAGTCATTGGCATATATCATCTGCTAGCTGCCTAGCCTGCAGAATTGTACATCAGCATGCATGGGAGGCAAAGCAATAACTGCTGCGAACTCCATCACACATCGGAGGACGAGTTATCTCCGTGAAGATCCACGCGAGGCGTATATCAGGAACAGTATTGGTCCTAATATGCTATCTTGCAGTACCCCTATATTAATGTATTTTGGTTCTGATAAGTGTTTTACTAAATGTTTAGATCTATTTGAAGTATGTGTTATCTCTACTCTTTGTACCCTATCTGTCAGGTGTGATCGAAACCAGTCACTAGCCACCACTCTTATTCCTAATGCTTCTAATTCATTTAATAGAATCTTGTGGCCGACTGTATCAAATGCCTTAGAAAGATCCAAAAATATGACTGAGACACATGCATCTTTATCAAGAGCATCAAGTACAACTTTTGGGAATTCTACTATGGCTGACTCCGTATTTTTGCCACTTCAGAAACCAAACTGTGATTCGCTTAAAAGATTGTATTTATTCAGGTAATTCATTAATCTGTCTTTCATAATTGTTTCTATTATTTTTGAGAATGCTGACAGCAGGGAAATGAGCCAGTAATTTTCTATGTCCTCTGCATTACCTTTCTTAAGCAAAGGTACAACTCTTGCATGTTTTAACTGCTCTGGAAATGTCCCTGGTGTGAAGGATTCATTTATTATATTTGTTAAGGGGCCTTGTATAATCCCTATGTATTGTTTCGGTACACACATTGGTACTTCATCTAAGCCTACTGACTTTTTATTTTTTAATTTTTTAATTGTTTTACTGACTTCATTCTCTGTGGTTACAAGTAACATCATTGTATTTAGTGCAACATTATTTACAGGTGTTATATTTCTTTGGGGGAATGTTTGCTGTAGCTTCCCTGCAGTACTTGAAAAGTATTCGTTTACATAGTTTGCTATGTGCTATGGATCATTTATTACTTTATCCCCCTCCCTTAGCAGTATGTTATTCTGTATTTGTGTGCCTCTCCCCATTTCCTTTTTTATAAGATCCCAGACTGCTTTGCTTTTATTCTCTGTATTATACGGTGTGAGTCACCTAATGTTACCGCTGGATATATTTCGTAAACCACATTAAATACTGACGAACCGATTCCACAGACCGAACATGAGGAGAGGGGCTAGTGTAAATTTTTAATACAAACCATTCAAAAATGCATGGAAGTATGTTTTTTAAAACAAACCCACATTTTTTAAAATGGAACCACGTTCGTTTTGCTAGTACATCTGAACATATAAAGAAATACGTAATCAGTGCCGTTTGTTGCATTCCTCTCACCAGGAAGGGATCCCTTGGGGACCTCCCTTCGCAAGTCCCGACCGGTACACAAGCGGACACCCACAAGTGGCTCAAACAACCACCGGTCCCTGCTCGTATGGCCTCACGGTCGTCGTCCGTCCCTGAGACTGACCCAGTGAAGCCCTCCAGCCCTGAACCAACGAAGGCACAGCGAGATAAGCCCAAAAAGGAAAAGGTCCCCAAGAATACTGACATTGCGGTGGCACCCGTCCCACGGCTTCCTACAAGCTCAGCGTCTGAGGACGAGGTCCAGATTCTGGAGTCTGAGAAGACCTGTATCTCGCTGGTCCCTCAGACGCCATGGAAGTCACTCGCACAGATACTGAATCGGTGGCAGCGGGTGAACAAGCGGCGTAAATTGCCTCCCCAGTCCCTTCACGCCTTTCTCAGCCACGGATAATATCATCCTCCAGTGGAACTGCAGCGGTTTCTTGCACCATCTAGCTGAGCTCCGACAACCTATCAGCCTTCACCCTTTCTTCGGAATTGCTCTTCAGGAAACTTGGTTTCAAGCAATGCGAACCCCCACCCTCCTTAACTGTCTTCATAGCGAGTCTATCCTTCTACAAACACCTTTCGAGGCTCTCGATGTTTGGATGTGGACGCCACAGGCTGTTACCGTCTGCAGTCATTACCTTCCACCAGATGGTGATGTCGCGCAGCATGTCCTGGCTGCGCTGATAGCCCTATTGCCGCCACCTTTCATGTTACTGGGCGACTTCAACACCCACAACCCTCTGTGGGGTGGGTCGGTGGCGACAGGTCGAGTCGCCAGCATTGAGCATTTATTGGCACAGCTCGATCTTTGGATTTTAAATGGTGGTGCCTGCACACACTTCTGTGTGGCGCATGTCCGTACTCCGCCATTGACCTTTCGATCTGCAGCCCTAGCCTCTTACCGACTGTCCAATGGAGAGTGCATGATGACCTGTGTGGAAGTGACCACGTTCCGATCTTGCTGTCACTGCCACGGAGTCACACTTCTGGGCGCCCAAGCAGTTGGGCTATGAAAAAGGCTGACTAGGACTTGTTTTCCTCCAATGCAGCTATTGCGCCTCTCTCTAATGATGACATTGATGCGGTGGTTCAATCGGTCACTACCGGCATAGTTACTGCCATTAACCATTCTTCTGGGTCCCCTCGGCGGCGGACTGTGCCTTGGTGGTCGCCTGAGATCGCTGAAGCGATTAAAGATCGCCGGCGTTCGCTCCAGCGTCACAAGCGACATTCCTGCACTGAAAACCTCATTACCTTCAAACGGCTGCGTGCGCGGCCCCGCCGCCTTATCCGCCAAAGCAAGGAGTGCTGGGAGCTGTAAGTGTCCACCATTGGCCTCCATGTCTTACCATCGCAGGTCTGGGCCATGGTCCATGTCCTCTATGGCTATCAGACCCCTGTCAGCCTCCCTGCACTCTCACTGAATGGAGCAGTTTGTACAGGCTCCGACGAAATTGCCAATAGATTGGCAGAGCATTTTGCTTTGAGTTCGGATTCTTCCAGTTACCCACTGACCTTCCGCTCCATTCAAGAGCGGATGGAACGTCGGAGCCTTTCTTTACGAAACCACCTTCCGGAATCCTACAATGTTCCATACAGTGAATGGGAATTTCACAGTGCCCTCGCCACTTGTCCAGATACCGCTCCTGGGCCAGATCGCATCCACTGTCAGATGCTGAAACACCTTTCAGTGGACTGCCAGCGACGGCTTCTCGATCTTTACAACCATATTTGGGTCGAGGGTGAGTTTCCGTTGCAATGGCGGGAAAGTATTGTTATCGCCATTCTGAAACCAGGCAAGAACCCTTTGGAGTTGGACAGCTAACATCCCATTAGCCTCACCAGCGTTCTTTGCAAGTTGCTTGAACAGATGGTGAGCCGGCGGTTGAACTGGGTACTGGAGTATCGGGGCCTTCTGGCTCCGTCTCAGGGTGGGTTCCGTAAAGGTCTTTCCGCCGCCGAGAATCTGGTGAGCCTGGAGTCGGCCATCTGTACTACCTTTGCCAGCCGTCACCACCTGATCACTGTCTTTTTCGACATGCAGAAGGCGTACGTTACGACATGGCGTCATCACATCCTTTCTACGCTTCATGGATGGGGTCTTCGGGGCCCTCTGCCGATGTTTATCCGCAATTTTCTGTCGTATCGTACCTTCTGCGTGCAAGTCGCGGCCTCCAATAGTTCCTCCCGAGAGAACGGGGTACCACAGGGATCTGTCCTCAGTGTCTGCCTGTTTTTAATTGCAATAAATGGGCTCGCTGCAGCGGTGGGAAATTCTGTCTCCGCTTCCCTGTATGCTGACTTTACTACAGCTATATTGGCATTTCAGCTCCTGAACGTCAGCTACAGGGTGCTATCCGTAAGGCACAGTCTTGGGCTGCAGCTCATGGGTTCCAGTTTTCGGCAGCCATGACCTGCGTTATGCATTTCTACCGGTGACACAAGGCTTTATCTTGACGGCGAACTTCTTGCAGGGGTGGAGTCACAGCCTCATATTCAGCAGCTTAAACAGATGTGTTGGCGGCATCTAAATGCTCTGCAATGCTTGAGCCACACCCGCTGGGGCACCGACCGATCTACCCTGTTACAGCTCTACCAGTCGTTAATTCAGTCCCATCTGGATTATGGGAGCCTGGCGTATGGCTCAGCATACACCCATCTGCGTTGCGGGTGCTGGACCCAATCCTCCACAGCAGGATACGCCTTGTCACAGGTGCTTTCCGGACCAGGCTTGTGGACAGCATACTTGTCGAGGCAGGTGTCCCTCCACTGTGGTTATGGCGCCAACGTTAGCTGGCCGCTTATGCTGCCCATGTTTATAGCTTGCCTGGGCATCCTAACAATCTGCTACTAATCCAGAATGTCGGCCCAGGGCTGGATGTATGATGGCGGTCCGCATCCGAGAGCTTCTCTCTGGGCTTGGGGCTACCTCTTCCGCCTCCTTTCAGTGCACCTTTGCGTGCACCCCCGTGGTCTGTGCCTCGTCCTCGCCTTCACCTGGAATTGGCACAGGGCCCGAACGACTCAGTCCATCCGGAGGCCTTCCGCCGCCGCTTTCTTGCCATCCTCGCAACGTATCAGGGCTCTGGCGTTGTTTACACTGATGGCTCGATGGCTGTTGGTCGTGTCGGTTATGCGCTAACTCTAGGGAACCATTCCGAACAACGTTCATTGCCGACTGGCTGTAGCGTTTACACTGCTGAGCTGGTCGCCATCTTTCGTACCCTAGAGTATATCCGCTCCTGCTCAGGTGAGTCCTTCGTGATCTGTAGCGCTTCCCTGAGCGGTTTACGAGCTCTCGACCAGAGTTTCCTTCGTTCTCGTCTGGTGATGGCTATCCAGGAGTCCCTGCATACTCTTGCCCGTTGCTGCCGCTCTGTGGTCTTTGTGTGGACTTCAGGCCATGTTGGGATACCCGGCAATGAAAATGTAGACTGCCTGGCGAAAGAGGCCACCAGTAAACCATGACTTGCAGGCACTATTACGCCGCAAAACTTTTTATTTATGGGACACTGAATGGCGCAACCTGCACGAGCCAAACAAACTCTGTCGTATCAAGAAGGTAATGTGTCACCCTCGAAGGCCAAGATGAAGGCACCGGTGGCGACTTGATGATCCCTCGGACCCCGGAGGACGCGCTTGATGAAATGGACACCTCGTCGCTCTAAGTTGGCGCGCAGCTCGTCATCGGACTGTAAAAGGAGATCCCTGTGGAAAATAATGCCCTGGACCATATTCAAACTTTTATGGGGCGTGATATTAACGGAGTCATCCCCCAGATTATTACAAGCGAGCAAAGACCGCGACTGGGCAGAGGATGCAGTTTTTATCAATACCGAACCGGACCGCATTTTGGACAAGCCCTCCACCCCCCACCCCCAAACTTGCCCTCTAAATGCTCTACAAAGAACTGAGGCTTCACTGATATAAAGGATTCACCATCAGCTCTGGTACAGACGAGATACCTGGCCAAATACGTCTTACTTTCATTCATTGCGTTCCTCCCATGGGGAACGATTTGGAGTCATAAACGTTACTTTTAAAATGAGCCCTCGAACGCTTAGAGACTGCTGGTGACTGGCCGCCAGCAACAGAAGATGTGCCACGCTTCATTGCGTGTCATCCACCCTGATGCCACCTACTCCGACCAAGGGCCCTCCCCATGGGTGCCACCCAGCCACAGCAAAGGCCACCTGGCAGGATGGCCATTGCCGGGAGACCCGATGCCCCAGGGAGATGGTCATCTACTCCTTGGCATACGTGGGGAGTTAACGGCGCAGGCATCAGTCGAGCGATCCCTCTGTTGTCAGGGGCTACAACCAACATGGTACATGGCAGCCCCACCACAACGGACTGGTTACCGAGCTGGATTTTAGGTGACATGTCGTCCATGGTTTTCATTCGTGCAGAAATTGGCACTGCTCATCGCATGGCGGAAAGTGCACGCAGGAACGGATCCATGCCCAAGAGATGGAGAGCATGTAGCACTACATTGCAACGACGAATAAGATCGCGAAATTTCTCAATGCAAGATGAACACAATGCACCAAGTAAGGCGCCCTTCGACAATCGGCTCGCTCTTCGAAAAAATTTTGAGATATGGAGGTCAAACCCAACAGGGGACCATCACATAAGGCCGAAACGTTTGAGATTCCTTTTAGTCGCCTCTTACGACAGGCAGGAATACCACGGGCCTATTCTTACCCGCAGGGGGGAATCACCAAGTTCCTACAGATCTTTTTGTATCTACGATAGAGAATTCTGGATCACTGTGAATCTTTTATATGGAACTGAGGTGTTTAAGTGTTTGGGAGAATTTCTTAATACCTGCTGTATTCCATATGTTTTTGTGAGTTGTTGATACAGACATGTATACTTTTGGAAATGCCTTTTCAAAGTTCAATTTAAACAATGTGGAGAATTTAGAGAATTTCATATACACATTGTCTTCCTGATACACTTTATCCCACCTTTATTTTTCCAGTTCTTTTCAAAAATCTTTTATTTTGATTTCTCATACATGTCGTTTGTAGGCGTGTAGTTTAGGGAATGACTCGATGCCTGACTTGAGTGTTGCTTTTGACAGAGATGGTCTGACAGTCTGAGATTTTTTACAGCTACATCTCATTTTTCTCTGTCCATATTTGTGTTCACATCGTCTATTACTGGTGAAGTCGTTGTGGTAACCTTTGTAACACTATTGACCAATTGGGACATGCCAAAACTTCGAAGGATGTTTATGAAGGTCCTGCTGGATTCATTTATGATTTTAGTGTTCATGTTAATGCCACCACACAGAATTATATTGACCTCTGTAATTAGAGACTTCATCTAGAACTTCTGTTAACTTATTAAAAAAGTGTCCACAGTACCATTGGGAGATCTATACACATACAAAATGATTAATTTCTTGGTGATGTCAAGCCCTGTTGATTCAACAGCTGATAATCCAACTGTTAATTCAACAGCTCATAATCGAAAGTGTCTTCACTTACAGTACTGAGGTCATGTCTGGATTTGAACTGTGTTCCTTTTCTGATATAAATGCATGATCCTCCACCTCTTGAAGTAGTTCTGCAGTAAGACTATGCCTTTTCGTATAATGATAATACTACTGCATGTATGCAGTTCAAAGATTGGAGCTCAACTTCTAATAGTTATATTTTATTTTTTATTGATTGCATGTTTTGATGGAGGATTGTTAAGTCTGTGAAATGCCCAATGTTACTCTTTCAAATGGTTTGTTTTTCTTTGTGACATCTGGTATATGTGATATTTGAGGTGTTAAAATCTGTTCTGTGAGTGATTGTTTCAGTAATTTTTAAAGTGCTGGAAATACTCTTTATGCAGGGAAACCTGTTGTGTGGATTTATCCTAGCAAAAAAAACTTACTTTTCCTACCTATGACAACAGGTATTTGACCATGTGTGGCCCGAGATTCACACCCTATACTTTAACGAACAAGCTGTCCAATTTTCCCTTCCTTGTCCTGTTCAGGTGTAGGCTATGCCTAGTGAGACCCCATCTGTTGATAGTCCCAACAAGCACCAGAGGAACATGAGCAAAATTGGCTGTCCTCAGAGCCATTCCTAACCCCACAATGATTCGCATTACAGCTCCATCAAGATGTAGTCCATCATGATTCTGGAACATCTCAACAAAGTGTGCATAGGTGCCATGAGTCAGGGAGCTGTCTTGTTCAGGTCACCAATTATGTCATATGCACCATCTCTGTCCAAACTATTTCCCACCCCACCCACCATCACTACATGGTCCTCGTAGAGTCCTTACCTAAAGATCCTAGGTCTTCTATCACATGACTTAGCCCTGCATTTGGATTGAAGCTACCTAGCAGCAGCACATTCTTCTTCCTAACGCTTTGTACATTCCTAGGCTTCTTGGCCTCGGTTGAAGCGTGCTACACATTTTCTGCTTCTCGTGCTATCTGAGGGTCTTCTCCACTTAACTCTGGCAGTGGTAGATACCTGTTTTTGGTGTTGATGATAAAACTTTCTTCCTATCCTCCTACCAGCTGCCAGTTCCCAACCACCCTCCTCCCCCCTATCTCCCTTGATCCTTATGAGTTTCTTCCTTGCTTCCTCCAACTGTGCCTGAAGGGCACACATTTTCCTTTCCTGTTCCACAAAAAGGTATTACGTGCAGTGGCTGTTTTCTTGGTACTGATTTAGAGATACAATGACAGAAGAATGATTTGTAATTAATTTGCTTTTAGAGAATTTACGTAATCAGGCGTGTTTGGTCAGGTTTTTAAACGTTTATAACTCAGATAGACGCGATCTAGGCCTAAATTTTCCAACTAGTAAACAATACGAAATGTGTTAGTTAAATACGATTTAGAAACGTTTAATTACACTTTTATTGTGACAACAGATATTGCTGAAACTAGTAGCAGTCTTTCTTAAACCAATTTTGCACTACGAAGAAAACTTGAATACAATTTCTTGTGTTTATGTCACGCAAAATTTCGGGTTATGTCGCGATTATCGGGACTTCAGCTAAAGAATAAGTTTTTTCAAGAACAAGTGCTGCTGGGACGCTAATTATCCAGTTGTGTGACAAGAACCGACACTACACCAAGTATACAAAGCATGTTGTTGTTGTTGTGGTCTTCAGTCCTGAAACTGGTTTGATGCAGCTCTCCATGCTACTCTATCCTGTGCAAGCTTCTTCATCTTCCAGTACCTACTGCAACCTACATCCTTCTGAATCTGCTTAGTGTAGTCATCTCTTGGTCTCCCTCTACGATTTTTACCCTCCACGCTGCCCTCCAGTACTAAATTGGTGATCCCTTGATGCCTCAGAACATGTCCTACCAACCGATCCCTTCTTCTGGTCAAGTTGCGCCACAAACTTCTCTTCTCCCCAATCCGATTCAATACTTCCGCATTAGTTATGTGATCTACCCATCTAATCTTCAGCATTCTTCTGTAGCACCACATTTCGAAAGCTTCTATTCTCTTCTTGTCCAAACTATTTATCGTCCATGATTCACTTCCATACATGGCTACACTCTATACAAATACTTTCAGAAATGACTTCCTGACACTTAAATCTATACTCGATGTTAACAAACTTCTCTTCTTCAGAAACGCTTTTCTTGCCATTGCCAGTCTACATTTTATATCCTCTCTACTTCGACCATCATCAGTTACTTTGCTCCCCAAATAGCAAAACTCCAATACTACTTTAAGTGTCTCACTTCCTAATCTAATTCCCTCAGCATCACCCGACTTAATTCGACTACATTCCATTATCCTCGTTTTGCTTTTGTTGATGGTCATCTTATATCCTCCTTTCAAGACACTATCCATTCCGTTCAACTGATCTTCCAAGTCCTTTGCTGTCTCTGACAGAATTGCGATGTCATCGGCGAACCTCAAAGTTTTTATTTCTTCTCCATGGACTTTAATACCTACTCCAAATTTATCTTTTGTTTCTTTCACTGCTTGCTCAATATACAGATTGAATAACATCGGGGATAGACAACAGGCCTGTCTCACTCCCTTCCCAACCACTGCTTCCCTTTCATGTCCCTCGACTCTTATAACTGCCATCTGGTTTCTGTACAAATTGTAAATAGCCTTCCGCTCCCTGTATTTTACCGCTGCCACCTTCAGAATTTGAAAGAGAGTATTCCAGTCAACATTGTCAAAAACTTTCTCTAAGTCTACAAATGCTAGAAACGTAGGTTTGCACTTCCTTAATCTAGCTTCTAAGATAAGTCGTAGGGTCAGTATTGCCTCACGTGTTCCAACATTTCTACGCAATCCAAACTGATCTTCCCCGAGATCGGCTTCTACTAGTTTTTCCATTCGTCTGTAAAGAACTCGCGTTAGTATTTTACAGCTGTGACTTATTAAACTGATAGTTTTCTTTGGGATTGGAAGTATTATATTCTTCTTTAAGTCTGATGGTATTTCGTCTGTCTCATACATCTTGTTCACCAGATGGTAGAGTTTTGTCAGGACTGGCTCTCCCAAGGCCGTCACTACTTCCAATGGAATGTTGTCTACTCCAGGGGCCTTGTTTCGACTCAGGTCTTTCAGTGCTCTGTCAAACTCTTCATGCCGTATCGTATCTCCCATTTCATCTTCATCTACATCCTCTTCCATTTCCATAATATTGTCCTCAAGTACATCGCCCTTGTATAGACCCTCTATATACTCCTTCCACCTTTCTGCTTTCCCTTCTTTGGTTAAAACTGGGTTTCCATCTGAGCTCTTAATATTCTTACAAGTGGTCCTCTTTTCTCCAAAGGTCTCTCTAATTTTCCTGTAGGCAGTATCTATCTTACCCCTAGTGAGATAAGCCTCTACATCCTTACATTTGTCCTCTAGCCATCCCTGTTTAGCCATTTTGCACTTCCTGTCGATGTCATTTTTGAGACGTTTGTATTCCTTCTTGCCTGCTTCATTTACTGCATTTTTATATTTTCTCCTTTCATCAGTTAAATTCAATATTTCTTCTGTTACCCAAGGATTTCTACTAGCCCTCGTCTTTTTACCTACTTGATCCTCTGTTGCCTTCACTACTTCATCCCTCAAAGCTACCCATTCTTCTTCTATTGTATTTCTTTCCCCCATTCCTGTCAATTGCTCCCTTATGCTCTCCTTGAAACTCCGTACAACCTCTGGGTCTTTTAGTTTATCTAGGTCCCATCTCCTTAATTTCCCACATTTTTGCAGTTTCTTCAGTTTTAATCTACAGGTCATAACCAATAGATTGTGGTCAGAGTCCACATCTGCCTCTGGAAATGTCTTACAATTTAAAACCTGGTTCCTAAATCTCTTTCGTACCATTATATAGTCTATCAGAAACCTGTCAGTATCTCCAGGCTTCTTCCCTGTATACAGCCTTCTTTTATGATTCTTGAACCAAGTGTTAGCTGTGATTAAGTTTTGCTCTGTGCAAAATTCTATCAGGCGGCTTCCCCTTTCATTTCTTAGCCCCAATCCATATTCACCTACTACGTTTCCTTCTCTCTCTTTTCCTACTACCGAATTCCAGTAACCCATGACTATTAAATTTTCTTCTCCCTTCACCATCTGAATAATTTCTTTTATTTCATCATACATTTCTTCAATTTCTTCGTCATCTGCAGAGCTAGTTGGCATATAAACTTGTACTACTGTAGTAGGTGTGGGCTTCATGTCTATCTTGGCCACAATAATGCGTTCACTATGCTGTTTGTAGTAGCTTACCCGCATTCCTATTTTCCTATTCATTATTAAACTTACTCCTGCATTACCCCTATTTGATTTTGTGTTTATAACCCTGTAGTCACCTGACCAGAAGTCTTGTTCCTTCTGCCACCGAACTTCACTAATTCCCATTATATCTAACTTTAACCTACCCAATTCCCTTTTTAAATTTTCTAACCTACCTGCCCGATTAAGGGATCTGACATTCCACGCTCCGACCCGTAGAACGCGTTTTCTTTCTCCTGATAACGACAAAGCATAGAAAATTTAAATTTGACACTATTTCCTCTTAAATAAGTTCTTTTAGCGGACGAAGAAAATACATGTGATCTCACTTCGCGATCATCTTAAACCAACAATGAATGCTATTATATATAAAATAATGTCGAGTTTCTCTCGTGTACCTGGGGTCAGTTCAAACAATTACTGCTCGTCACGTCTTACATGCGACGTCCAGTGTTAACAGAAAGCGTCGGTTTGTTCACCATTACTAACAAAACGCTATTTAAAAGAGAATTTTACGTGGCCCATTCGATAGAGTGGTCCCAGACTAATCTATTGCGATATTTCTTTTATCAACGTATATTAACACTTACCGTAAACCGGAAGAATAACCAGTATTGGAGCGACATCATTGCCCTGGGCCGCCCGTCAAGCATGTAGCACTATTGAGCCGTTTCTGGTTTTTTGTCTACTCTTCGTGATTTACTGTCTCTGTTAATACATATCGATAGATCAAATATCCCCTTTGACTAATTTTGGACCACTCTAGCGAATGGGGACAAAAAATTTCGCTTTAAAAATAATTTATTCTGTAATTGGAAACAGAGCGTCTCTTTCTGTTCACAGTGGACGTCGCATGAAAGATTTGACGAGCAGATGTTGTAAATGTAAAATAGAAATTGCAAATATACGCTACGATATTACAATTAAGTGCCAGTGGATACGGTGTGGGACTTACCTTACTTGGAAAGAGTATTTATATGACTAAGGTCGAAAGAAGATGAATTACATTGGCCCCACCAGGTATCTGTTCTCTCAACTCAACAGAAAATAGAGTTGCCTCGTTTGGGCACTGATATGTGTGGTGGATCGCCTGTAGCAGCCGTCACAATTTATTTTTAATATTCGAATATACAGTCTAGTTTCGAGGTGTCTTAGTACAACGGCTACTGAGAGGCCAATTAACTATCGATGTGGAAGATTTTCTGTTTAAAGTGAATGTGTTGATATTAACTGGAACTCGAGTAATACTGATGCACATAGGGAATCATGGCGCAATATTTTAGCAGTAGGGCACCGGCAGCACAAACACATCTTGTTGGCATGGATTGTCTACATCAGAGACAAGCATATGTTCAGGGGCAAACCTACTATTCGGCTCCATGTCAACCATTAACCTAGTGTTCTCTTTTGATTGACAGGTGCTTAACCTATTTTTCTACACCACTTTTGATATTAAACTGATATGCAAATTAATTAAACTATGACTTTAGTATATTGATCTACTAAGTGGGTTTTGAACCGTTTTGGTTTATTTATGACCCCCTTCCAACCCAATGGAAACATCCAACCCTCCCCCTTCCTAGCGCCGATACAAATACACTTTCAGTTATTCGAATAGTCCCCTCCCACTCCATCAATTTAATTGACTAATTAACTAAACTGATCAATTAATAACACCTCCCCTCTGGTAAATCTTCCAGCCCTACCCTCCCACCAATTGTCTGGAAATTAGTGGGAAAAAGACTCAGTTGATTGCAGCCAATTGCAGTCTATGGAATATAGTTTAAACAATTTCTGATAATGAACGAAATGTGTGGAATATTATTTAAACAATTTATTGGATACAAGGTACTGTACAAGATACAGTTTACTTATTTACTGAAAGAATTTGTTGAGAAATTCACAACAGAGTATGGAATCCTGTTTATTTAAACATTTTGATAGTGACAAGGTAGCGTGGACTACTTGAACAACTGCAGCGCTTTTCTATTCTGATCGTGCAAGGAATACCATCGACATAAATCACTGCACGTAATTGTACCAATAAAAATATTTCGATCTTGAAGCACATGCTGTCCACACCAACTTTTCTGAATTGTGCAAATGAGAACTTTCCCTGCAACACATCCTACATTGCACTACATAGTAGTCATTCCACCACCATACCCAGGCTTTTATTTCTCTCCTTTCTGTTACTCCCCTCCCCCTCCCCAACTCTCCCCTGGACTCCATCAAACCTGCACATTTATTAAAAACTGCCATAAATTCAAGAACATTGGCATTAATAAATTATGTTTAGAGCAGCATCTAGAAGCATTTGCAACAGAAGTAGAGTTCCATAACAGATACTATATGATAGCAACTATTTACCGAGCACCTGCAGGAAATTATAATCTATTCATAAATCATCTAGAAGCTCTTTTGGGTTATTTAACAGTAAGAAACAAAGAAATTTTGATTGCTGGTGACTTTAATACAGATTTTCTAATTCAATCTTCCAGTAAACATTTACTGCAGTTAGTAATGCTGTCTTTCAATCTAACTCACACTGTAAACTTTCCAACTAGGATCACTAAATCCTCAAGGACAGCCATTGATAACATTTTTATAGACAAATCAAAGGAACAAAATCATATCATAAAACCTGTAATAAATGGACTATCAGATCATGACATGCAGCTCCTTGTTTTAGATGTAAATTCTAAGCAGATTATCAAGACTGCTAAATCTGAGTACAGGAGAGTATTCAATCAACCAAAAATTGAGTGTTTTAGAAAACTGCTCAAAGATATGAACTGGAAAGATGTTTATAGTGCTCATGACATGAATGAAAAATATAACTCATTCATGAACAATGTCAGTACCATGTTTGAAAACTGTTTTCCTCTAAAAGTTACTCAAATTAAACAGAAGTCTATAATAAAACCATGGATCACACAAGGAATAAAGATTTCCTGTAAGACAAAAAGGAAAATGTATCTGTCGACCAAGAATAGCTCCAATGCTGATGATTTAGCTAAATAGAAGGAATATTGTAAAATATTTAAAAAAAGTAATTCAGGCATCTAAACAAATACACTACGAGAAGAAGATACCAATGCCAAGTAACAAAATAAAAACAATATGGGATATAGTGAATGAGGAGACTGGTAGAACCAGAAAGGAACAGGAGCAAATAGCACTAAGGGTAGATGACACATTAGTAACCGATAGGCATAGTGTGGCAAATCTATTTAACAAGTACTTTATATCCATTACTGATAGAATGGGATTGTCAGGATCAGTAAATAATGCCCCTGAATATCTGAAACTAGCCTTTACAAATAGCTTTAGGAACATGAATATGTCACTCACATCACCAAAAGAAATAACTTCCATAATAAAATCTTTAAAAACAAAGCATTCTAGTGGTTACGATGAAATATCAACAAAGTTAATTAAGGCATGTTCTTGTGAGTTTAGTACAATTCTAAGTTACTTGTGTAACCAGTCAGTTATAACGGGGACATTTCCTGACTGGCTGAAATATGCAGATGTTAAGCCTCTATTCAAGAAAGGGATAAAGAGATGCCATCAAACTACAGACCGATTACACTTTTGCCAGCATTCTCAAAAATTTTAGAAAAAGTAATCTACAGGCAGCTTCTCAACCATCTGACCACAAATAACATATTTCAAGAACAGAATTTGGATTTCTGAAGGGTTCTGATATCGAAAAGGCTATTTACACCTACAGTGAAAATGTACTTAATTCAATAAATAACAAGTTACAAGCAGCAGGTATTTTCTGTGATTTGTCAAAGGCATTCGATTGTCTAAACCACAACATCCTTTTAAATAAATTAGAATTCTATGGTGTCACGGGCAGTGTTGCAAAATGGTTCAAGTCATACCACGCTAACAGGAAACAAAGGGTGTCAGTGCAAGGGACTAGTGAATTAAGTCATCAGTCATCATCAGAATGGGAAGAAATTACATGTGGTGTCCCACAAGGATCCATCTTAGGGTCATTGCTTTTTCTTGTGTACATTAATGATCTCCCATCAGTTACACTGCCAGAAGCAGAGTTCGTTTCGTTTGCAGATGAAACAAGTATTGCAATAAATAGTATGTCGAGTGTAGTTCTAGAAACATCTGCTAATGATATTTTCATGGATATTAATAAATGGTTTAAAGCCAACTCACTGACATTAAACTTCGAAAAGACTCACTATATGCAATTCATAACCTGTAAGAGCTTTCCATCCAGCATGTGCATAAAGTACGAAGAAGGGCAGATAGAAGAGGTTGACAGTATTAAATTCCTCGGATTACAACTTGATAATAAATTCAGTTGGGAGGAGCACACCACAGAACTGCAGAAATGCCTTTACAAATCTGTATTTGCAATTCGAGTGTTAGCAGACATAGGCGCTATAAAAGTGAAAAAGCTTACATACTTTGCCTGCTTTCATTCCATAATATCATATGGTATAATATTTTGGGGCAACTCTTCAAGTCAAACAAAAGTTTTCACAGTCCAAAAGCGTGTAATACGTATTATTTGTGGAGTAAACTCATGGACGTCTTGTAGAAACCTCTTCAAAGAACTGGGTATACTAACTACTGCCTCTCAGTATATTTACTCCTTAATGAAACTTGTCCTAAATAATATATCTCTTTTTCCAACAAACAGCTCAGTTCATACATACAATACCAGGAACAAAAATGATCTGCACAAGGACTTAAAAGCACTTACTTTAGTTCAAAAAGGGGTCCACTACTCAGGAACACTCATCTTCAATAATTTGCCAGCAAACATAAAAAATTTAGTTAAAATAGAGATCAGTTTAAAAGGAGCCTGAAAGACTTACTAGTGGCCAACTCCTTCTACTCCATTGACGAATTTTTTAATAGAAACAAATGATGTGTTGTATATATTTATACTATTAGTATTGTTATTTCAGCTTAAAAAAAAAAAGAAAAAAAGGAAAGGTGACATGTTCCCCATTCACGAGGATCTCCTCAACACGGATCTATGGAACGAAAACTAATCTAATCTAATCTGATCTGCAGCACTTCACTGTCCACCACCCCCATCACACCATCACCGCCCCCCTCGCCCCTCTCCAGCCTCCTCCTTACCCCGAACCAGTCGCCACTCCCATCATGCACTTGTGCTGCTGCTCGCAGAGTGGTTTCAGTTGCCTGAGACTGCAGTCGTGTGTGTATGAGTAGCGTGTGTGTGTGTTTGTGTGTGTGTGTGTGTGTGTGTGTGTGTCTACTGTTGATGAAGGCTTTAATGGTCGAAAGCTTTAATTATGAGAATCTTTTTATTGTGCATATCTGTGACTCAGCAATCTCCGCTATATGGTGAGTGAAAACCTATGAATCGAGTTAAAGGGGCGTAACTCATCATTTCAGCGATTTTCACTTTTTTGTTGTTTCAGAAACCTCATAGATATTAAGGTTTTTAACATGACTGTCAATCAGCGACTGTTGTGTAATACAAAATTTTGAAAAACACAGCCCTCAGTCGTGAACACAATTAATTTGTAACCTTGGTTTCGGTGTCACAAGGGACACCTTCTTCAGACAAAATTAAAACTAAATGTTATAGCACAACGTACCAAAAAATACGAGAGCTGTGGTCATACCTGACAGCGTCAGATAGTCAGAATTAAAATAAAATGCAACAGAGGTGCAAGTCACTAGGGGCTGCCATGTGTCCTCTGCTACAGTCAACACAAAACTGAAACATCATGTGACTTGTGCACCACGGCAACTTCAAGACAATAGCGCCATCTGGTGGCTAATTGGTAAGACAAGCTATATTGTAAACAGTAAAAGAGCGTAAACTTGATATTTTGGAGGAGCTGGAAATTTTCAAGCATTTACTTTCAAATGACGGACTTTTTCTCAACGAGCAGGTGCAGTTGCGCGGAAGAAGTTATTCCTATGGTATAAAGACGTTGCTTGACGAGATCTAACACTTTGATGTACCAACTACTTCTGGCAGATTCTGAGATACCTTTTTCTTTCTACTTTTTACGGCTCATATACGTAAACTTAAAAAAAAAAACTTTTTGGTTTTTATAACGTATCATTATAGAAAGCAGTAATGTCATTTGATGGAATATTTCGTATATGTCTTCTTTATGCATTTATTCTGGAATTTTTGTACTACAGCGAGTCATTCATTAGTTGTATATTATATCATGTAGTATCCTGCTATTGTAATTACTTCATGTACACCGTTCAGGTGTTTGTTTATTTCCCTCTCTGAAGTTTCGAGAGATGTTTACAAAATAGCTTGTTTTACCAAATAGCCACCAGATGGCGGTATTGTCTTGAAGTTGCAGTGGTGCACAAGTCACATGATGTTTCAATTTTGTGTTGACTGCAGCAGTGGACACATGGCAGCCCCTAGTGGCTTGCACCTCTGTTGCATTTTATTTTAATTCTGACTATCGGACGCTGTCAGGTATGACAGCAGCTCTCGTATTTTTTGGTACATTATGCTATAACATTTAGTTTTAATTTTGTCCGAAGAAGGTGTCCCTTGTGACACCGAAACCTAGGTGACAAATTAATTGTGTTCACGACTGAGGACTGTGTTTTTCAAAATTTTGCCTGATAGATATGCCTAACGATTACTTCTAAAAGGGCGTTTCTAATGCCTCCCATTGAGCGAGAATCCCAGACTAAAGATAGCAGATTTTTTTTAAATGGGCGTCACTGACTTCCGCCTCCTTAAAAAAGTCTGTTGGCTGCATTGTAAACAGCTTTTTCAGTTTGCCACTTATTTTCTAACCTGTGACATACAGCCTTTGTTCCATTGCTGATCAGTTGACAATTAGTTCACGCTATACGATAAAATGAGTGACACTGATAGCGCGTGTGGTGATAACGCTGACAAATCATGCAAAAGAAAACGTGGTGCAAATCCATCATTATATAAGGCAAACAAAGTAAAAGTAGCCGGACTCAAGGGTGAAGGTAATGTTAACCACAGAGGCAATATTGTTGAGGCTAAAAAACCTGAATTTTCCTTCAGGTAAGCTACTTTGCTTCTAGTATTTTGTTCCGTTTTTGTGTTAATGATTTAACAATACATTATTGTTTCAAAGCTATACTTTAGGTTTATCATTAAAACAATTAATAACAATATTACTGAATAGGTAACCAAAGTTGTTTTAAATGGTAGCCTCCATCTTCTTCAGAACGACCATGTACTAGTCGTGTTTACTGCAACAATTACTCATTTGTTTCTTTCTTTTTCCTTCTTCTGTTAGATGTACAAGAAAATGTTTGGACAATCTGTGGGTAGACAACTGTTTGCATGTGTTTTCAAAAGTTTACAATATTCTTAATAAGAATGCCCAGTATTTATATCTACAAGGTTTGACTGATGTAGGTTAAGTTAAACAGAGAAGACCAGAGGGTAGAGGTAATCCCAAGGTAGTGAAAAGTGCTATTTTCTGTTGTCACATTCTTGTAGGAAATGATCAAACGAAGGTGTGCATGAAAGCTTTTCTTTCTGTTTTTCTGTGAGTGAAAAGATAGTCAGAAGAATCAGAGAATTAAAAATGAATGGATGCACCCCAGAAGGTAAAAGAGGTAGACAGGTCAAAATATGCCACCTGAGCCCTGAGCTATCAATAAAAACAATGTGGAAACTGTTCAGAACGAAATATCCTGAATTCGGAAGTGTCTCGTACTACACATACTGGAATGAGTTTTGGCTACAGATTTGGTAGGTCTCAAGTGGATGTATGTTGTACCTGCACAGAACTTAACCAGAAAATTGAAGCCCGTCATCTTAATGAGGTTGCTAAAAGGACAGCTACAGCCGAACTATTAATACATAAACGCAGGAGTAGGAATTTTATTCTGCTCTAAACTACGCATTATCTGTAGAGGGGCAAAAAGAAAGCATTGTTTTGTCCATCGCAATTTACTACATGCAGAATATAACCCTACCAATGATTCCAGTTCAATAGCTTTTCCATTTAAGACAGTTTACTGTTAGTATATTCAGTATCAGTAACATAAAAGAAAAGAAGAGTACATTGTACGTTTAACATGAAAGGAATGGCAGAAAATCGCCAGATGAGATCTGTTCTTTTTTATCAGATTTTATAAAATAGGTGCCTCAAAATAAAACAGAGTTCCATTTATTTTCAGATAACTGCACAAGCCAAAACAAAAATCAGAGACTTTCTCGATATCTTCTCTCACTCACAGACTCAGGTCAATTTAATAAAATACAACAATTTTTCCTTGTGAGAGGTCACAGTTTTTTACCTCGTGACCGTGATTTTGATATAGAGAGTTTTGTACCAGCAAATTTTGTGGCGACAGAAGTGGCAACCACAAAAATTCTGGATTTCAAAAGCTGGTGACCATTGCACTACAAAAAGTGTGCTACCTCTGAAGAGGCTAAAAGCAAACCCAAAAATGAAAGAATTAAGTTTCCAATTAGTACCCTTTATCACTTTGTCTATTCCCATGAAAGAAAAGGTTACATTAAGGGGCATTCGACATAAAATGGTCTGGTCTACCACACTTTCTTCATGGCTCTCAGTTAAATGACACCTGCTCCACCATCGTACTCTTCTGGGGGGAGTTCCCATCAAAAAAGCAAATATTGAACACCTTAAGAAAATCGAACCCTACATTTCTCAAGAGCACAAGTATTTCTACACAGAACTATTTTCTTGGCCAACTTAACCTGAAAATGCCACAAAAAAAAAGAATGTATTTTATGTAATTTAGTTGATGGCAGTACTGGTGTTATAATTTTTATTAGCTATTGTGATTTGTATCATAAACCATTGTTCTTAATAGTATTTTGTATACCTTTGAAAAATAGTTAAAGAAAATTAAAAAAAGAAACAAAGCAAAGTTTGCTTAATTCTGACATGAGTTTTTTTAATTTAGTTGTGCTTTTTTAAAAGGGTGTTAATCAATGAAGTCTATAGTTCAATTACACACAGCATAATTACTTAAGGTGAAAAACCTTCTCACATAAACTACGATATTACTGTACTAATCACGTAAAACCACCAAAAAGCATCTGCGTTTCTTAGTTTGGGGTTGACACAGTTTTTTGTGTGTCCTGAAAAATTTCCTCTGCATGAGATATGCCCTTTTAAAAAAATTCGATTCCTAGTTTCTAACGAGATATACAACAGGCAACGACAGAATTTGTGAACAGGAAATGCGTGTAGATAATGAAATGCGCGATATGCTGGTTTAGTGTTCAAATGGACGTTTAAATAACGCAGACATGTGAGAGTAACAACCGAAACACTCATCAAGGCAGACTGCCAGTTCACAGATGCGAAGAAACTGAATTATTATTCTCATGTAGAATATGCATGTGATAGTCCAGCTGTCTGGAAATGAAAAGTCGAGAAATAAAATTTACTATTCAAACAGGGAAAATGCCTTGACATATTGAGTAAACGAAAGAAATTTCGCTTTCTCCATTCTGAATGTGAAATACATAGGTGGAAAAATTCAGAAGTCGATAATATCGGCAACGTTAAATGTGCAGCTTTCTAAACAAAATTTTTTCTGAAGCTGGACAAATGTCGTTTAACGTCAATGATTTCATGAAGTGTGATTAGGTTTCGTTTCTAACGATACAAGACCAAAGGAATCTCCATGTTGGATTAGCTATTTCAAAACATTGCAGCTCAAAAACATAGCAAAATTTATGACAAGAAACACCTCGTAAAAAATTATGCTTCAAATTCAAGTCCACGAAATTCTCGTGATAAACTCAAAGCATAAGAATCTTGCATGTACAATAAAGGTCAGACTAAATTTGAAGGAGAAACGCGAGCTCAAATAAGATACTCATTCAAGGAGTAAAAACGTACAAACGCTGCTGCACAGTCCAAGTCTGCACTTGCACACAACAATGATTGTGATCAGTCCGGAAATTTCATTGTTAGCTATGTGAATCCACAGAAATCTTTGGATCGCCAGTGAATATTATGCACACAAAAACTTATGGTAGGATCTCAAACATCTAGGAAAAGTAGAACGGTAATATTACATTCTTGCCCCCAGGGGCTCAGCATTCATTTGCTGGGTACGGGCTTGGCGACCCCGGGGATCCTGAGCTGGGGACTGGTAAGCGCCGCCAGTCCCCTGTCACCGTAAGCTCTGGGCAGGCTTCAACGACCACCGTGCGGCGTGGCGGTGGAATGTTGTGTGTCTCAGGGAGTGGGGATCTTGGTTTGGCCGCCCGGATCGCGAGGATGGAATAAACCTCTATAAACAACATCTCAATCTCAAGGTGTGCTGCGCGCCGATGAGATGCATGGCTGTTGAGGTGGAACAGTCATTAGCGGGCAACCTCTGGGGAACCTGCCGCACCTCAGTTGTATAAGGCTTACCTAGGCACGCGGGGCTCTGTCTAGGTGGACTTCTAGTTCCCTAGCTGCTCGTGGGACCGAGATGGATCCTTCGAAATCCTTTTTTTCTCCTCCCAGCGGAAAGGGTGGACCGCTGGAGGGTTCTAACACCCAGTCTCTGAAGAGGGCTCGTGCAGTCAGTCCCCCTGACTGCAGCACATCTTTGACAAGTGAAGTCTTTAGTAACAGGATGCATTCTGGTGCTCAGAATGTGTTTCTCATTGTGAAACGGAAGGAGGGTAGTTTCGAGAAGGTTTCGCCCCTTCTATATACAAAAGGGATTGGAGGGCATCTGTGGCTCCTTGAAATCGGTGAAGCGCTTACGTAATGGGACCTTGCTAGTGGAAACTTCCACTTCCCAGCAAGCAACTAACCTCCAATCTGCTAAATGTCTCGGAGAGTATGCCATAGACACTGAATTGCACAGCACCTTGAACTACAGCAAAGGTGTTGTGACATGCCGGATCTAGTTGACATTCCCAAGGACGAACAGCAACGTGAGTGGGCTCCGGAAGGTATCGTTGATGTCCAAAACATCATGAAGAGGGTTGATGGCAATCTTGTCAAATCCGACTCCTTTATTCTGATCTTCAGTAGCACAAAACTTCCTGAACATGTTAAAGCTGGATTCCTTTGCCTTAGTGTGAGGCCTTATTTCCCGACCCCAATGCGCTGTTTTAAATGCCAGCGTTTTGGGCATACCACCTTAGGATGTAAAGGCGAAGCGACTTGTGGCAACTGTGGTAAGGCTGCTCATGAAGGAGTTGGTTGCTCGTCTCCGGCTAAATGTATTAATTGCTCTGGGAACCACCCTGTTTGGAGTAAGGACTGCCGAATATTTTTAGAGGAACGCAAAGTCCAGGAAATCAAAACAACCAAGCGAGTCCCCTATGGTGAGGCGAAGAAGATCTATAAGTCGATGCAACCTCCCACATTTGCTACATCTTTCGCATCCCTGGTTCAGAAGCCTACTCCAAAAGTCGATGCCTCAACGCAGACCGAGGTGGTGAGTGTTGGCACTAACACCTGCAGCTGTCAGTGCACTTGCAACACAGCCAGTGTTTCAGAGCCGGTAGCCCCTACTCGAATGGCAGACAAGGGTATAGTGGCGAACTTGGGCCAGCCCCTGTCGCCTCCAACAGCTGAGGCTGTTCTCAAGCCCAGTGCGCCAATTACCACTTCCACATCAGCTCCCCCAAAGCCCACCAAACCACAGAAAGCTCCTGTACCACAGCAAGACCGGGTCAAATCCCGTGGTAAACCGTCTGACCATGCGGCTGTTGTTTTACGTGAGGCTTCATCTGATTCTTCATGGAATACGACGTATGTGTGGGGCAATCAGCTCACCCCACACCTGCCCCTCCACCTGCTGCGGTCTCCCCGCCCTGTCGGAGAGACAGGATGAAGGTGCTACCCCCAACATAGATGACTCCCATACTTCAGTGGAACTTGCAAGGGTTCAGGACGCATGTGGAGGAACTTCGTCTACTCTCTCAGGGTAGACCACTGTGTCTCTGTCTCCAGGAGACTTATTTTCATCCCTCATACTCCCTTGAGCTGCGAGGCTATACACTCCACAAAAAGGACGACCTGCGTGGAGAGAGAGCTAGAGGAGGTGTAGGTATATCTGTCTCGCGTGTGTTCTCTCGCTTATGACGACTTTACAGGCTGTCACTGTGTCTGTGCAAGTACGTCATCCATTGACTGTCTGTTCACTTTACTTGCCCCCACATGAGGCACTTGATGAAGTGGCCCTCACCGACCTTCTTACACTGCTCCCGCAACCATTCATGATTTGTGGTGATTTTAATGCCCACAATGTGCTTTGGGGCTCTGCAATTACCTGCCCCAGGGGTAGGGCAATTGAGAGGCTTCTCCTGTCATCCTGTGCCTACTTGCTCAATGGAGGACAGAGTACTCATTTCTGCACAGCGACTGGGTCGTCCTCTGCCATTGATCTCTCGCTTTGCTCTCCAGCTCTTGCCGCCAGTGCTCACTGGGAAGTGGTCGCTGACTTGCATGGCAGTGATCATTTCCCCATCTGGATTCACCTGCCAGATGGCGTGGGCCCCTAAAGGAGACCACCACGATGGGTTCTCAGTGGAGCTGACTGGACACTTTATAGCCAGTTGGCCCAATTCGAACAATGTGCGACTGTTGAGGTGTGGGTGGATCATATTACCGAAACGGTCCACTACGCCGCTGCAGCATCCATTCCACAGTCCATGGGCCCCCAGAAGAGGCCACCTGTGCCTTGGTGGAGTGCCGACTGCCGCTCTGCCATCAGGACCAGGCGTGCGGCTCTGCGTCGGTTCAAGTCTCGGCCGACTGCTGAGAATCTTGCAGTATTTCGGGTGGCGAAGGCAAGGTGTCGCCGCATTATTCGTGAGAGCAAGAAGAGGTCATGACAACAGTTCCTGAACACCATTAATCGTTCCACCAAAAGTTCCATTGTGTGGGAGACCATCAGGAGAATTTCTGGCAGGGGAGGGAGGTATCCCATAGCTGCTGTACTGAATAACGGCACTCTCCACACGGATCCGCGAGACATTGCCCAGACTATGGCAGCGTATTTTGCCACAGTTACTGCAACAACCAGTCAGGATCCAGATTTCCAGCGTCATAGGGCCGTTGCTGAGAGATGTAGTTTGAACTTCCAGTCCACATCTCATGAAGTTTACAACTGCCCATTTTCTATGTGGGAGCTGAATTCCGCATTTCCTGGAGCTCGTGACACCTCCCCTGGTCACGACAGGGTCCATTACAGTATGTTATGGCACCTCACAAAGCGCAACAAAGAAATCCTCCTCGCACTTTTTAATGGAATTTGGGCGTCGGGTCACTTTCCTGACGCGTGGCGTGAGGCAGTTTTAATCCTTTTTTTAAAACCTGGGAAAGACCGCACGAGCCCGAGTAGCTACCGTAGTGTTGCCCTCACTAGTTGCATAGGGAAGACCTGGGAGCGGATGGGCAACCGCCGCCTTGTCTGGATGTTAGAATCTCGGCAACTCCTTAGTCGCTTTCAGTGTGGATTCAGGAAGTTTCGTTCCACCTTCGATAACCTGGCCCTACTGGAGGCGGCTATATAACAAGCTTTCCTACGCCGTCATCACCTTCTAGGTGTATTTTTTGACATTGAGAAGGCCTACGATACCACTTGCAGGCGTCTCATCCTAGAGCAACTTCACGAATGGGGTTTTCGGGGTTGTCTTCCTCTTTTTATTCAGTCTTTCCTCTCGCCACGATATTTTCGATACCGAATTGGTGACCTCCTGTCTGATCGCTTTGAGCAGGAGAACGGTGTCCCTCAGGGTAGCGTTCTAAGTGTGACTCCCTTTGCCATCGCTATTAATAGCATTACGTCCATAGTGAAAAGTCCTGTCCAGTGTTCTTTGTTTGTGGATGATTTCTCTTTGTTTTGCTCTTCTTCAAGCCTTGCAACGACAACTCGTCAGTTGCAACTTACGATTAGACGTTCGGATTACTGGGCGCGGAAGTGTGGTTTTAAGTTTTCCACCGAGAAGTCTGTATGTGTTCTTTTTAACCGTTCTCGTTCGATTTTACCCTTTCCTGAGTTGCGGATGAGGGACACTATTCTCACTTTTAAAGACATGGTGAGGTTTCTGGGGCTCATTTTTGACTCGAAGCTCACGTGGTTACCTCATCTTAAAGACCTGAAACGGCGGTCGCTTAAGGCTTTAAGTATTTTAAAATGTCTTAGCCACAGTACATGGGGAGCTGACAGGACTTGTCTGCTCCAGTTTTACAGGGCGTTTGTGCGATCTCGGCTCGATTATGGGTGCACGGTTTATGGGTCTGCGAGACCTTCTTACTTGAAGATGTTGGACGTTGTGCACCATGAAGGGCTTCGGTTGGCCACAGGGCATTCCGAACTAGCCCCATACCAAGCCTCTGTGCAGAGGCTGGTGAACCGCCACTTCCTATGCGGCGACGGCTACTTATAGTGCGCCAGGCGTATAAAACTTTGTCCGCACCATACACCCCCGCATACCCTGCCATTGCTCAGCCTCCTCTGGCACAGTTATTTCATAACCGGCAACGTGCGACGCAGCCCTATGGGATTCGCGCACAGGATTGCCTCGCTGCGATGTCTATGGCTGGTCTTTGTGTTTTGCGTCGCGGTTGGAGCAGATCCCCCCCTTGGGTCCTCTGGAGACACAAACTTATTTTAGATTTGACTAATTTTAAGAAAGATCGCACACCAGATTTTACATTCCAATGTCTGTTTTTTAACATTTTAGATGTGCATCACGGTTTCACTGTCGTGTACACTGATGGCTCCAAACAGGAGAATTTCCTTGGCCGTTCTGTAGTGTTCCCTGATCAAGTTACCCGGATTCGCCTCGCTGCTGAATATACCGTTTTCGCAGCAGAGCTCCACGCGATCCTGAAGGCACTGGAGCAGATGAATCGTGTTCGGGCCGATCGATTTCTTCTCTGCTCCGATTCTCTTAGTGCCTTACAATCACTGCAGAACCTGTATCCGACTGAGGCGATGGTCCAGCTGATACATGACCAACTGTACTTGCTCCAGCGGAGGGGTACAGAAGTATCCTTCTGCTGGGTGCCTGGTCATGTTGGCATCTGGGGCAATGAACAGACCGATCAGGCTGCCAAGGAGGCCTGCAGAGAGCAGGGTGTGGTCCAGTGTCCTATTCCCTTGCAGTCAGTCATCGCTGCACCCCACAGGAAGTGCATGGAGTTGTGGGAGGACGAATGGCTGGCGGTGACGGCCAATAAACTGCGGTTGATAAAGTCAACCACTCGGCCGTTGCGTTCCTCCTGCCGGTTGCTCAGGCGGGAGGAGGTGGCCCTCACACGTCTTCGGATAGGGCACTGTCCTCTCACACATAGCTTTTTATTACGGCGGGAGGATCCACCGTTTTGTGATGCTTGTGGTGTGCACATCTCTGTCCGGCACATTTTAACAGACTGCATTTTATACCGTGATGCACGGGCAGAAGTACAAGTTGCTGGGGATCTGCCTTCTGTTTTAGCTAATGATGAGACGTGTGTGTCTAGGGTTTTTAAGTTTTGTGATGTATCTGGACTCTGCAATACACTAAAACCTCCAGCCTAAAATTTTAGGCCAGAGTGGCTGACTCCTCCCCTTTTTTCCTTGCGGTCAGCCAGCCACTTCCATCTGCTACATTGTTTTAGCTTCTTCTATCATTTTCTTCCTGTGTTGTCCATGTTTTACTGCTGACGCTCTGCTTCATCCCACGCTTTAGTGTGGGTGAGCACATGTTTTTCGACGATTATTACCAATGTTTTCTGTTCCGTTTTATATTCCTGTTCCGGGATTTTTCTTGACACCCATCTCACTAAGTTACTGAACGGGCGCTGAAGACCTTGCTGTCGTGCGCCCAAAACCCCTCTACTACTACTACTACTACTACTACTACTACTACTACTACTATTATATTCTTCATGCGTCACGCTTTCGCTCCGTTTTGCGCAAATTGATTCTTTCTTGTTATTCTAGAGTTGGTTGGTTTGTGGCATTAAAGGGACCAGACTGCTATGGTCATCGGTCCCTTTTTCCAAAACTTAAAAACATCCGCATATAATAAAAACGAAAAACGGAAAAGATGACAGATGACACAGGACAAGAAAGACACAGATCAGACAAAACGATTTAAGATCACACAAAGTGTGACTGGGTGGCCAACCATAGAGATAAAATAGGAAAAGCCAACCACCGAGAACACATTAAAAACTCAGTCTAAAATAGTAGGCCAAAGGCCAGAATCAAAACAAAAAGGACACAACAAACACTCAGATTAAATGACAAAGAAACCCTGCCCAAATAAAACGCAAAACTAAGTCCACCATGGCAGAGTCATATGTTAAAAAGGCAAGGAATGTGTCAGGCAGTGCGAAAGTCTGCCTGAGTAAAGCTCAAAGCGGACACTCCAACAAAATGGGGACCACCGTCTAAGCCGACCCGCATCGACATAGAGGCGGGTCCTCATGCCGCAGTATAAAGCTGTGTGTCAAGCGGATATGGTTATGCGGAGCCGGCAAAGGACTACTGAGTCCCTGCGAGTGGCCTGCAAGGCCACACAATCGTCGTCTACTTGACAGCACGGAGTTCGTTAGGGCGGTCAGACCGCGCCATTAAGCGTCCCATAGCACAAAACTTCGCAGCGTAAGACTGCTCGCAAATCAGTCTCCGGGAGCCCAATGTCCAGGGTTGGTTCACTCGTAGCCTGATTGGCCAGGCGGTCAACATTTTCATTGCCAGGTATCCCAATATGACCTGGGGTCCACACAAATATCACAGAATGGCCACAACGGGCAATAGTATGCAGGGACTCCTGGATTGCCATCACCAGACGAGATCGAGGGAAACACTGGTCGGGAGCTCATAAACTGCTCAGGGAATCGCTACAGATAACGAAGGACTCACCGGAGCAAGAGTGGATACACTGTAGGGTATGAAAGATGGCGACCAGGTCAGCAGTGTAAACGCTGCAGAGCGCCAGCAATGAACGTTGTTCGGAATGGTCCCCTAGAGTTAGAGCATAACCGACACGACCAGCAACCATCGAACCGTCAGTGTATAGAACGCCAGAGTGCTGATACGTGGCTAAGATGGAATAAAAGCGGCGGCGGAAGTCCTCCGGAGGGACTGAGTCCTTCAGGCCCTGGGCCAATTCGAGCTGAAGGCAAGGGCGAGGCACACACCACGGGGGTGTATGGAGAGGGGCCCAGAAAGGAGGAACAGGGAAAACCCCAAGCCTGGAGGGAAGCTCTCGGACGCGGACCACGATTGTACATCCAGACCGGGGCCGACGTTCTGGGAGATGGACGACTGACCGCGGAACAGGAGACGATAATTTGGATGTGCGGGCAAGCTAAAAACATGGGCAGCATATGCGGCCAGTAAATGTTGCAGCCGCAACTGCAGTGGAGGGACACCTGCCTCGACAAGTATGCTGTCCACAGGGCTGGTCTGGAAGGCACCAGTGGCAAGTTGTATCCCACTGTGTAGGATTGGGTCCAGCACCCGCAATGCAGATGGGGATGCTCAGCCATAAGCCAGGCTCCCATAATCCAGATGGGACTGGATTAACGCCTGGTAGAGCCGTAACAGGGTAGATCGGTTGGCGCCCCACCTGGTGTGGCTCAAACATCTGTTTAAGCTGCCGAATATGAGGCACTCAAGTCAACCGATTATCAAAAAACACACCCAAAAACCTATGTGACTCCACCACAGCAAGAAATTTGCCATCAAGGTAAAGCCGCGGCTCCGGATGAACAGTGCGTCGCCAGCAGAAATGCATAACGCGGGTCTTGGCTGCCGAAAACTGAAAGCCATGCAATACAGCTCAAGACTGCACCTTATGGATAGGACCCTGCAGCTGACCTTCAGCAGCTGCAATGCCATTTGAGCTGTATAAGGCAGAAGTCGTCAGCATACAAGGACGCTGAAACAGACGTTCCCACAGCCGCAACGAGCCGTTAATTGCTATTAAAAACAGGCACCCCATTCTACTTAACTCGGGAGGAACTATGGGAGGCCACGACTTATACGTGGAAGGTACGATGTGACAGAAAATTGCGGATGAAAATCGACCGTGGACCCCAAAGCCCCAATCCTGAAGTGTTGAGAGGATATGATGACATGATGACGGCATGTCGTATCGTACGCCATCCGCATGTCCTAAAAGACAGCGACCAGGTGCTGACGACTGGCAAAGGTAGTACGTATGTGTGTGTGTGTGTGTGTGTTTGAGGTTTACGGGCGCTAAACAGCGTGGTCATCAGCGCCCAAGCGCATAGAAACAGGAACACAGGCGGTGAAGGGACGAAGACGGACGCCGAACAAGGAGAACGGCTAAAAGACACAGGCCTAACGCAGTTCCAAATGCGCACATACAGAGGCAAAACAAGAGGAGAAGAAACACACTAAAAAAGGAAAGGAAACACAAGGAAAAGAGAATAGATACCGAAGTGAAAGAAGGAGGTAATCGTGACTGGCGGACCTCTTACCTAAAAACTGGGTGAGCCAGTCACCCAGCAGCACATTAAAACCTTCTCCCTAAAATCCGAGGCAACAGATTGGACAGGACACAAAACCGTAAAACCTTAACCACAGTCGCTGCGTCGTCTTGCAAAATAGAGGGCAAATCCGGTGGCAAGGAAACCACCGCCCTCTGGTCAGAGAATAAAAGACAGTCAAGTAAAATGTGGCGGACAGTAATCTGGACGCCACAAGCACTGCAGATTGGGGGGTCCTCCCGCCGGAGTAAAAAACCATGCGTGAAGGGACTGTGTCCAATGCGGAGGCGAGTGAGGAGGACCTCATCCCGCCTGTATGACTGGTAGGACGTACGCCATGGTCGCGTAGTGCCCTTTACCAGACGCAGCTTATTGTCAGAAACTGCCAACCACTCCTCTTCCCATTGATGCATAACACGAAAACGCAAAAGGGAGGTTACAGCATGGAGGGGGACGGCACATTCAACAACGTGAGGGAGGGAACATGCATCTTTGGCAGCCACATCCGCCAGTTCGTTGCCCCTAATACCCACGTGCCCCGGCACCCAGCAGAAAGAAACCTCCTTCCCCTGCCGTTGCAGGTGGAGTAAGGCATCATGGATGTTCTGGACGACCGTATCCGCTGGGTACAAGTGTTGAATGGTCTGAAGGGCACTCAGGGAGTCAGAACAGATGAGGAACTTAATACTGGGAACACATCTCATCTGCTCCAATGCCCGCAGTATTGCAAATAATTCGGCATCGAGGATGGTAAACACCGCAGGAAGCCGTAACTTGACGACTCGATCAGGGAAAACAACAGCACAACCAACAGTGTCCCCCTGTTTAGAGCCATCTGTGAATACAGGTACATGGTCCGGATGCTGATTTAAAATATCGTAAAATAAGGAGGTAAAAACAAACGCCGGAGTGCAGTTCCTCCGGTTCTCCGACAAGTCTAAAAGGATGCTGGGCCTCTGGAGCAACCAGGGAGGCAGGCGAGTAAAACCTTGTCGTTGGGGGGCCACACGCTCCACACCAAGGGACTCAAGCAAATGCTTGGCACGAATCCCAAATGGTTTTGTTGCCCTGGGACGACTGGAAAAGAGACGTTCCATAGGCGGTCGGGCAACGGTAGGGTACGCAGGGGAGGTAGGACAGGCAAGGAAATGACACACCCGTCGCACCATGAGGAGTTTCCGCCGGATGGCGAGCGGCGGTTCCCCTGCCTCAGCACACAGGCTGGGGATGGGACTGGTACGGAAAGCACCAGTGGCCAGCCTGATACCCTCATGGTGTACTGCGTCAAGGATCTTCAGATACGAAGGCCTTGCTGACCCATACACGGTGCAAGCATAGTCAAGACGCGATCGGACGAAAGCCCTATAAAACTGAAGCAGACGCGCCCGATCTGCTCCCCAGGACCGATGGCTCAGACACTTCAAAATATTCAGTGCCTTCAGGGCCCGCACCTTGAGGTCTTTAAGGTGAGGCAACCACGACAACTTGGAATCAGAAGTGAGGCCCAGGAACCTCACAGTGTCTCTAAAAGGAAGAACGGTGTCCCTCAGACGCAATTCAGGGGAGGTAAAAAGACGCCGAGAACGATGAAAATGAACACACACAGATTTGTCTGCAGAAAAGGTAAAACCCGTCTTTGCAGTCCATGCCTCTAAGCGCTTTATCGTAAGCTGTAACTGCCGACTAGCACTGACAAGACTGGAGGAAGAACAGAAAACAGCAAAATCGTCCACAAACAAGGAGCATTGGGCAGGACTCCGGATAGTGGACGTGATACTGTTAATAGCAACGGCAAAGAGGGTGACACTTAAAACGCTGCCCTGAGGAACACCATTCTCCTGCACGTACAAATCCGATAGCACATTACCAACCCGATACCGAAAGAGGCGGTGAGAAAGAAAGGACCGAATGAAGATGGGGAGACGGCCACGAAAGCCCCACTCATGGAGTTGATTGAGGATAAGGCGGCGCCAAGTAGTGTCATACGCCTTATTAATGTCAAAGAAGACCCCTAGACAATGCTGGTTACATAGAAAGGCCTGCTGGATGGCGGCCTCAAGCAGGGTCAAGTTGTCTATAGTGGAACGACATCTCCGAAAGCCACACTGAGAGGGGCTAAGGAGCTGCCTGGTCTCGAGCAGCCAAACCAGGCGGCGGTTGACCATGCGTTCCAACGTCTTCCCAACACAGCTCGTCAAGGCAATACTCCGATAACTACTGGGATGCGTTCGGTCCTTCCCTGGTTTGAGGAGGGGAATCAAAATTGCCTCCCTCCACGAGTCAGGGTACGTGCCAGATAACCATATCATATTGAAACAGTTCAGGAGAACTTCCTTGGATGGCAGCGACAGGTGCCGCAGCATGCTGTACCGGATTTGATCATGACCAGGCGCAGTATCATGAGCCACAGACAGCGCAGAATCCAGTTCCCACATTGTGAAGGGGCAGTTATAGGGTTCAGAATTTAGAGACCGGAAGTCCAAGTGACCCCTTTCGACGGCAGTGCGGTAGCGGCAGAAATCTGGATCACAGTTAATAGTGGCGGTAGATTCCGCAAAATGCATGGCCAGTGTCTGGGCAATGTCTCTCGGCGCCGTGAGGAGACATCCCTGATGCAGCAAAGCCGTGACAGGTAGCTGGCTGAGTTTCCCGGAAATCCTCCTGATGGCTTCCCATACTTTCGTAGAACTAGTGGAGCGAGAGATGGAATTCAAGAGCGATTGCCATGACCGTCGTTTGCTCTCTTTAATCACCCGCCGCGCTCTGGCCCTTGCCACTCGAAAGGCCGCAAGATTGTCAGCTGAGGGACGGCACTTGAAGCGGCGCAGTGCTGCACGGCGGGCGCGGATGGCTGAGTGGCACTCAGTGGTCCACCAAGGGACAGGACGCCTCTTGGGATGACCGGATGACCGTGGGATGGACAATTCAGCAGCATGAGAGATCACGGCTGCAACATGGTCTACCCATTCGTGGACGCTGGCACGGTGTTCCAAAACAGCCAGTTGGCTGAAAAGTGTCCAGTCAGCTCTGCAAAGGTGCCACCGGGGCGGCACTGGTAATGCCACAGCCTCATCCAGGAGGCGAATCCAGAGGGGGAAGTGGTCACTAGAATGGAGGTCAGCTGCAGCCTCCCACAGAGCAGAATCCGCGAGTGCAGGAGAGCAAAAGGAAAGGTCAATAGCCGATGACGATCCGGAAGCAGTACAGAAATGAGTGGGAGCACCAGAGTTGAGGAGGCACAGTTCTTCAGACATCATGACGCTTTCCAGAATGCGACCCCTGGGGCAAGTAGTCGGAGAGCCCCATAAGACATTATGAGCGTTGAAGTCCCCCAGAAGAAGAAATGGGCGAGGGAGTTGGCTAATAAGGTCCGTGAGAGCCTCAGTGTCTATCGCATCCGGAGGTGGTAAATAAACAGAACAGACTGTGAGCCTCCGACCCACAAGAATGTCAACTGCAACTGCTTGCAAGTCGGTGACGAGAGGGAGCTCAGATGAGGGGTGCACATCACGGACAAAAACTGCAACACCACCCTTTGCCCTTTGCCCCGTCAGATCATCTTTTCGATATGCGGTATAGCCGCGTAAAGAAGGAGAATCAGTGGCCCGAAAATGTGTCTCTTGGAGACATAAGCACAAGGGGCACTCTCGTATGAGGAGTTGTAATTCGGCCACATGCGTCCTGAAACCATTCAGGTTCCACTGTAATATGGGAGCCAGTGATCAGGGTGGCTGAACTTTCACCCTGCCTCTGTGCTTTGGAGGAGAGACCGTACTGGCCGGAGATTGATTCCTGGGGCGAGAAGACCGCCCCCGGTCGACATCAATGTCCATAAGATCCAATGACGACCCACGGGAGATGTCAGACAGTACGATGGCATCATCATCGGACCGACGCTGACTAGTCTCCTCAGGTGGCAGAACCTTCAGCTTCTGAGGCTTTGTCTTGGGGGGCTTGGAATGCAGAGCCTTGTCAACAGTTGGAGGTTGACTCGCCTGGGCAGAAGGCGCCATATGGGGGGAGGCTGGAAGTACCTCAATGTCAGCAACCACGGCCTTGTCCGATGTAGCGGGGAGAGCCGCAGATTGCAAAACAACCGCAGCAGCACAAGTGCACTGGCAAGCGCAGGTTTTAGTGCTAACACTAGCAACCTCCGTTTGTGTAGCAACAGTGGCCAGTTGTACCGGTTTTTTGAGAGTGGAAGCGAAAGATGTTGAAAACACAGGAGGTTGCATGGCCTTAAAGATCTTCTTGGCCTCACCATAGGGGATGCGCTTAGAGGTTTTAATCTCCTGTACCTTCCGCTCTTCGAGATAGATGGGGCAGATCCGGCTCCAGACAGGGTGACTCCCAGAGCAATTCACGCACTTCACAGGCGAGGAACAATCGGCTCCGTCATGGGCAGGCTGACCACATTTACCACACGTGGCTATTCCATTGCACCCCAACGTAGTATGCCCAAAGCGCTGACATTTAAAACAGCGCATTGGGTTGGGGAAATATGGCCGTACGGACAAACGTAAGAACCCCGCTTTAACATGCTCCGGGAGTCTCGGGCAACTGAATGTGAGAATAAACGAGTCAGATTTGACGAGGTCCCCATTGACTCGTTTCATAATGTGCTGCACGTCAACAATTCCTTCGTCAGCCCACTCAGATTTTAGCACGTCTATGGGGATATCCACCAAGTCCCTACACGTCACAACACCCTTACTATAGTTCAAAGTGGAGTGGAGCTCGGTCTCGACAGCGTACTCTCCTAGACAATTTGCTTTCCGAAGGGCAGCGACTTGACGGGAACTAGAAGTTTCAACTAACAGAGTCCCATTGCGCAGTCGCTTTACAGATTTCAGCGTTCCTGCAATTCCCTCAAGACCCTTGTGGATGTAAAAGGGAGAAACCCTCTCAAAGCTACCCTCCTTCCTTTTAATAATCAAAAACACATTCTGATGATCAGCATGTGCTCCGTTACTACATTCTGTTAAATCTCTAGCAACACCAGGCGCTGGAGGACTCGCAGCGCGTAGCCGCTTTTTCGATTGGGTGTGTTTTCCAACCAGCGGCCCACCCAAGCCACTGGTAGGGGGAAAAGTAGAGGTCGAAGGGTCCATTGTGGTCCCACGAGCAGCTAGGGAACTAAAAGTCCGCTCAGACAGAGCCCCGCGTGCCTGAGTAAGCCTTATACAACTGGGGTGCGGCAGGTGCCCCAGAGGTTGCCCGCTTGCGACTGTTCCACCCCAACAGCCATGCATCTTCTAGGCGCGGAGCACACCGAAAGATTGAGGGATTTTTATAGAGGTTGGCCTTCCTCGCAATCCAGGCGGTCAAGCCAAGATTACCATTCCCCGCAGCACACAACGTTTCACCGCCGCGCCGTACGGTGGTCGCTGAAGCATGTCCGGGGGTTACGGTGTCAGGACACTGGCGGCGCAGACCAGTCCCCAGCTCAGGACCCCGGGGTCGCCAAGCCCGTACTCAGCAAGTGAATGCTGAGCCCCTGGGGGAGGTAGTACGTATGGCGGACTCCAGGCTCACCATATTGTCGTCAGCAAAGCAGCCTTTACGGAATCCACCCTAAGATGGAGCCAGGAGGCCCTGTGACTCGAGTACCCAACTCAATTGCTGGCTCACACTCTGTTCCAGCAACTTGCAAAGAACGTTGGTGAGGCTAATGGGGCGGTAGTTGTCCACCTCCAAAGGGTTCTTGCCAGCTTTCAAAATGGGGATAACAATGCTTTCCCACCACTGTGACGGAAACTCACCCTTGACCCAAATACGATTGTAAAGGTCGAGGATGTGTCGCTGGCAGTCCACTGAAAGGTGGTTGAGCATCTGACAGTGGATGCGTCTGGCCCAGGAGCGGTATCAGGGCAAGCGGCTAGGGCACTGTGAAATTCCCTATGGAACATTGTAGGATTCAGGATAGTGCGTGTGGAATGAAAGGTTCCGACATTCCATCTGCTCTTTAATGGAGTGGTAGGTCAGTGGGTAATTCGCAGAAGCGGAACTCAGAGCAAAATGCTCCGCCAAACTGCTGCAGTTCCACTAGAGGATGATATTATCCATGGCTGAGAAAAGCGTGAAGGGACTGGGAAGGCAATTTACGCAGCTTGTTCACTCGCTGCCACCGATTCAGTACCCGCGCGAGTGACATCCATGGTGTCTGAAGGACCGGCGAGTTCCAGGTCTTCAGCAGACGCCAGAATCTCCACCTCATCCTCAGACGCAGACCTTGTAGGAAGCGGTGCGATGGGTGCCACCGCAATGTCGTTATTCTTGGGGACTTTCTTATTTTTCTGCTTCTCTCGCTGTGCCTTCGGTGGTTCAGGCTTGGAGGGCTTCACTGGGTCAGTCTCAGGGACGGACGAGGCCCTACAACCAGCGACTGGTGGTTGTTTCAGCCACTTGCGGGTGTCCGCTTTGGCACTGGGCAAAGCCTGGGATGGGAGGGCCCCAAGGGTCCCCTTCCTGGCGAGAGTAGCCGAAGAAGTCTTACTCTACTCTGGCTGGGAAGGGGGAACTGATGTCCCTGATGGTTGGGAGTGTGTTGCGCCTGAAGGAGATGGAGCAGGAGCAACAGGAAGTGAAGTGCCCCCCACAAGCAAGGGGACCTGTGGATTCTGACCGATCTTAGAGTCAACCATACGTGACGATGGGAGAACCATTGTTGCAGCAGCGTCGTAGGTCGATGTCATTGCCACAGGATGAAGCCTCTCATATTTCCGTTTAGCCTCGGTGTAGGTCAGGCGGTCCAGGGTCTTATATTCCATTATCTTTCGATCTTTCTGGAATATCCTACAGTCTGGCGAGCAGAGGGAGTGGTGTTCTCCACAGTTGACACAGATGAGAGGTGGGACACATGGAGTATTGGGATCCGAAGGATGTCCACAATCCCTACATGTGATGCTGGAAGTACATCGGGATGACATATGCCCAAACTTCCAGCATTTAAAACACTGCATCGGAGGAGGGATATATGGCTTCACATCACAGCGGTAAACCATCACCTTGACCTTTTCGGGTGAAACATCACCTTCGAAGGCCAAGATGAAGGCACCGGTGGCTACCAGATCGTCCGGCGCGTCCATCAGGTTCCGAGGGATAAAGTAAACACCTCGTCATTCTAGATTGGATCAATGTGGAATATAATACCCTGGATCACGTTTAAACTTTTATGGGGAGTGATGGTAACGAAAACAGCACCCAACTTGTCACAAGTGAGCAATCTCTGTGACTGGGCAGAGCATGATGTTTTGATGAGAACTGACTCAGAGCGCATTTTGGACAAGATCTCCACCTCCCCGAACTTGTCCTCTAAATGCTCCACAAAAAAACTGGGGCTTGGTCAACATAAATGATTCCCCATCAACTCGCGTACACACAAGGTACCGAGGTGAATAATCTCCACTGCCTTCTTTAGCCATACGTTCCTCCCATGGAATGGCCAGGGAGCGAAATGATCTCTGATCAAATTTCTTTCCATTGAGCTTAGACCTTGATTGATTAGATACTGCTGGTGGAGGCCCACCATCGAAAGATGATGTACCACGCTTCATTGCGGGTCATCCGCCGTGATGCCACCCACTGTGACCAGGGGCTCTTCCCATGGGCGCCACCCAGCCATAGCAAAGAGCACCTGGCAGTAGGGCCTTTGCTGGGAGTCCCGATGCCCCAGAGGGAGAGGCATCTACTCCTCGGCATACTTGGGGAGGTAGCAGCTCAGGCATCAGCAGTGCGATCCCTGTGTAGTCAGGGGGCTACCACCAAGTGGGTACATGACGACCCTACCACAACGGACTGGTTACCGTGCTGGTTGTCGGGTGTCGAATATCCATGTATATAGTGAGCAAAGATGGAAGTGCACAATGGAAGGAATGTATGCTACCCGGAAGACACTGCTGCTGATGTGGCTGGAAGCTTGGTGAAAGTCCAACTCCATGACAATAACGAAGGTGCCTGATGTTAGGGCAAGATGGATATATAATACACCATGTAAGGCGTCCTTCCCCAAATGGTACGCACTATCAGTCGCCTTTCGAAATCACGTATCCGAAGCAAATACATATACGTCGGATTACATATGGTACAGCGAATGTAATTCAGCAGTTAGACCGCGATTTCTCCTTCACAGGAAGGCATTTTACAGGTCATTAACAGAGACAATTGTTATGAGTGGATCTCTGTAGTTAGTTTGTAGCGTCGCAGCTATTACGCGACTGCAGTTTTTTGCACTAAGTTTTGTTGCATTATGCCAAGCTGTTTTGGAAGCCCGCAGTATAGTAGCATTCGGCGGCGACCGACTTCTGACCTGCCGCTTGCGTCATAGCCACACCTGTCGCTAAAGCAGACCGTGAGAATGCTCGCTGTGGCGTGTACTAAGATCACTTATTCATTTCACCTAATAAACTAAATAACTATGTTAAATATTATTTATTTTATTCCAAATTTGGTACATGACCTTTTGTTATTCAGACGAACTTTGTGTCAAAATTTGATACCGCTACCTATAATAGTTTCGGAGATATAAACAGAACTCTCCGTGTGTAAAATTAATTGTTATAGTTCCTAACTGAATTTAATTCCCTAAGTGTCAGTTTTTGACATTTTTAATGGTTTCTTTATGTTTTCAAATGATACCAAAAGGTAAACTAATTGAGATATTCATATTAAAATTTTAATTTTCATTTTCGTAATATAAAATTCAGACAAAATTGTTATTTGTGTCTTATGTCGTTGTGGGAGTAAATTAGAGAGAATGAGAGTGTGCATGTGGGGCACACGTTACCTTTCCCACGCCATGATTGTGTAATACATTACATAAAATTAATCTTGAAATTTTTTTGTATCCATATTCCTGATGAAATATGTCCAAGCATGCTTGTTTTTGTAAGAAGGCAGCCAAAATAGTTAATTGTAGAGTAATGTTTTTCTAAAATTATTTGAAGATTAGTTTTCATTTCGTTTGGTTTGGTGGAACATTTTGTTAATATTTGCAGCATGAAATGACGTAAATGTATCTGTGAATGTTGATTGGAGTAAAACAGTTTAAGCGCGAATATGATCTTGAAAGATTGATCTGATTGATTAACTCTGATTGGTTGATCAATATGAAAAAAAAAAATCTTTCCCGCGCTTGGAATGAGTTATATGCCCTGACAGCAACGGCACTGAGTCGGTCGTGTATTAGTTCCGGACGAGAAGATCATGTCAGACGTGCGCGAAAAAGTTATTTGTAAAATGAAGAAGTGACTTATTTCGTGTTCGGTTGGTATCACCGTACAGGCAAATACATTTACGGACAATTCTGTGAACTTTGGGAGATATTGGAGTGTTTGTTGTAGAGAAAACCGCGTGTGAAACTATCGGCTTTTTGTGAAGAAGTCTGCGTGGCGTGTTCACTATGCTTTTACAGAACATTTTTTGGCGAGCATTGAGTTTCACGCTCGATCCTTTACAGTGGATTCTTCAGAGTACTGACTGTATTGATCTCGTAATATTTCGGGTAGGACTTAGTACATTTCTGGCTGTCTATCGTGTGACATAAGCTGCATGAACTAGTAGATGTGCTGTCGACGTAAATGTGGGCCTGTTAACACCATAACTAAAAGACAATAAAAAAAACATTAGTATCGCGAAGCGGACATTTTCAATGAAGGAAGGAAGGAAGCATCCACTTTTGCCCGTTATTACTAGAGATTTAGAGGTTTATTTTGTTACGCGGACTATGGAATCGTAAGCATGGACGATGTTTTTCTTCAATGAACATCGTCTACGTAGTACGTACGAATGCAGAGCAGCGGATGGTGAACGAACACTGTACTGAGGTAGGTGTACATTAATTTGCAGCTTACTTCACTCAGTGCTAGAGAATTTTTTAACACCGCTCCGCCGCACATTGACCATCATGACAGTAGTAGCCTCAAGCTAAAATCAGTACCATTTATGTGGCAGCCTCATTCCTAACTCATCTCAGTTTTGTTGAAATACATGGAAACTGCCTGGAACACACAAGGCTGTCACATGTTGCCTTAAATTTATTTTCACAGTACAAATATAATATACGTTTCAAGTACTGTATCATTATTTCATACTTTTACTAGTTTTACAAGAAATAAAATTAATTTTGGCGTATTAGAACTCGTCCACAGCTCGTGGTCGTGCGGTAGCGTTCTCGTTTTCCACGCCCGGGTTCGATTCCCGGCGGGGTCATGGAGTTTCTCTGCCTCGTGATGACTGGGTGTTGTGTGCTGTCCTTAGGTTAGTTAGGTTTAAGTAGTTCTAAGTTCTAGGGGACTGATGACCATCGATGTTAAGTCCCATAGTGCTCAGAGCCATTTGAACCATTTGAATCGTATTAGAACTCTTTTTTTGCACATATCAACTTGGAATCAACAATATGTATAAAATGTTTCAATCGCTTGCAACTGGCGATTTAGTACTCGTCTGGTTAACCAATGGAAGCAGTGATAAGACAACGCCGTACCGCGCGCAGTAAGTGCCGGATCACAGCGATTCGTCGCACGCATTATCGCCTGCAATCGATCGCTCGTCTCAACATCCCACACATGATTGATTTGTCAAACAAATTCTATCAGTATTATGAAGGTCACTCTCTGTCAAAGTTCCGATGTGGAAAATGAACTGCTATGTTAAGCGGCAGTTACAGCTGACTTCCGTATGCCCATGAACACTTGCAAAAGATAAATTTAAAATAAACGAGAATTATGATTTATTAAACCTGTTTCGAAGCACTTTTCTGGGGAACTGTAGGTTACTTTACAGAAGACATTTCATTTTTCACTGACGCCAGATGTGTTGTGTACGTTTCTCCACTGTGCCATTAATATCCGTTTTAAGTTCATTAGTACTCAGTTCCTTTTCATTAGTTTTGATATTTACCAGCAAGTATTGAAATAATTTACTCGATTTGTCTATGGAGATGTTGGTAATACAGCAGCACTACTGGTTACTGTAGCTCTTGTTATTAACTGCATGAAGAGAAGTTAGATTATATAAAATGAAAAGGGTCTTGAGAATAACTGCCTAAAGGATTTGCCTTAACATTACAGTAAGTACGTATATCATTGTGTTCAATACTTTTATTTCTACATACTTTAATACTACGTGTAATTATTTCATAAATAACTCAAAAGCATTTATTCTTTATTTCTAGATACGACGGGGATTCCCCTGGCAGAGACATCACGTACACTATGCACGCATTCAAAAATCAACTTATGATTCGTTCAGAAATCAACTTAGAACGTGTTCAAAAATATTCAAAACCCAACCGAGACGCGTTTCACAATCATATGAATAATCGACGGACCAACGAACACGAAAGGGGATAGGGCTTTAAGATCCAAGCTGAATGAAAGCGAACGGGTGACTGGCAATCTCTGTTTGTTTATGTGGTTGACTGCGTGTGCGAATGACCAGAGTTGTTATAATTCTTGGCGAAATCCACACATTCAGACAACCAGAATGGAAATAAACCACTAACAGGAATAACGGACAATAAAAAAAATGGCTCTGTGCACTATGGAACTTAACTTCCGAGGTCATTAGTGACCTAGAACGTAGAACTAGTTAAACCTAACTAACCTAAGGACGTCACACACATCCATGCCCGAGGCAGAATTCGAACCAGCGACCGTAGCGGTCTCGCGGTTCCAGACTGCAGCGTCTGGAACCGCACGTCCACTCGGCGGGACAATAAAGATTACATGTTAATCTTCTCGGCATTTCCAAAAAAATAAAATTTTGACAGAAAATTTTTGCCAAACCTCTGCACTACTAAGGGCCAGTTTTACGGTCCCCGGTTAGCAACCGTTAAGTTCTGTTCTCGGAATAGCGAGGAAAACGCCTTGAACGAACACGTAATGACGCCTAAGCAGAGAATAAATGCAAGATAACTAAACTGGTGATTCTGGCAGAGTTAGTTTGGCAATGGCAGGAATAGTTACAGATAGATTGTGATGGCAAAATTGTTTGTTAAAAGGAGAAGAAACAGGGATAACACAAAATTATATGGAAGAATATAACGATTCCAAATTTATACAAAAATTTCGTACTACTACTACTTCTCGATCTAATTCCTGATAAATTGGAATGTATGAATGTAATGTGAAACTATTTCCTAACATAAAACTTTTTGCTTGTAGAAGGTCCCTGCCGCCGTTGGATAAGCAGCTGCAGCAGCAAGTCGTATAACCCTAGCTTACTTATTTGTTAGATAGTTTAATTAATTTCTTTGCGTGTTTTTGGGTACTTGCATTGTTTAATTCATATATTTCGGGCGCATTATAGTATTTGACAGTTGTAGCATCGCGCTTTAGTGTTTACTTGGTAGATTCTTATTTAAATTGCGTGTGAGTTTCGTATAGGAGGTGCAATTTCGAGTTTTAGTTACTGTAATCGTAAATTCAGCAGATTGTAGCGCAGTCGTTAGGCATTTGTACAGGTTAGTTGATACATTCTTTGCGTGTTTCGCTTGCGTTATCTAGGCACGGACTCGTGTTTCAGTAACTGTTGTTCAACATCGATTAGAATGGACAGGGACTGCGATTGCTGTGTTCGGATGAGGGCTGACTTGGCATCCCTTCGCTCACAGCTGCAATCGGCGCTGACTTCGGTCCCGCAGCTTGAGGCTGTTGCCAATGGGCACCACTGTGGGGAGCCGGACTTGGGTATCACGGGGATGTCAACCTCGTCCCGTCTGTCTCCAGATCGGTCTGTCACTGTGGTTGCCCCGGTTGCTGCCCGCAATGGGGCTGAGCCCTCGCCTGTGGTTGATTGGGAGGTCGTTCCAAGGCGTGGCAGGCAGCGAAAGGTGTCCCCGGAGGCTGATCAGAAAGCCTCCCCGGTGCGCCTGACAAACCGGTTTCAGGCACTGTCTCTGCCTGAGCCAGATGCAGCTGCCTGCCCTGTTTCAGAGGATCATTCTCAGCCTTCAAGGTCTGGGCAATCGCAGAGGGTGGGCTTACTGGTAGTTGGGAGCTCCAATGTTAGGCGCGTAATGGGGCCCCTTAGGGATACGGCGGCTAAGGAGGGGAAGAAATCCAGTGTGCACTCCGTGTGCATTCCGGAAGGAGTCATTCCTGATGTGGAAAGGGTCCTTCCGGATGCCATGAAGAGCACAGGGTGAAGCCAGCTGCAGGTGGTGGCACATGTCGGCACTAATGACGTGTGTCGCTTTGGATCTGAGGAAATTCTCTCTGGATTCCAGCGGCTATCTGATTTGGTGAAGGCTGCCGGTCTTGCTTACGAGATGAAGGCAGAGCTCACCATCTGCAGCATCGTTGAATGAACCGACTGCGGACCTTTGGTGCAGAGCCGGGTGGAGGGTCTGAATCAGAGGCTCAGACGGTTTTGCGACCGTATTGGCTGCAGATTCCTTGACTTGCGCCATAGGGTGGTGGGGTTTCGGGTTCCGCTGAATAGGTCAGGAGTTCACTACACTCAGCTGGCGGCTACACGGGTAGCGGAGGCTGTGTGGCGTGGACTGGGCGGTTTTTTTAGGTTAGAAGGCCTCGGGAAAGTGCGGGATGGGCTGCAATGTCAAAGGGTGCTTGGCAATTACAGGACGTGCTTGGATCAAGGAACAGTCGGAATTATAGTTGTAAATTGTTGTAGTTGCGCTGGAAAAGTCCCTGAGCTTCAAGCGCAAATAGAAAGCACAGAAGCTGATATCGTTATAGGTACAGGAAGCTGGCTAAAGCCTGAAATAAGTTCTGCAGAAATTTTTACGAAGTCTCAGACGGTGTTCAGGAAAGATAGATTAGGCAGAAATGGTGGTGGAGTGTTTGTGTCTGTCAGTAGTGGTTTATCTTGTAGTGAAGTCGAAGTAGATACTCCGTGCGAATTGGTATGGGTGGAGGTTATACTTAACAGCCGAATTAAGTTAATAATTAGCTCCTTCTACCGACCCCCAGACTCCGATGATACAGTTGCGGACCAGTTCAGAGAAAGTTTGAGTCTCGTAACAAATAAATACCCCACTCATACGGTTATAGTTGGTGGGGACTTCAACCTACCCTCGGTATGTTGACAAAAATACTTGTTCAATACCGGTGGTAGGCAGAAAACGTCTTCCGAGATTTTCCTAAATGCTTTCTCCGAAAATTATTTCGAGCAGTTAGTCCACGAACCCACGCGAATTGTAAATGGTTGCGAAAACACACTTGACCTCTTAGCCACAAACAATCCAGAGCTGATAGAGAGCATCATGACTGATACAGGGATTAGTGATCACAAGGTCGTTGTAGCTAGGCTCAATACCATTTCTTCCAAATCCATCAGAAACAAACGCAAAATAATTTTATTTAAAAAAGCGGATAAAGTGTCACTAGAAGCCTTCCTAAACGACAATTTCCATTCCTTCCGAACTGACTATGCGAATGTAGACGAGATGTGGCTCAAATTCAAAGATATAGTAGCAACAGCAATTGAAAGATTCATACCTCATAAATTGGTAAAAGATGGAAGGGATCCCCCGTGGTACACAAAAAAGGTCCGAACGCTGTTGCAGAGGCAACGGAAAAAAGCATGCGAAGTTCAGAAGAACGCGAAATCCCGAAGATGGGCTAAAATTTACAGACGCGCGAAATTTGGCACGTACTTCGATGCGAGATGCCTTTAATAGGTTCCACAACGAAACACTGTCTCGAAATTTGGTAGAAAATCCGAAGAAATTCTGGTCGTATGTAAAGTACACAAGCGGCAAGACGCAGTCAATACCTTCGCTGCGCAGTGCCAATGGTACTGTTATCGACGACTGTGCCGCTAAAGCGGAGTTATTGAACGCAGTTTTCCGAAATTCCTTCACCAGGGAAGACGAATGGAATATTCCAGAATTTGAAACACGAACATCTGCTAGCATGAGTTTCTTAGAAGTAGATACCTTAGGGGTTGCGAAGCAACTCAAATCGCTTGATACGGGCAAGTCTTCAGGTCCAGATTGTATACCGATTAGGTTCCTTTCAGATTACGCTGATAGTATAGCTCCCTACTTAGCACTCATATGCAACCGCTCGCTCACCGATAGATCTGTACCTACAGATTGGAAAATTGCGCACGTCGCACCAGTGTTCAAGAAGGGTAGCAGGAGTAATCCATTTAACTACAGACCTATATCATTGACGTCGGTTTGCAGTAGGGTTTTGGAGCATATACTGTATTCAAACATTATGAATCACCTTGAAGGGAACGATCTATTGACACGTAATCAGCATGGCTTCAGAAAACATCGCTCTTGTGCAACGCAGCTACCTCTTTATTCGCACGAAGTAATGGCCGCTATCGACAGAGGATCTCAAGTTGATTCCGTATTTCTAGATTTCCGGAAAGCTTTTGACACCGTTCCTCACAAGCGACTTCTAATCAAGCTGCGGAGCTATGGGGTATCGTCTCAGTTGTGCGACTGGATTCGTGATTTCCTGTCAGGAAGGTCGCAGTTCGTAGTAATAGACGGCAAATCATCGAGTAAAACTGAAGTGATATCAGGTGTTCCCCAGGGAAGCGTCCTGGGACCTCTGCTGTTCCTGATCTATATAAATGACCTGGGTGACAATCTGAGCAGTTCTCTTAGGTTGTTCCAGATGATGCTGTAATTTACCGTCTAGTAAGGTCATCCGAAGACCAGTATCAGTTGCAAAGCGATTTAGAAAAGGCAGTTGGCGCTAAATAACGAAAAGTGTGAGATGATCCACATGAGTTCCAAAAGAAATCCGTTGGAATTCGATTAATCGATAAATAGTACAATTCTCAAGGCTGTCAATTCAACTAAGTACCTGGGTGTTAAAATTACGAACAACTTCAGTTGGGAGGACCACATAGATAATATTGTCGGGAAGGCGAGCCAAAGGTTGCGTTTCATTGGCAGGACACTTAGAAGATGCAACAAGTGCACAAAAGAGACAGCTTACACTACACTCGTTCGTCCTCTGTTAGAATATTGCTGCGCGGTGTGGGATCCTTACCAGGTGGGATTGACGGAGGACATCGAAAGGGTGCAAAAAAGGGCAGCTCGTTTTGCATTATCACGTTATAGAGGAGAGAGTGTGGCAGATATGATACACGAGTTGGGATGGAAGTCATTACAGCATAGACGTTTTTCGTCGCGGCGAGACCTTTTTACGAAATTTCAGTCACCAACTTTCTATTCCGAATGCGAAAATATTTTGTTGAGCCAAACCTACATAGGTAGGAATGATCATCAAAATAAAATAAGAGATATCAGATCTCGAACAGAAAGGTTTAGGTGTTCGTTTTTCCCGCTCGCTGTTCGGGAGTGGAATAGTAGAGAGATAGTATGATTGTGGTTCGATGCACCCTCTGCCAAGCACTTAAATGTGAATTGCAGAGTAGTCATGAAGATGCAGAGGCATTTGATTTTGGTACTTTGTGAATTATATTCTGTCGTGTTGTTTGTGTAAATGAGGGAGATAAAAATGATCATTTATGCCAAAACAGTCTGTCTTATTTGCCGTGTGTTACAATTGCTGCAATATTAGAAAGGCCTATTTCGTTTTGTTTAGCGTACAGTGACAAAACAGATGTAATCAAATCGAAAAACCATATCAGTCTTGAGTACTGTTCGTATTAATAGCTTTTCTAGTGTTACACATCGATATTTGGATTTTTTATGTAGCAAAACATCTGACGAACTTCGAAAACGTAATACATTCTTTCGCAGAAAGGAAAGCACGCCGTACAAAGCTGTAGCAATATCAGAAAAAAACCACGCTAGGACCTAGTAATTAAAGAAATGTAAAATTAAATACACGAAACATAAAATCAGTAAAGACAAGAGATAAGCAAGACAATATACGTCACACAAAAGAGAAATATAGTAGCTGATAGGCAACAAAGAACGCAAATTTTCTGAATAGTCCTTGTTCTCCCAGTTACAAATAATCCTGCCCGGTATTAACTGTGAGGTTTTTTCTTTAAAGAGGGTAGGATGTCAAACTCACCAGCTGGGAACAAGAGAGGCACCACAGGGCAGCTTAATTTCCAGTGTACTGATTATAGGTTTCACGAATTCCATTACTAAATACACACTTTTGTGTGTAAATATAGTGACTTACGATAGAAGAATGCTGTGTGAAGAAGCGTGACATTGCACTTTGGCAGACTTAAGACACATTTCCTCTAATATATATATGTTTTACATACCAAACTCTTCAGAATGTTTTGCACTACAAAATGAACATATTAATTTTTGTATTACTTCTTGATATAAAGGGGAAACTCCCTCTTCATTTATCAACCCCCCACGCACGCACGCACGCACGCACGCACGCAATCTACGAATCGATCGGTCGCTCATGCGAGGGAGAGCTGAGATCCGTCGCTTGCGCATGGGGCGCTTTATGTCGTACATCAGGCTCTTAAGTGCGAGAACCATTAGAAAGTGTTCATGTCTTATAATTGTTTTTCAGTAACTTCCACTTCGTATAAGCGGCTGAAATATTACATACGGTAATTTCTTAACGTTCAGTAACAGCGAAGAAAAATGAAAACAGACTTTGAGAAGTCGATCTTTCCCTTGCAAGATGTCGCCGAATATTTATAGATTTATTTACTTCAAAAGAAATATTGCGACACAGATATGAAAGAATTAGTCACCATTAAGATAATGAATCGAGAATCTTTTTTTTATTAAAAAAAAAAGAGTTGTTCTGCGGGTTGAGTTTGCCGACGATACAGAGTACGAGCTAAAGGAAGAAAAAATATATTTCGCCTAAAAAATTCTCTACAATTGGAGAAGACAAAACAATTCATGCCATTATCACTATGTCACTGTTCAAAGTATACAGCAGATTCCTGTTGAACCAGCGAGTCAGGAAACATAACTGTTACAAATATATGTCACTGCGAAATTAATTCAGTCTACAGACGTAACTGCATTATGGATGAGCCGGTAAGGAACGCCAGTTTCTTGGGTGCAGAATTTGTAGATATTATCTAAAATTGTAACTGAAGTCATGCTTTTGCGGAGTACCAATGCAGAGTCTAGTAAACACTAAAATATAAACCAACCAATGCACTGCATAAATCATTGTGCAGCCACTAGCTAAATGGGTTTAAAATCCATTCAGCAATGACAGTGACTACTGCCTTAAGTCAATTATTCCAAGTACCGTAGTTCGTGACGCAACTGCTAAATGTGAACCATTGCGATATAAGGATCTTTGCATGTCGTAAAACACATACGGAAATCTAAGGCCATATAAGGTTTTGAGACGGCAGCGATAATACATTATGTGAATGTAAGTATCTCTCAATATAAATAACTTATTAATTTTAGTATAACATCATTTGCAATTGAGCTGTGATGGTCTTGGTGTTGTTTTCGATCCGATACTCAGCAACATGAGTTACAAACAATAGAAGCAAAACATATTTTTAGTGAGTCTGTGAACTGGTTCACATAATATTGGGAAAAAATGATAAATAATCATTTAAACGTAGCTATAGTTAACATGCTTTAACAATTTCGCTGCAAGATTACTTTGACAGTTTTTGTCACCAGCTACGAATACAAAACTACATTTGCCGGACTAGAATTACTCTAAAGTACTGGTAAACATAGCACTACGGATGGAAAAAGGCAGGCTCAAGAGAAGTTACTGCATGCCTGGTTTCTTACTTTTTTTCCAAGAAATTCGGCAGTTGTTTCTTCCCGACGCCGTGCGATTATTGGTCTACGTAAACACTTCCACAAGTCGTCTTCGGTTTAACCAGTGTGTCCTCGTAAAACTAAATTCAAAACTTCGTTAAATGAACTGACTTTCATTAGTTTTTTGTCGTCCACAGATTGTATGCATGGTTACAGAGACCGTACTACACATCGAATTTATAGAGATTTCTCCATATTAAAGTATCACATCCTGCAGTAATAGCTCAACAGCACATTGTCTAACAAAGTTGCTGGTAGACGGTCGATATTGCTGTACAATAATATGGTGCTATATTACTCAAGTTCTTCGTAAACTGCTCATTAAAAACGTTCAGTGATTAATCTGGTTCGAGATGTTGGGTGATCAAGACGCTGCTCGCCAGAAATTCACTCAAAAATTTTTATCGAGAGCTGAGTTTGAACTAGATAAATGAGTATCATATCTTTTTACTTGTTGATCGTGCAACATTATTTTGATAGTTTACAGGAAAGGGTTGCATCTGTGTTTACTGTTAAGAAAATATTTCTTTAAAGATCTTCCCTCGTGTAGTATTTCAGTTCAGTGTACTATACACTTTTCCTTGTTTTACAAGAAATGACGTTAATGATTGCCGTGTTCAGTTATTAAGAAGTGCACATTTAATAATGTTCCAGAAAGAAACGTTAACTCCGCAGCGAAATGGGGGTATTTTTGAAAGTCCCTGGCGCAGTCTAAACAGTCACAACGTCCCACATAAATACGGTACGCCTCTCGTATTAGTTAATAATCTCTCTCGAATTGCTTGTGAAGTGGCCTGGATGACCATGGCCACACTTCCTGCACACTTTTTAAACAGGGAACTACATGTTTGTAACGATACTATTATCTAGTCTTTGTTAGTTATTTCATTGTTACTTGAATCTCGAGGGTGAGGCGTACCAGTTTCATATGGGACACCCTGTAAATCGCGAGAGCATTGCTCCAGGTGAACAGAAAGCAACACTTCTCACTATAACATCGGGTTAGCAGTAATGCTAACTTTGTGCTTTTCACAATAGTTCTAGCTACCTTTTTAATATCACTCGTAAATCATGGCGACGACAGATACGAGTGATTCGAGTGCGCTCAACGTGCGTCTACTGCGCCTGATCCCTCTCCTCAAGACGAGCTGGGACAGATCGAGAATGAGACAGTAATGCAAAGGCTTGCCAGAATAACTACGCTCATGGAGCAGTCTGTAAAAAATGGCAAGATCAGCCAAGCCGGAATGTCAGCCATTAAAAATGAATTGGCAGCTTGGGCTATCGTCCATGCAAAACTAGAAGGAAGGCTAGAAGAACTGGAAAAAGAAAATAACAGACTAAGAAAGCAGCCAGTGAAAACTTGGGCGGCAGTGGCAGCGCAAGCTCCCACCAAGCCCAACACCACTAGAGAGACAATAGACAAGGTAACTAAGAGGCCAGATACGGCAGTCTTTTTGAGAACACTTCCTGGACAAGACACTAGCATAAAGAAAATACAGGAGTTATTCACGAAAACCGTGGACACTGTGAAGGAAAAAATAAAGATAAAGAGAATCAAACCGAGTAGGAATTCAGTCATCGTAGAAGTTGCCTCGGAAGAGGATAAAGAAAAGCTGTTGAAGAACCAAAAGCTGAACTCAGTGGTGAAATGTGAGCCACCAAGAAAAAGAAATCCTCTCGTCATACTTTATGACGTGCCATCTATTATGACGAACGAAGAGCTGTCAGAGACAATCAGGGCACAAAATTTTGAGCACTTAAGCGTTGATGAATTTAATAATTGTTTCAAACTTAGATATAAAACGGGTCCACGAGGTCGTGATGTTGTACATCATGTCGCTGAAGTGACAGCACAGATGTGGAAGGATTCACAACAATGGGCAGGATCTATGTTGGCTTCCATGCCATCAACACCAGAGACTATGTCGTGGTACCTCGTTGCCACAACTGTGGTGACCTGGACCACATTCTCAGGCTGTGCACCAGGGAGTCGGCGTGCACCAAGTGCGGAGAAAGTGGCCATAATCGCAAGGACTGTAAAGGTACACAAATCTGCATACCATGCAAAAGTAGAGGGAAGAAGTCTTGTGGAGCCGTAGGTCGGAATTACCCAACATACAGAATGTTAGAACAAAGATTAATCTCCAGAACTGATTATGGCTGAACTCGGCATACCGAACAGGATGCCGAAGCATAAGTCCCCGAGCAAGAGGAGGAGGGACGCTATGAGGGCAAGTAAATTCAAGTTATTTCTGAGGTCGCTTACGGGCGCCGGAAAAACGGAAACAACAGATATAGCCATTCAAACTGAGCCCCAAAGGGTGAACATAGCTATACAAACAGATCTCCCTATAGCAGCAGCTCCCTCCTCTGAAAGCCGGGGAGCAGAGCCGATAAAACATCAGAAACGGCAAGGGCATCCTGCGGCCATAACAGTCTCTGGAGAGAAACAGAACAAGCATGAGAAACCGATTCAAGAAAATGAAGTAACTAGCTCCAGCATAAATTCTACCGAACAGAGTACTCCAGTGCTCAGATTGCCACCTGTGGATCCTGTGAGGGTCTACCCTAATTTAGAATATACTATGCAGCTAGCAAGACTTGAACAGCCGGCTACCCTGACCACAGCCCTGAGACATGTGGTTCGTGTAGGACATGAAGAAGGAAGAAGGGTAACCTTCTCGGTGATGGAGGCTGTTGACAGAATCCAACTAAAATCAGTGAATCTCCCCACCGACTTCGGAGCCCTGCGGGACCTGCTACGAAAAGTCTTCGAAAGGAGAGGTGAGAAATTCGACAGACGACATTTACGAGCAGGCAGTTCTAGCCAATGGAAGAATTGCATTTGACTGGACTAAAACCTGGCCAAATGACCGTATACATACATACTTCCCTTGATGACAAAGTTTACCATAGGACAATTAAATACACACAACAGCCGACTCGTAATGCAGGAACTCCGAAGGGAGGTGGAGGAGAGGAGATTGGATGTGCTCTGTCTACAGGAGCCGTACTCCCAAGCTGGAAAGGTCGCTTTTGCTGCCGCAACATGGCAGATAACTAGTAAAGGAGAAGTCCCGAAAGCGGCGATAATAATAACAAATAAGCTCCTGAGAGTCACCACGCTCTCTCAATTCACAACTACCCACTGCAACGTCGTGGAGTTGCAATCCCCAACTGGAATCGTCTTCATAATAAACATGTAGTTTCAGTACAGTGATAATATTGAAACACACTTAGATCACCTAACGAGAGTGACCACGGCGTTGCGGGGGAGAAAGTTGATAATTACAGCTGACATAAATGCCTAATCCCCCCTGTGGTACAGTGGCACACGAGATGCAAATGGTGAGAAGGTAGAAGAATATATTATGGCAACACAACTTGTGGTGGCTAATAGGCCGGGCAATCCTCCTACCTACACGGCGGGAGGAAGACAAGGGACAAATATTGACGTAACTCTAATAACACCAAATGTTACAAACATACTCCAAAATTGGAAGGTAATAGGGAATGCCACCACAAGCGACCATAATTTAATAACTTTCACCATAGGGGATAGAGAGTGCCGCTGGGCCATGGGGTGGGAGTTGCAATATAACTTTAATAGAGCAGATTGGGAGCGGCTAGCGAGGGAGTGCGACATTCCTCCTTTACCGGAAGGGGACGCACAACAAGATATAGACGTAAACGACAGAACTGACGACATAGTGACCGCCATAACTAGAGGGGTGAGGGCTGCTGTACCAACCAGGAGGAGGGCCATGGCGGCCTCTCCGTCACCATGGACGCCTGAACTAGAGGAATTGCGTCAGTCTGTCAGAAGGCTAAGGAGGTACTACCAGCGCAGTGTCGTCTGGCAGGAGAAACAAAGATGGCAGTTGCGGTATAGGGAGGCCAAGCAACAGTTCCAAAAGGAACTACGCGAGGTCAGGATGCGGAGCTGGGAACGCTACGTGCTCAGTCAACTTGTGCTGGATCCATGGGGACTTCCCTACAAGTTAGTGAGGGAAAAGATCCGCTCTCCTATGGAGCTATCAACTGTCAGGCACGGGGGCGGGATGACGGAGTCCTGGCAGGAAACTGCTGGGGTGCTCCTCCAGTCCCTGTTGCCTGATGACTATGCGGACGGGGAAACTGAAGCAAGGCGGCAACTGCGAGAGGAGGATCAAGTGCAATATAACAACGATGCAGCGGTCTACCCCTTCTCGGAAGAGGAGGTGGCGGCCCACATAAAATCTCTCAAAAGAGGGAAAGCTCCTGGGCCAGACGGCATTGTGGCGGAGGTGGTGCAATTCCTGGCCCCCCAGCTGGTTGCGCCATTAACGCATTTATATAATGAATGCCTAAGGCAACAACAGTTCCCAAGGAGATGGAAAAAGGCAAATGTTGTCATTATAAAGAAAGGACAAGATAAAGTTCCAGCGGAAGTGAAGTCATACAGGCCAATCTGCCTGTCGGACTTGCTTGGTAAAATATTAGAGAAGTTGCTGGCTGACAGACTGGCGGCACACAGAATTTTGTGCGGGATGAGCAGCAGGCAATTCGGTTTCAGGCCGGGGCGATCGGCATCTGATGCAATCGCCCTAGCAGCCGAGGTCTGCGGCTCAACCCCGCATAAATGCGTGGTGGGCATCATGGTGGACATCAGTGGCGCCTTTGACAACCTGTGGTGGCCTTCGCTCTTCTCCTGCTTGCGGGAGAAAGAGTGTCCAGGGCCGCTATATGGTTGCCTGAGGAGCTATTGCGAGGAACGAGAGGTCTGGCTATCATCCTCTAGCGAGAGAGTTAGTAAAATGATCACGAAAGGATGTCCCCAGGGATCGGTTCTTGGACCGCTTTTTTGGGACATCCATATGGAGCCTTTATTGGACAACCTGCAACAATGCGAGGATGTGCTAGAGGTGATAGCCTACGCAAATGACCTCCTCCTGTTGGTCGGTGGCCGGAGCCGAGAAGACATTGAACCTAAGATAGAAAGGGCCATAGACAAACTTCAACAGTGGTGCCACACCACCAAAATGACAGTGTCACCAAGTAAGTCAACTTACTTACTGCTGAAAGGACAACTAACCAGGAACCCGACAGTTAGAATCGACGGTTCACCAGTATTACGAAGACGTGACACACGATACTTAGGAGTCATCATTGATGAAAAATGGAACTTCGGGAGGCACATTGAAACCGTAACCCAAAAAGCCCTACAAATTCTAAATAATCTCATTTCCATAGGACATAAAAGATTTCACCTCCCTCCACACCTCATTAAACTATATCATAATAGTATCTTAACCTCAGTGGTGGGTTACGGCTCGGGAGTCTGGGCGCACAGACTCACGAGGGTTGTGCCCGCCATGGCAGTGAGAAGGGTTCAAAGAAGTATGATATTACGATCTGTGGGGGCTTATAGAACGTCTCCAGGGGGGGGGGGGCTGTTAGTCATAATGGGGTTCTGCCCACTAGATATAAAGATAAGGGAGCAAGCAGCCTGGTATTGGGCAAAAAAGGGGAATCAAGGCAAAATTGAAGACATTATGGGGGTGAGGGTAGCAAATAAGAGGGAAATTATGAGAAGGGGAGAAGAATTATGGCAGGGGACTTGGGAAACGGAGGAAACCGGACGTAGAACTTTTCAGTTCATTCCGGACGTGAGGGAACGCTTGCAAATGAAGTATTTTGAGCCAACAAGGGGATTGATCCACTTTCTCACTGGACATGGACCCTACCCGACATACCTATGTCGGTTTGAGAAGAAGGCAACGCCCGCGTGTGACTGTGGCGTTCCGGAAGGTACTCCTGAACATGTGATCTACGAGTGTCCTCTCTTCAATGATGTTGCAACCGCACTCCGAGACAGACTACCAAACCAAGACACATACCAACTTCTAAGACGCGAAGATACCTTTCAACTGCTTAACAGTCTGGCAAACGAGGTATCACGTAAGGTGTTGATGGAATATCTGAGGGACATGAATTAACATAAACTCAGAAATATACACCGATTAACATAAACACAGAAATATACACCGATTTCGTCTGAATTAACATAAACTCAGAAATATACACCGATTAACATAAACTCAGAAATATACACCGATTTCGTCTGGATCCCTGTTCCCATACCGCCTGTGCGCGGACTGGCCGACTTTCCATCACAGTTGGGATCCGCCGCGTGCAGGAATAGGGGGAGTAGGGGTCAACTCTACCAAAATGGAAAGCACCAGATTTGACTTAGGATAAGCTTAGTTTGTAGGAATTAGACTAGGATACTTACGTTTAGGAAACTGCAGCGAAATAACATCTTGGCCTGCCCAGTGCAAGGGGCATGCTCTTCGGGTTTAGCTCGAAGAGCAAGGCAGTTATCAGTAGGTTTATACTCTCTTCTGGCACATATGTGACGCTGCAGATGTTAGAACTTAGTGATAAGAAGTAGTATTTAATTGTAGGTATAGACAATAATATTAGTAGTGCCCATTGTCGTGAAACACCTGTAGCTCACTTACAATTTAGAATTAATAGCTGCATATTTGTAATAATCATTGTATAATAATAAAGGCCCACTAATCAACTAAGGGAGTGGGTTATTATGTATAATTATTATTGTTGTTGAAATAAAGATTTTTTTTTTAAATAGTTCTAGCTACTTTTAAGCTGTGGCTCCACCTAACGTTAAATCTGGTGGCAAGTGAAAATTTGTTATACTTTTTTAAATTTCAGATATTTTCCAGATCTTTATGCAGTTAAATATACAGGGTCTACATAAAGTCCGTGAACACAATCAATTATTTATTGCACAGGAACCAAATATTGTACAGATATAATACATATGTCATTTTGAAGAGAAACCCTGAGAGGTTTTTTTTTTCATGTTTACCGCCACAGCGTAGTTCGGTAATTTGCTGTTAGTGAGTGCTGGTAGACAACATTGCGATTTCAGTTGTGGAGCGAGCTTTCTGTGCGATGTAGTTCAACAAAAACAAGTGTGCTGCAGCTGTTCAACGAATGTTTAGAACCAAGTACGGTAAGACGTCACCAACAAGGAAGGCCATTTAGCACTGGCATAACAAATTCGTTACGACGTGTTGGTTGTGCCCAGCAAAGAGAAGCGGACGTCTCAGTGTGAGTGAAGTGAATGTGGAGCTCATACAAGAGGCATTCATGAGGATTCCAAAGAAATCGGTGCGTCATACATCCAGTGAACTCGAAATGGGTCCAATGACAGTTTGGAAAGTCTTGCGACAGAAGCTGGCTAAGACAAGTGTTTTGAGTTTTGTTTGTAGTTGCAATAATTGAATCAGGATAGGGATGACATTGTTGATCGCTTAATTTTTAGTGACGAAGCCACTTTTCACATTAATTGGAATGTGAACAGGCATAATTGTCGAATCTGGGGCACAAAGCATCCGCATGAAAGCACTGAATTGGATTCCTCAAAGGTAAATGTTATTTTGTGCCTTGTCACGTCGGAAACTGTACGGGCCATTCTTCTTCACCGAGAGCACTGTCGCTGGATATTCCTACTTAGACATGTTGCAGCAATGGCTGATGCCTGAAATGAAATAGGACTCTCCGTTCATCTTTCAGCAGGATGGGGCTACAAACTATTTTCATCATGAAGTTCGTGGGCACCTGAACATGGAGCTGCCATGCTACAGAAGGGGAAAGTTGTTTCATGGAATGGCCTCCCTGATCACCAGATCTCACTCCGTGTGACTTTTTTCTGTGGGAACACATTAAAGATGTAGTGTATGTACCGCCTCCACCATGTGATGTAGCCGAGCTCCAAGAGAGAATACGGGAAGTGATTGCCACAGTCGAAGATGCCATGCTGGGATGGGTATGGCAAGAATTCCATTACGGTATTGATGTCTGCCGGATCACTCATGGTTCGCATATCGAATGTTTGTAAAAAAAATTACTACAGACTTTCTCTTCAAATTGCAAATATGGACAATGTTTAGTTCTTATCCAATAAATAATGGAAAGTGTTCCCAGACTTTATTAAACTCTGTATTTTGTTGTTAGGGCGAGGACTGAGTGTGTAATGACTGTGCACAACCACCTGAATTAGGCGGCCATGCTCTGTATTGATTCTACGCCGAAGACTGAGAATACCCTGGCCGTGAGTGAATACCCTGGCCGTGAGTTTCTGGTGTCTTTCAATCGGCTTGTAGGGTATGATAACAGTGTTTGTTTTCCTTCTAACAAAGTAAAGTATTGTGACAGTGACAAAAGCTGAACATTACGTCAAATGAAGTGATAAAAGATATAGTGCTACTAAAAAGCATAGTCAGAAAGTTCAGGCCTCAGTTATTTGTAAGTCGCAAAAGCTATTAGATTTTAAGCTGTGTAGTGATGATGAAAAATTAGTAGCTGCACACAACGTGGAAGGAATACTATTGTAGAACATTGTTCCATTGTTACATGTGATCATCTTCGTGAAATGTGTAAGAGAAATTTTGTAATTCCAAACCTGCTGTCCGTTTGAAGTTGCATCGTACAATGTGCACAGAGATACTGAAGACTGTAATGGCACGACACTTTACAGATGAACTGCATAAAGATATTGGAGGAAAAAAGTTTGTGACTCTACAGATATCAGTGTCCATAAATATTTTAGGTTGCAGTGCGGTATTTCAGCGACAAACAAAATGACATTTTATAAACATTTCTTGGATTAATTAGTTTCGAAAACGCAATTGCAAGAGGCACTGCTAAATGGTTAGTTGCGCTCGTTGAGAAGAAAAAGCTTAAATTAGCTAGTATTATTGGTTTGATACAGGTAATGGATCAACGATGTGTAATGTCAATAATGCTCTCTTTAACCCTTTGTTGCCTGACGGTACTTGAAAGTACCAGTAAGTTTTGACTCTCATTATTTTCTCATGGTGCAGTTTCGTGATCTGAGAGCCTGTCGGTACGTAACAGTAACTCTACTCCACTGTTTCATAGATGTTATTGTGCAATACATAGACCTCTCTGACGGTCATAGCTTGACATAGTTTTTCGTGCGCTGCTGTGAAAACAGAAGATTGTATGTGCATGTTTCCATGGTGTTGCCTGAATTTGTGCGTAATTTATTGAAACTTCCGTTGAGTTTTCCATTGGAAGTGCTTACCTTCTTTGTTTTTTTATAATCGTTTGAAGCATTACGTTACAAGTGAATGAGATAAAGTGGAAAATATAAAGTGGACTTATCAGTACCGTCAGGTTGTGCGAACACTTTACTGTAGCAAGAACGCGTTAACACTCACTAGTTGCTCTGTCCACTTTTTCCCACACAGATGGAAGAAAATCGTAAAACTAGTGGCTACTTTCGACCATTCAGTGATGCAGAGATTGAAGCAATTTTGTACGAGGACATTCCCTCTGATATTCCAGAGGATACTGACATCGAAGATGATGACGAAAATGTTAATAATTTGGACAAATCTTTTTCGTGCGATTGGCAAGAGGCAGATTGTGAAACAAACTCCAATTGTTCGGATAATGATGCTTCAGAGAGTTCTTTGCCGTTTACACCTTCACCTCAAAGTGAATATCGGACAAACAGAATGTGGAGAGACAAACACATTGAAATAAGGAATTGTGAATACAGATATAGTGAAGGTATCTTCTTACACTTATTGCTTTTGTCAATATTTACGTCATTTTCAGTGATCTACGTGGGGCAGTGCCACTGCTGGAATTCAGGCGTGCTGTGGCACTAGGTCTAATGAATGAACAGCAAGTGCCAAATCTCAAAAACAGAAACTCTGATAAAGATGAAAAAGCTCTCCCAAAGAGAAGGAAAGATAACTTTCCTGTTCCTAAGGATGTACATCTTGGCAACCAAGGAAACTATTTTGTAGTATTCAGTTGTAAAAAGAGGACGATGCAAAATGTGTGCGAAAACTAAAATTCAGTCGAGACCACATTCACAATGTAGTACATGTAAAGTGTATTTGTGCTGCAATGAGAAAACGAAATGTTTTCTACAATTTCATGAGGTATCACTAAACATATGATATGTATATACTGTCAAAAATGTATAGCTAAGTTACTATGTATTGTGAAGTTGCTCTAGAAGGTAAATTTATGCGAAATTTAAAAAATTCAGAAATATCGTATTTTTGTTAATTAATTTTCTAAGGTAAAAATATTTAATATTCAAGTAGAATGAAGTAGAAGCAATAAAAATTGGAGCATTTTTCTGTGCATGTTTTGAGTCTGTCCACGGAGTCTGTCTGTACTTCTGAGTACTAGGAGTGAAAAAAGTTGTAAAAAATAAAATAAAATTTTACCAAAAATCCTACCGTCATTTGAGGCCACAATACCATAAATTCTGCAAAGAAAACGTTAAAAACTAAATTTTTTTCTGATGTCAGGAAACACAGGGTTAAAATGCTAAAAGATGAGTATGGTCTACCACACTTAACACTTAATTCGCTGTGTATGTCATTTCCTCCCGTTAAGTGCATCATATGCATCTCAGGAAACTCATTCGCGACATACTGAATTCCTGATAAGAGAAACTTGGTTGGTTGATTGAGGATTAAAGGGACCAAACTGCATAGGTCATCAGTCCCTTGTTTCATAAACACACAGAGCACAGTGAAACCATCCATTTGTCATTCGAAGCACAAGATAAAAATTCCAAGGGAAGAAAATCCCCACGGTCAATAATAAAGAAACACGGAAAACGGAGCACAGCAACAAAAACAACATAGAGAAGAAAGGCAGAAAGAATTAAAACTGTACCGCAGAGGATCGTGGCTGGCTGATCACGAAAATAATAGGATGAGCCAGCCACCCTGCATCACGTTAAAACCTCCACCTAAAAGATTAGGATGAAGTCGAATTACAACACAAAACTAATTAAAAATACAGCTCAAAAGAGGGTGATGTAATAAAATTAAATGGAGCTATAAAAGCCGCTTGCGCGAATAAAACTTAAAACCCGATCTGCCATAGAGACATTGTCACCTAAAAGAGAGGATAAATCACCATGGAGATTAGAAGCACACCGGCACAGCGGTTGAAAGAGGACATTCCAACAACAGATGCGCCACCGTCATGGTTGCACCACAGCGACAATGAGGGGGGTCCTCTCGACGCAGCAGATGACCATGCGTCAGCCAAGAGTGATCCATGCGGAGCCTACACAGAAAAACAGAATCCCTGCAAGAGGCCCGCATGGAGGAACCCCACACAGACGTGGTCTCCTTTACTTGCCGCAGCTTATTAGGTGCAGACAGAGTGCGCCATTCGTCTCCCCACATCCCAAAGATTCGACGGTGCAAAATCTTTCGGAGATCAATTGCCGGTAGGCCGATCTCCAGCGTCTGTTTGGGGGTTGCCTCTTTGGCTAACTAGTCGGCAAGTTCGTTTCCCGCGATTCCAACTAGGCCTGGGGTCCATATGAACACCACCTAACGACCACGCTCTTCAAGAGTGTGAATGGACCCCTGGATGCCACCAACAATGGGATGCCGTGGGTAGCACTGGTCAAGAGCCGGCAGACTACTGAGCAAGTCACTGCAAATGACGAAGGACTCTCCAGTGCTGGTACGAATACGCTCAAGGGCACGAAAAAATGGCTGTCAGTTCTGTCGTGTAAACACTCCAGCCTTCCGGCAAGGAGCGCTGGTCGACATAGTCCGCATGAGCATAAGCGTACCCCACACGGCCATCAACCATCGAGCCATCGGTATAGATAACCTCAGAGTCATGGCATGCGCCGATGAGAGCAAGGAAATGGCGGCGCAATACTGCAGGAGGAACCGAATCCTTTGGCCATCGGGAAAGTTCCAGCCGAAGCTGCGGCCGACGAATACACCAAGGTGGTGTATGTGGACGGACCTGGTAAGCAGACAGAAGAGGCAAACACTCGAGTTCAATAAGGAGCGACCAAACACAGATCCCAATTGTATGGCCTGATCGTGGCCGCTGGTGTGGGATATGGATTGCCGCATTAGTGAAAAGGAGACGGTAGTGAGGGTGATGGGACCAACAACGGACGTGGGCAGCACAGTTCGCTAACAGTTGTTGACGCCGAATGTGGAGCCGAGGAACCCCAGCCTCAGCGCAAGGAGGCTATTAACAGGACTGGTAAGGAATGCTCCTGTCGCCTGCCGAACCCCACAGTGGTGAATTGGGTCCAGCAGTTGCAACACTCAGGGCGACACTGAGCCATACGCCACACTCCCATAACCCACGCAGGACAGCACAAGGGCTTTGTAGAGCTGCAGCTGCGTATTACGATCTGTGCTGCTGAGGCAGCGGAGGGCATTCAGATGCTGCCAGCACTGACGCTTGGGCTGACGAATATGTGGAAGCCACGTAAGCCGGGCATCGAACAGCAATCCCAGAAAACGGTAAGTGTCAACAACCCTGAGCATGGCATCCTGAAGATAGAGCTCAGGGTGGGGATGGGCATTTCGACGACGACAAAAGTGCATGACACAAGTCTTCGCAGCAGAAAATTGAAACCCATGGGCTGGGGCCCATGCCGGCGCCTTGCGTATGGCTCCTTGCAACCTACGTTCTGCAACATCAATGGTGGAGGAGCTGAAAAAGATGCAGAAATCGTCAGAGTATAACGTGGATGAGACAGACAACCCTACTGCTGCTGCAAGGCCATTAATGGCCACAAGGAAAAGGGGCACGCTCAATACAGAGCCCTGTGGAACGCCGTTCTCCTGGATATGAAGTGAACTATGGGATGTGCCAATTAAAACGCGGTATGTCCGAACAGGTAAAAAATTCTGAATAAAAATGTGGAGAGAGCCCCGGAAACCACACCCATGCAATGTGGCGAGAATATGGTGCCGCCACGTCGTGTCATATGCTCTGGAGAGATCGAAAAAGACGGAGACGAGGTGTTGGCGCCTGGAAAAAGCAGTGCAGATTGCAGACTCAAGGAAGACCAAAGTATCGGCGGTGGAACGGCCCTGACGGAAGCCGCTCTGGCATCGAGCCAGAAGACCCCAAGACTCGCGAAGCCAACACAGCCGTCGATTCTCCATACGTTCCAGTAGCCTGCACAGCGTGTTTGTCAAGCTGATGGGCCGATAGCTATCCACATTATGCGGGTGATGGTACTCTCTCGCCACTGCGACGGAAAGACACCATCGCCCCATATGCGGTTGAAGATGGCAAGAACACATCGCTGACAGTCCAGGAACAGGTGTTTAACCATCTGATTGTGGATGCCATCTGGCCCAGAGGCTGTATCGGGGCATTGTGCCAGGGTGCCTTGGAGTTCCTTCAAACGCCTCAGGGTGGCGAGAAGCAAAAGAAAGCCGTTGGCATTCCTCCCGGCGTTTTAGCGCGCGAAACGCGGGCGGGTAATTCCCTGATGGAGAGGCCCGAACATAGTGCTGTGCGAAATGCTCGGCGATTGCATCGGCATCGGTGGATAGCGCCCCATTAATGGTAAGCCCTGGGACACCTGTGGAGTGCTGCAATCCAAAGATGCGCGGAATCTTCATCCACACCTGGGAGGGTGAAGTACAGGAACCAATGGTGGAAATGTACCTCTCCCAGCAACCCTGTTTCCACCTCTTGATGAGCCGCCGTACCTGAGCACGGAGACGTTTGAAGAAAATGAGGTTCTCCAAAGACGGGTGCCACTTATGTCGCTGAAGAGCCCGCCGACGTTCTTTAATGGCTTCAGCGACCTCCGGAGACCATCAAGGCACTGACTTTCGCCGGGGACACCCTAACGAAAGAGGAATGGTACGTTCCTCAGCGGAAACAATAGCTGCAGTCAGTGTCTCAACCGCCACATCGATGGTACCATGGGGGAGAGACTCAGCAGTGGCAGCAGAGGAGAACGTTTCCCAGACGGCCTTGCTAAATGCCCATCTAGGTAAAGAGGCCACAGGAGCGACCTAGGGCTAGTGAAAGGAAGATGGGAAAATGGTCACTACCACACAAGTCGTCATGGACTCTCCAGTGGACCGATGGTACAAGCCCTGGGCTGCACAACGACAGATCTATGGCCGAGAACGTGCCATGGGCCACACTGAAATGTGTGTCGGCGCCAGTGTTTAAGAGGCAGAGATCGAGTTGGGAGATGAGATTCTCGACATCTCCGACTCGGCCAGTAATCTTTGTTCCACCGCACAGGGTATTGTGGGCGTTGAAATCCCAAAGGGGAAGAAAAGGCTTGGGAAGTTGGGTGACAAGTGCAGCCAATTCAGTCAGGGAGACTGTACCACCTGGAGGGAGATAGACTCTGCAAATGGCTATGTCCTGGGCAGTCCTTACTCTGACAGCCACAGCTTCCAATGATGTTTGAAGGGGCACAGGAGCACTATATACAGAGGTAAGGACATACAGACAGGCTCCACCTGACACAAAATTATAAGTGCTATGGTTGCAGTAATACCCCTGTATCCACGAAGGACAGAGGTCCGCATTGCCTGGAACCAGGTTTCCTGGAGGGCAATACACAAAGCAGGAGTCGTGCTTAGAAGCTGACGCAACTCAGGTAGATGGCTAAAATAACCGCCACAAATCCACTGGAGGATTGTACAAAGAGTGTCCTGTAGGGGCAAGAAGGCACAGAAAAGGCAAATTACTTCGCAGGGTCACATGCTGCCATTGACTGAATGATGGACGTCGCTATGTCCATCGTTTCCGAGGAGACGGCGAGATCCAGGTGATCACGGAATGCAAAGAGCTCGACCTCATCCTCAGAAGCTGAGCTGACAGGAAGCGGTGGTGCGGGAACCACTGGGTCCTTATCCTTCTTAGAGACCTTCCCCTTCTCTCTCTTTTCTTTCGGAGGTGGGTTTGCATGCTGGGAGGGCTTTCCTGACGCATCAACAGGAACAGACAAAGAGCGTGAAGCCCTTGGACCAGCAGCTGGTGGCTTCTTCAGCCACTGGCTAGTGTCTTGTGAGACACTGGGGAAGCCCTTGGAAGGGACTCCCCCAAGGGATCCCTTCCGAACAAGTGAGGCCGGAGGAGGCAGTCGCCCCCCCCCCCCCCCCCGGTGAGCAGCCGGAGAGGGCTGTCGCCCCCCTTCCGCTGAGCAGCAGCCAGAGAGGGCTATCGCCCCCCCCCCCCCCCCCGGCTGAGCAGCCAGAGAGGGCTGTGGCCGCCACCCCCCCCCCCCCCCACACTGAGCAGCCAGAGAGGGCTGGAAGAGAGTGGCCTGTCCCAGCTGTGGGGCAGGCGTTAATTGATTTCTCTGTGGGCCAACGGAGAAGGGAGGCTTTGCGGGAACTGGTGGCGGCAGAGCTGCAGCAGCATAACTCCTCAACATAGGTGTGGGGTTGAGTCGTTCTAGCTTCTTTGCCTCTTGGTAAGTTAAACGGTCCAAGGTCTTAATTTCTTGTATCTTCCGCTCTTGTCTGGTGAGCAGGGAGAATGATGCTCCCCACAGTGAACGCAGGTGGGAGGCGGAGCACATGGAGCATTAGGAGCGGAGGTCGTCCACAACCACGACACATGGGACTGGCAGTGCACCTGGAGGACATGTGTCCGAATTTCCAGCACTGGAAGCATCGCATAGGGGGCGAGACATAGGGCTTGACATCGCACCGGTAGATCATGACCTTGACCTTCTCAGGCAAGCAGTCGCCCTCAAAGGCCAGGATGAAGGCACCGGTAGCGACCCTATTATCCTTGGGCCCCTAAAGACACGCCAAACCGAGTGCACACCTCGTCGTGCCATGTTCTCACGAAGCTCGTCATCAGACTGTAGCAGAAGATCTTTATGAAAAATAATCCCCTGGACCAAATTTAAGGACTTTGGGGAGTGACGGTAACGGGGATGTCACCGAGCTTCTCACAGGCGAGTAATGCCTGGGACTGTGCAGAAGAAGCTGCTTGGATCAGAATGGCCTCGCTCTGCATTTTGGATAGAGACACCACTTCCCCAAACTTATCTTGGAGATTGTGCACGAAGAAAAGAGGATTAGTCCCTAAAAACGAATCCCCATCTGTTCTGCAGCACGCAAGGTATCGCGGTGAATACGAATCATGTCTGTCTGCAGCCCTACGTTACTCCCATGGTGTGGATAGGGAAGAGAACGATTTCGGGTTATATGTCACAGCGTTAAATTCCACCTTACTACGCTTAGAGACATTGGCAGTTGGGCGACCACCAGATTGAGATTTCACCCGCTTCATTGCGGGGCATCAGCCCCGATGCCACCCACTCCGACCAGGGGCTCTCCCCACCCAGCCACAGCAAAGGCCACCTGGCAGGATGGCCGTTGCCGGGAGTCCTGATGCCCCAGAGAGACGGGCATCTACTCCTTGGCTTACGTGGGGAGGTGTCAGCTCAGGCATGGGCAGTATGATCCCTGTGTTGTCAGGGGGCTACAACCTAGACGGTACATGACGACCCCACCACAACGGGCTGGCTACCATGCTGGATTTCGGGTGCCATGGGACGTCCATAGGTATCGTGGGTGGAGATAGTGACGCACTAATGATGTAACTTACACAATCCATCAGCGGTGTATGCCCAAAATAAGGGATGGAAGGTGTAGTTACGACGCCAAGACGATAAAGAGTGCCAAGGTCTTAGGGCACAGATGACTGATGGTGCACCATGTAAGGTGTCCTTCCCCAAAAGGCTCATACTTCTGTTGAATTTGGAAAAATGGAGGTCAAACTGCAATGGGGACCATCACATTAAAGGCCGAAACAGTTGAGACTCCTTTTAGTCGCCTCTTACGATAGGCAGGAATACCACGGGCCTATTCTTACCCCCAAACCTGCAGGGGGATAAGAGATACTTGTAGCTGGTTCTGCCAATCCACCAACACACAAGAGGAGCTCCACATAATCTATGAAAAATTTTGGAGAGTCTCCTTTAAAAGTTATACAACCATCAATCGAGCTTACTGTAATAGGATATTACAAAAATGTATTGAACTTAAGCTGCATTTCTCGCTCTCCAAATCAAAACACAACTGCTATACTGCTGATCTTCTACATTCATGAGCTGATGAGGAAAACAGAGTGTATTTAATATGTCTCAAATCTCTCGTATGTGAGGAGCAAGCAGCTGTTAGAGGGCGACAAAGTAGATCAAACAAAACTCCTTGCAACTCTGTTAAACCTTGTGATGTCTGCATGCTACAAAGTGATGATGACTGATTTAAGAACAGACATTACTAACCGTAATATTGAACCATCCTTCACCACATCTTGGATATAAATTTGGAAAGGAAAGAAAAAAATGAAACTCAACACAGAAGAAGACCAACAACTTATGAAAAGGTGTACAAATATTACTGTTAAACTTGCCAAACGGTTACAGCAGCGTCTTCCTGATAATGTGAAAACAATGGAGAATGTCTCAACAGAGTGTCTAAGAAACAATAAAAGTAAACAAAGCATGAAAATTACAGAACTGGCAGAAGTATTTGGTTTTCAACCAGATGAAACTGACAGAATCACTGACGAGTGGAGAAATATCTCTCACCAAACCTGGCACAACGAAGGAGATACAGTGGCACTTTGGGCTGAAGTATTATAGTTCCAGGATGTAGCAGATTCAAATCCATTTAAGGACTTCTGTAATATGGCTGTGGCAGTTGGTTGGTTGGTTGTGGGAGTAAAGGGACCAGACTACTATGGTCATCGGTCCCTTTTTCCATAAAAAACTAAAACCACCCGAAGAGAATAAAAAACGAACAACAGGAAAGACAGCAGACGAAACAGGACAAGAAATACTCTGACAGAGACCAGACAAAACAAATTAAAACACACAGTGTGGCGGTGGTTGCCCGACCATAGAGCAAAAAAAGAGGAAAAGCCAACCACCAAGAACACTTTGAAAACTCAGTTTAAAATCAGAGGCTAAAAGCCAGAATCAACACTAAAAACAAACACTCAGATTAAAGGATAAAAACCCCCTGCCCGAATAAAACACAAAACGAAGTCCACCATGGCAGAGTCATCTGATAAAAGAGCAGAGAGCGTGTCAGGCATTGCAAAAGTCTGCCTGAGCACGGTTAAAAGGGCACACTCCGACAGAATATGGACCACCGTCAAGGACGCCCCACAACGACAAAGAAGGGGATCCTCACGACACAGTAAATAACTGTGCGTGAGTCGGGTGTGGGCAATGCGGAGCCGACAAAGGACGACTGAGTCCCTGCGGTTGGCTCGCATGGATGACCGCCACACAGTCGTCATCTCCTTGATACGACGGAGTTTATTTGGCATGGACAGGTTACGCCAATCAGTGTCCCATAAATCGAAAAGTTTGCAGCGTAATACTGCCCGCAAATCAGTCGCCGGGAGGCCAATCTTCAGAGATGGTGCACTGGTTGCCTCTTTCGCCAGGCCGTCAACAGTCTCATTTCCGGGTATCCCAACATGGCCTGGGGTCCAAACAAAGACCACAGATCTGCCGCAACGGGCAAGAGTATGCAGGGACACCTGGATTGCCATCACCAGACGAGAATGAGGGAAACACTGGTCGAGAGCTCGTAATCCGCTCAGGGAATCGCTACAGATAACGAAGGACTCACCTGAGCAGGAGCGGATATACGCTAGGGCACGAAAGATGGCGACCAGCTCAGCAGTGTAAACACTGCAGCCAGCCGGCAACGAACGTTGTTCAGAATGGTCCCCTAGAGTTACTGCATAACCGACACGACCAGCAACCATCGAACCGTCGGTGTAGACAACACCAGAGCCCTGATACGTGGCCAGGATGGAATAAAACCGGCGTCGGAAGGCCTCCAGAGGGACTGAGTCCTTCGGGCCCTGTGCCAAGTACAGCTGATGACGAGGGAGAGGCACACACCACGGGGGTGTACGCAGAGGTGCCCGGAAAGGAGGCTGAAGAGGTACAGCCCCAAGCCTGGAGAGAAGCTCTTGGATGCGCGCTGCGATCGTACATCCAGTCCTGGGCCGACGTTCTGGAAGACGGACGTGCGACTGTGGCAATAGTAGCCGATAGTTAGGATGCCCGGGCAAGCTGAAAACATGGGCAGCATAAGCGGCCAGTAAATGTTGGCGACTTAATTGCAGTGGAGGCACACCTGCCTCGACAAGTATGGTGTCCACAGGGCTGGTCCTAAAAGCACCAGTGCCAAGGCGTATCCCGCTGTGGAGGATTGGGTCCAGCACCCACGTCGCAGATGGGGATGCTGAGCCATAAGCCAGGCTCCCATAATCCAGACAGGACTGGATTGACACCTGGTGGAGCCATAAGAGGGTAAATCGGTCGGCACCCCAGCAGATGTGGCTCAAGTATTCCAGAGCATTAAGATGCCGCCAACACTACTGTTTAAGGTGCCAAATATGAGGCAGCCAAGTCAACCAGGTATCAAAAACCACCCCCAAAAAGCTATGTGACTCTACCACAGCAAGTAGTTCGCGTCGAGATAAAGCCGCGGCTCCAGGTGACCAGTGCGTCGCCGAAAGAAACGCATAACGCAGGTCTTGGCTGCCGAAAACTGGAACCCATAAGCTACAGCCCAAGACTGCGCCTTACAGATAGCGCCCTGTAGCTGACGTTCAGCAGCGGCAATGCCAATAGAGCTATAGTAAAGGCAGAAGTCGTCAGCACACAGGGAAGCGGAAACAGAATTTCCCACCGCTGCAGCGAGCCCGTTTATTGCAATTAAAAAGAGGCAGACACTGAGGACAGATCCCTGTGGTACCCCTTTCACCTGGACTAGGGCGGAACTATGAGAGGCCGCGACTTGCACGCGGAAGGTACGATACGACAGAAAATTTCGGATAAAGATCGGCAGAGGACCCCGAAGACCCCATTCATGAAGCGTAGAAAGGATGTGATGACGCCATGTCGTATCGTATGCCTTCTGCATGTCGAAAAAGACAGCGACCAGGTGCTTGTCGGCGGGCAAAGGCAGTATGGATGGCTGAATCCAGGCTCACCAGATTGTCGGCGGCGGAGCGGCCTTTATGGAACCCACCCTGAGATGGACCCAGAAGGCCTCAATTCAAGCTCCGGCTCACCATCCGTTGAAGCAGCTTGCAAAGAACGTTGGTGAGGTAATGGGACGGTAGCTGCTGTCTATCTCCAAAGGGTTCTTGCCATTGCGACGCCATTGCGACGGAAACTCACTCTTGACCCAGAGACGGTTGTAAAGGTCGACGAGCCGTCGCTGGCAGTCCACTGAAAGGCGTTTCAGCATCTGGCAGTGGATGCGATTTGGCCCAGGAGCGGTATCAGGACAAGCGGCTAGGGCACTGCGAAATTCCCACTCACTGAATGGAACATTGTACGATTTTGGATGGTGGGTGCGAAACGAAAGGCTCCGACGTTCCATCTGATCTTTAATGGAGCGGAAGGCCAGGGAATAATTCGCAGAATCGGAACTCAGAGCAAAATGCTCTGCCAAGCGGTTTGCAATGATGTCGGAGTCAGTACAAACTGCTCCATTCAGTGAGAGCGCTGTGACGCTGACAGCGGTTCGATAGCCAGATGCGTCGAATCTTGGCCCAGACCTGCGATGGAGAGACATGGAGGCCAATGGTGGACAGATTCCGCTCCAAGCATTCCTGCTTGCGTTGACGGATAAGGCGGCGGGCCCGCCCACGCAGCCGTTTGAAGGCGATGAGGTGTTCAATGGAGGGATGTAGCTTGTGATGCTCGACGTGACACAGTCCTTCGCCAAAGGGACCCAGAAGAATGGGGAATGGCAGATTCTGGTGCAATAACGATACTGGTGGTGACGGAGTGAACCACCGCATCAATGTCGTCATTAGAGAGAGGATCAGTAGCACCAATGGAGGAGAACAAGTCCCAGTCAGCCTTATTCATAGCCCATCTGCTGGGGCGCCCAGAAGAGTGACGCCGTGGCACTGACAGAAAGATCGGAAAGTGGTCACTACCACACACGTCGTCATGCACACTCCATTGGACAGACGGTAAGATGGATGGATGGATGGATGGATGGATGGATGGATGGATGGATGGATATGGTGTTATGGGCGCTCAACAGTGTAGTCTTTAGCGCCTGAACGTAAACAACAACAGATGAGTGTCTCCAAAATGCAGTAAGTGCAAAAATAGGACTAAAGTGAAGGTGACAGTCTACATAGGCAGTGTGCACGTCAACAGTATCCAAGTGGAAAGCAGCACATAAAGAGGAGAACTGCAAGAGAACATAGGGGAAGGGGGTTAAAATGAAACACATAGCACATGTTTGCAACTGCCCTATTACAAAAAGAAAAAGGAGTGGTCAGCCACTCGGCAACACACTAAAAATTCCAACCTGAAGCCCAGAAACATGACAGTACCTTAAAACTTTCTTGACACTCGCCTCTTCATCGGCTAAAATCGAGGGCAGATCCCCACTAATATTAACTTCCGCCCTGACAGAACGATATAAATCACACTCAACTAAAATGTGGCGTACAGTGATTCTTACGCCACAGGCATCGCACAGTGGGGGTTCCTCTCGGCGTAGTAAGAAGGCATGCGTAATAGGACAGTGCCCTATGGGAAGACGTGTAAGGGTCACTTCGTCACGCCTAGGTGACCGGCAGGAGGAACACCACGGCTGGATGGTGGGTTTCACCAACCACAGCTTATTTTTCCTCACCGCCAGCCATTCCTCCTCCCACAATTGCATATACTTCCGCAACAGCACAGAAACGACACCTTGCAAAAGAATAGAACATTGTGTCACCTCCGGTAAGATGGCACGCGTCTTTGGCAGCTCTATCAGCTTGTCCATTTCCCCACATGCCCACATGCCCACATGCCCTGGCACTTGCTTGCCCTGTCGTTGGAGGATGTACAGTTGGTCGTAAATCAGCTGTTCCAACTTCTCCGCTGGGTACAGGTTCTGCAGTGACTGTAATGCGTTCAGTGAGTCAGAGGAAATTAGAAAGTGTTAGCCCTGAGTAGAACGTATCTGCTCCAATGCCTTCTGGATCGCGTGAAGTTCTGCAGAAAAAAACAGTGTATTCCTGGGGAAGGCGAATCTCGATGACACGTTCGGGGAACACTACTGAGCAGCCAAGAAAATCCCCCTGTTGGGATCCATCAGTGTATACTACTGTAAAATCATGATGCCTACCTAAAATGTTAAAAAGCAAAGATTTGAAAGTAAAATATGATGTACTGTCTTTCTTAAAATTTGCCAAATCTAAAAGCAGTCTGGGCTTCTGGATGAGCCAAGGTGGATATCTGCTCCAACCTAGACGTGAAACATTAAAACCAGCCACACCCATCTCTAAAATGCAATCATTTGCACGAATCCCATAGGGCCTTGTTGCTCGTTGCCGGTTGCGAAAAATCCTTTCCAGTGGAGGCTGAGCAACATTGCGGTATGTAGGTGTGTATGGTGTGGATAATGTTTGATAGGCCTGGCGCACCATTAGTAACGCCGCCGGAGGTGAAGTAGCGGTTCAACTACCTCTGCACAGAGGCTCGTTCTGAACGCCCCAGTGGCCAACCGAATCCCCTCATGATGCACCACATCCAACAGCTTCAAATAAGTGGGTCTTGCAGACCCATACACCATGCATCCATAATCAAGCCGGGACCACACGAAGGCTCTGTAAAACCGGAGCAGACAAGTCCTGTCTGCTCCCCATGTGTGGTGACTAACACATTTTAAAATAGACAGCACCTTAAGAGACCGTTTTTTCAGTACCTTAATGTGTGGCAGCCGCGTAAGCTTAGAATCAAAAGTGAGGCCCAGAAATTTCACCGTGTCTTTAAAATTCAGAACAGTGTCCCTCATTCTCAACTCAGGCAAGTCAAAAATGGAACGAGAACGGTTAAAAAGAACACACACCGACTTATCAGTTGAAAATTTAAAACCACTCTTCTGTGCCCATTCACCCAAACGTCGCAGAGTGAGTTGCAACTGACGAGTCGTCGTTGCAAGGCTTGAAGAAGAGCAAAATACAGAGAAATCGTCCACAAACAAGGAACACAGCACAAGACTTTTCACAACAGACGTAATACTATTAATAGCAATAGCAAAGACCGTCACACTCAAAACACTACCTTGAGGGACACCGTTCTCTTGTTCAAAGCGACTAGACAGTACGTCTCCGACTCGGTACCGAAAATAACGTGGCGACAGGAAGGACCGAATAAAATTGGGAAGACATCCACGAAAACCCCATTCGTGTAGCTGCCTGATGATAAAAAAATGGTTCAAATGGCTCTGAGCACTATGGGACTCAACTGCTGTGGTCGTTAGTCCCCTAGAACTTAGAACTACTTAAACCTAATTAACCTAAGGACATCACACACATCCATGCCCGAGGCAGGATTCGAACCTGCGACCGTAGCAGTCGCACTGTTCCGGACTGCGCGCCTAGAACCGCGAGACCACCGCGGCCGGCTGCCTGATGATAAGATCCCTCCAAGTAGTGTCGTATGCCTTTTCAATGTAAAAAAATATTCCCATCAAGTGATGCTGGCGCAGGAAAGCCTGTTGTATAGCCGCCTCCAGGAGGGCCAGGTTATCAAAGGTGGAGTGATACGTCCTGAACCCACACTGAAAGCGACTAAGGAGTTGTCTGGATTCTAACATCCAGACAAGGTGGCGGTTGACCATCCGCTCCAAGGTCTTTCCCACGCAGCTAGTAAGGCAACACTACTGTAACTACCCGGAATTAAAATTGCTTCATGCCACGAGTCGGGGAAGTGACCGGACATCCAAACTAGATTAAAAAGTCGGAGGAGGATTTCTTTATTTCTCCCTGTAAGGTGCTACAGCATGCTATAGTGGATTCTATCCTGGCCAGGGGATTTATCACGAGCCCCACACAATGCAGAATCCAGTTCCCATATGGAAAATGGGCAGTTGTACTCTTCAGTATTGGATGAGTGGAAGTCAAAACTGCTCCTCTCAGCAACCACTCTGTGAGGCTGGAAAGCTGGATTCTGACTGGCGGTTGCAGTAATAGCTGCAAAATGAGCCTCCATAGACTCGGCAAAATTTTTTGGGGTCGTTTGGAGAGTATCATTCCACATTATAGCAGCCATAGGGCATCTCCCACGTCTCCCAGAAATCCTCCTGCTGTCTCCCATACAATGGAACTTAGTGTAAAACGATTAATGGTGTTAAGGAACTGCTGCCACGACCTCTTATTGCTCTCTCGTATAATCCGACGACACTTTGCCCTCGCCACCCGAAAGGCTGCAAGGTTCTCTACAGTTGGCCGGGATTTGAACCTACGCAGAGCTACCCGCCTAGCCCTGATTGCACAGCGGCATTCGTCGCTCCACCAAGGGACACGCTGCCGCTTCGGTTTTCCCGTGGACTGTGGGATGGACGCTTCATTGGCACGGTAGATCACTTCAGTAATATGATCCACCCATTCCTGGACACTGACCCGATGTTCAAACTGGGCGAGTTGACTATACAGTGCCCAGTTGTCTCTACCGAGGACCCATCGAGGCGGTTTCCTTTCCGGTTCCACTGCATGTGGCAGGTGAATCCGGATGGGGAAGTGATCGCTGCCGTGTAAGTCATCAACCACTTCCCATGCAGCAGTGTGGGCGATGACTGGAGAGCAAAGCGATAGATCAATGGCAGAGAACGACCCAGTTGCAATGCAAACATGGGTGCTTTGACCTGTATTTAGCAAATAGGCACTGGTAGACAGAAGAAGGCTCTCGATTGCTCTACCCCTGGGGCAAGAACTCACAGAGCCCCAAAGCATATTGTGTGCATTAAAATCACCACAGAGGGTGAAGGGGTGGGGGAGCTGTGTAAGAAGATCACTGAGAGCCTCTTCGTCGAGCACGTCATGTGGGGGCAGGTAAAGCGAACATACTGTTAGCATATGACGCACATGTACTAATATTGCAACTGCCTGTAAATCCGTCGTGAGGTAGAGAGGCGAGGAGTGGTAGTCGGTGTTGACGAAGATACCTACTCCTCCTCGAGATCTCTGTCCACTCAGGTCGTCCTTTTTGTGGAGGACATAACCACGTAGCTCAGGGGTGTATGTTTCACTGAAATTTGTCTCTTGCAAACATACACACATAGGTCTATCCTGAATCAATAGACGTAGTTCCTCCACATGTGACCTGAACCCTTGCAGGTTCCATTGTAGTATGGGAGCCATCACAGTGGTTGTATTTTCTGCCTCTCTTTCCGCCGAGGTGGGGAGACTGCAACGGGTGGAGGCTCAGTCTTGGGGCGAGATGATTGCCCCATGTTCTTAGACTGCATCAGCTCAGGGGATGAGTCTGATGAAGCATCTAGTGGGACCACATTAACATGATCTGAGGATTTACCAGCCGATTTAATCTGTTGGTGCTGCTTCACATGTGCTTTCCTTTGTTTAGAGGGCTTTGCTGGAACTGGAGCTGGGGTATTTATGACCATGCTGGACTTTGGAACAGCCTAAGGAATCTGAGACGCCTGGGGCTCTTCAGTGTTAGCTATTGTACCTTTCTCTGCTGTTCTAGGAGAGGCTACAGACTCTGATATACTTGCTGCCTTGCAAGTGCACTGACATGTGCAGGTGTTCATGCCAACACTAACAACCTGTGTAGATGCATCGACTTGGAGGCGGCTTCTGAACAATGGAAGCAAAAGACGTAACGAATGTGGGGGGGCTGCGTGGCCTTAAAGATCTTTTTGGCTTCATTGTAGGGGATACGCTTAGTTGTTTCTATTTCTTGTATTTTACGTTCCTCTAGGAAGATTCTACAGTCCCTACTACAAACAGGGTGGCTTTCAGAACAGTTTATACATGTGACAGGCGACGAACAGTCAATTCCGTCATGGGCAGCCTTACTACAGTTATCACACATCGCTTCTCCTTTACACCCTAGAGTTGTATGCCCAAAACTCTGGCACTTGAAAAAGCACATTGGGTTTGGGACATACGACCGCACGTTTAGTCGAAGAAATCCTGCCTTGACGTGTTCTGGGAGTTTGGGGGTATTGAAAGTAAGAATGAAGGAGTCAGATTTCACCAGTTTCCCATCCACCCTTTTCATGATGTTCTGAACGTCAAAAATTCCCTCCTGAGCCCACTCACTCTTTAGTTCTTTTACAGGAATCTCAACGAGATCCCTACAGGTAACAACACCCTTACTGGAGTTCAGGGTGCTGTGAAGCTCTGTATCGATAGTGTATTCCCCCAAGCTTATAGCTGTTTGAAGGTTAACTGCTTGTTGAGAAGTTGATGTTTCAACAAGCAGTGTCCCATTCCGTAAATGCTTCACTGATTTTAAAGTTCCAGCTATTCCTTCTAGACCCTTTTGGATATAGAATGGCGAAACCTTTTCAAAGGAACCTTCTTTCCTTTTTATTATTAAAAACACATTCTGGTTGTCAGTATGCGCTCTGTTACTCTGAACTGCTGTACGTTTGCTGACGCCACAGTCAGGAGGACTGGCTAACCTAGCCCTCTTGTTGGATTGGGTGGTAGTGCCTATCAGCGGTCCACCCAAACCACTGGCCAGCGAAAAATTAGGAGTAGGAAAAGAGGAAGAATTTGTGGTATTCATGGTCGTCCCACGAGCAGCTAGGGAAACTTACGTCCATCCAGACGGAGCCTCGCATGCTTGAATAAGCCTTGTACAACTGAGGCGTGTCAGGTTCCCAGAGGTTGCCCGCTAGCGACTGTTCCACCTAACCAGCCATGCATCTTATCGGCGCGCAGCACACCTTAAGACTGAAGGTTTTTTTAATAGAGGTGTATACCGTCCTCGCGATCCAGGCAATCAAGCCAAGATCGCCGGTCCCTAAGACACACAACGTTCCACTGTTGCGCCATACGATGGTCGCTGAAGCATGCCCAGAGCTTACGGTATCAGCAGACTGGCGGCGCCCACCAGTCCACAGTTCGAGGACCCCAGGTTCGCCAAGCCTGTACCCAGCAAACGAATGCTGAGGCCCCTGAGGGACAGACGGTAAGAGGCTAGGGCTGCACATTGAAATGTCAATGGCGGAGTATGTGCCATGGGCCACACTGAAGTGTGTGAATGAACCAAATCGAAAGCTCGAGCTGCGCCAATAAATGCTCAACGGTGGCGCCTCGACCTGTTGCCACTGACCCACCCCACAGAGGGTTATGGGCGTTGAAGTCGCCCAGTAACAAGAAAGGTGGCGGCAATTGGACAAACAGCGCAGCCAGGACATGCTGCGCGACATCACCATCCGGTGGAAGGTAAAGACTGCAAACGGTAACAGCCTGTGGCGTCCACACACAAACAGCGACATCCTCTAAAGGCGTTTATACAGGGACAGACTTCCTGTGAAAAGAGTGAAGGACATAAATGCAGAAGCGACGAGATACCCTTTCATATGCTGCCCGGTTCTTATAATAACCCTGATAGCCACAGATGGCGAGGGTTTGCATAGCTGGTAACCAAGTTTCTTGAAAATCAATGCAGAAGAAAAGGTGATGGCTGAGAAGTCGGAGCTCAGCAAGATGGTGGAAGAAACCGCCACAGTTCCACTGGAGGATGACATTGTCCATGGCTGAGAATGGCGGGGAGGGACTGGGGAGGCAGATTACGCCTCCTGGGCACCTGCTGCCACCTATTGACTACCTGTGCAATAGCTATCCATGGTGTCTGAGGGACAGGCGAGATCAAGGTGCGCAGTGAACACTAAAATCTCCACCTCATCTTCAGACGCAGAGCTGTAAGGTTGCGATGGGATGGGTTCCACCACAATGTCAGGCTTCTTGGGAGCCTATTTCTTTGTCTGCTATGCTCCATGTGCATCAGGTGGTTCTGGCTGGGATGGCCTCACTGGGTCAGCCTCAGGGACGGACGACGACTGTGAGGCCCTACAACCAGCGACCGGGGTTTGTTTCAGAAACTTGGGGGTGTCTGCTTTGGCACTGGGCAAAGCCTGGTATGTGAGGGCCCCAAGGGACCCTTTCTTGGCGCGAGTAGCCGAAGAAGTCTCACTCTTCTCCGGCTGTGAAGTGGGAACTGATGTCCCCGATGGTTGGGGAGGTGTTGCTCCTGAAGTAGATGGAGCAGGAGCAACAGGGAGTGAAGTGCCCCCCCCCCCCCAAAAAAAAATCAAGGGGGCCGTGGATTGGTTGGTTGGTTGGTTTGGGGGATTAAAGGGACCAGACTGATACGGCCATCGGTGTCTTGTTCCAAAATTTGAAACACCCTCGCAGAATAAAAGGAACAATAACAAAGACGGCAGACGACATAAGACAAGACGACGGAGACAGAGACCAGACAAAAGGAACTAAAAATCACAGAGTGTGACAGTGTTTGGGCGACCATAGAGACAAAAAAAGGAAAAGCCAACCACTGAGAAACACATTAAAAACGCAGTCTAAAATCGTAGGCTAAATACCAGACTCAACACAAAAAAGGACAAACACTTAGATTAAGTGATAAAAGCCCCTGCCCGAATAAAACGCAAAACTAAGCCTGTCATGACAGTGTCATCTGTTAACAGGGAATGGAGCGTATCAGGCAGAGGACCGGTGCATTCTGACGGATCATAGAGCCAACTGTACGTGGAGAGACGGGAGAGAGAAGAACCGTTGTTGATTTCTGGAAAATCCTACAGTCCGGTGAGCAGGGTGAATGGTGTCCTCCGCAGTTAACACAGATAGGAGGCAGGGCACATGGCGTATTTTGGTGTGAAGGATGTCCACAATCTCGACACGTGATGCTGGAAGTACATCGGGATGACGTAAGCCCAAACTTCCAGCATTTAAAACACTGCATCGGGGAATATATGGTTTCACATCACAGAGGTAAACCACCATCTTGACCTTTTCGGGTAAGACATCACCCACGAAGGCCAAGATAAAGCCACTGGTGGCCACCTGATTACCTCTCGGACCCCAATGGACATGCTGGATGAAGTGAACACCTCGTCGTTCTAGGTTGGCGCGTAGTTCATCGACTGACTGCAGAAGAAGATCCCTGTGGAATATCATACCCGGGACCATGTTTAAACTCTTATGGGAAGTGAGGGTGTACCCATGGTCTAGGGGTAGCGTCTTTGATTCATAATCAAAACGTCTTCTGTATTCTGTCCCGGGTTCGACCCCCGCCACTGCCTAAATTCTGATAAATAATCAGCACTGGCTGCCGAAGACTCTTGGCATAAGAAGTCAGCCTCATTGTGCCAACGGCCTTGTCAAAGAGGGCGGAGGAGCAGATAGAGGTTCAGGGCACTCTCTTGTCCTAGGGGTGGGAAATTGCCCCTAAAGGTGGAAGAATCAGCAATGATCAACGACAAAATGATCAACGACATGAGGATGCAGAAGGCAATGTAAACCACTGCATTAAAGACACGTAACGTGTATCCACAGGACATGTGGCCTGTAGTTGAAGAAGTGTCATGATGATCTCTCCATTGGCAAAAGAATCCGGAATAGTCCGCCATTCGGATCTCCGGGAGCGGACTGCCAAGGGGGAGGTTACCATGAGAAAAAGATTGGATAATCAACGAAAGGATTACGTTCTACGAGTCGGGACATGGAATGTCAGAAGCTTGAACGTGGTAGGGAAACTAGAAAATCTGAAAAGGGAAATGCAAAGGCTCAATCTAGATAAAGTAGGGGTCAGTGAAGTGAAGTGGAGGGAAGACAAGGATTTCTGGTCAGATGAGTATCGGGTAATATCAACAGCAGCAGAAAGTGGTATAACAGGTGTAGGATTCGTTATGAATAGGAAGGTAGGGCAGAGGGTGTGTTACTGTGAACAGTTCAGTGACTGGGTTGTTCTAATCAGAACCGACAGCAGACCAACACCGACAACGATCGTTCAGGTATACATGCCGACGTCGCAAGCTGAAGATGAACAGATAGAGAAAGTGTATGAGGATATTGAAAGTGTAACGCAGTATGTAAAGGGGGACGAAAGTCTACTAGTCATGGGCGACTGGAATGCAGTTGTAGGGGAAGGAGTAGAAGAAAAGGTTACAGGAGAATATGGGCTTGGGACAAGAGGAGAAAGACTAATTGAGTTCTGTAACAAGTTTCAGCTAGTAATAGCGAATACCCTGTTTAAGAATCACAAGAGGAGGAGGTATACTTGGAAAAGGCCGGGAGACACGGGAAGATTTCAATTAGATTACATCATGGTCAGACTGAGATTCCGAAATCAGATACTGGATTGTAAGGCGTACCCAGGAGCAGATATAGACTCGGATCACAATATAGTAGTGATAAAGAGTAGGCCGAAGTTCAAGACATTAGTCAGGAAGAATCAATACGCTAAGCAGTGGGATACGGAAGTTCTAAGGAATGACGAGATACGTTTGAAGTTCTCTAACGCTATAGAGACAGTAGTAAGGAATAGCGCAGTAGGCAACACAGTTGAAGAGGAATGGACGTCTCTAAGAAGGGCCATCACAGAAGTTGGGAAGGAAAACATAGGTACAAAGAACGTAGCTGCGAAGAAACCATGGGTAACAGAAGAAATACTTCAGTTGATTGATGAAAGGAGGAAGTACAAACATGTTCCCGGAAAATCAGGAATACAGAAATACAAGTCGCTGAGGAATGAAATAAATAGGAAGTGCAGGGAAGCTAAGACGAAATGGCTACAGGAAAAATGTGAAGACATTGAAAAAGATATGATTGTCGGAAGGACAGACTCAGCACACAGGAAAGTCAAAACAACCTTTGGTAACATTAAAAGCAACGGTGGTAACATTAAGAGTGCAACGGGAATTCCACTGTTAAATGCAGAGGAGAGAGCAGATAGGTGGAAAGAATACATTGAAAGCCTCTACGAGGGTGAAGATTTGTCTGATGTGATAGAAGAAGAAACAGGAGTCGATTTAGAAGAGATAGGGGATCCAGTATTAGAATCGGAATTTAAAAGAGCTTTGGAGGACTTACGGTCGAATAAGGCAGAAGGGATAGATAACATTCCATCAGAATTTCTAAAATCATTGTGGAAGTGGCAACAAAACGACTATTCGCGTTGGTGTGTAGAATATATGTGTCTGGCGACATACCATCTGACTTTCGGAAAAGCATCATCCACACAATTCCGAAGACGGCAAGAGCTGACAAGTGCGAGAATTATCGCACAATCAGCTTAACAGCTCATGCTTCGAAGCTGCTTACAAGAATAATATACAGAAAAATGGAAAAGAAAATTGAGAATGCGCTAGGTGACGATCAGTTTGGCTTTAGGAAAAGTAAAGGCACAAGAGAGGCAATTCTGACGTTACGGCTAATAATGGAAGCAAGGCTAAAGAAAAATCAAGACACATTCATAGGATTTGTCAACCTGGAAAAAGCGTTCGACAATATAAAATGGTGCAAGCTCTTCAAGATTCTGAAAAAAGTAGGGGTAAGCTATAGGGAGAGACGGGTCATATACAAAATGTACAACAACCAAGAGGGAATAATAAGAATGGACGATCAAGAACGAAGTGCTCGTATTAAGAAGGGAGTAAGACAAGGCTACTCTTCAATCTGTACATCGAGGAAGCAATGATGGAAATAAAGGAAAGGTTCAGTAGTGGAATTAAAATACTAGGTGAAAGGATATCAATGATACGATTCGCTGATGACATTGCCATCCTGAGTGAAAGTGAAGAAAAATTAAATAATCTGCTGAACGGAATGACAGTCTAATGAGTACACAGTATGGTTTGAGAGTAAATCGGAGAAAGACGAAGGTAATGAGAAGTAGTAGAAATGAGAACAGCGAGAAACTTAACATCAGGATTGATGGTCACGAAGTCAATGAAGTTAAGGAATTCTGCTACCTAGGTAGTAAAATAACTAATGACGGACGGAGCAAGGAGGACATCAAAAGCAGACTCGCTATGGCAAAAAAGGCATTTCTGGCCAAGAGAAGTCTACTAATATCAAATACCGGCCTTAATTTGAGGAAGAAATTTCTGAGGATGTACGCCTGGAGTACAACATTGTATGGTAGTGAAACATGGACTGTGGGAAAACCGTAACAGAAGAGAATCGAAGTATTTGAGATGTGGTGCTATAGACGAATTTTGAAAATTAGGTGGACTGATAAGGTAAGGAATGAGGAGGTTCTACGCAGAATCGGAGAGGAAAGGAATATGTGGAAAACACTGATAAGGAGAAGGGACAGGATGATAGGACATCTGCTAAGACATGAGGGAATGACTTCCATGGTAGTGGAGGGAACTGTAGAGGGCAAAAACTGTAGAGGAAGACAGAGATTGGAATACGTCAAGCAAATAATTGAGGACCTAGGTTGCAAGTGCTACTCTGAGATGATGAGGTTAGCACAGGAAAGGAATTCGTGGCAGGCCGTATCAAACCAGTCAGTAGACTGATGACCAAAAAAAAAAGGGGGCGTGAAGATAACTGAAACGTCCCCCAACTTGTTACAAGCGAGCAACCGCAGTGACTGGGCAGAGGATGCTGTTTTGATTAGAACTGACCCAGAGCGCAATGTGGACAAGCCCTCCACCTCCCCGAACTTGTCCTCTAAATGCTGCACAAGAAACTGGGCTTGTCAGCATAAATGATTCACCATCAACTCGCGTACAGACGAGGTAACGGGGTGAATAACCGGCACTGCTTTCTTTAGCCATACGTTCCTCCCATGGAGCGGCCAGAAAGGGAAATTATCTCGGATCATATTTCTTCCCATTGAGTTTAGACCTCGATCGCTTAGAGACTGCTGGTGGAGGCCCACCAGCGAGAGATGATGTACCACACTTCATTGCGGGACATCCGGCCTGGTGTCACCCACTGACCACGAGCTCTCCACACGGGCGCCATCCAGCCACAGCAAAGACCACCTGGCAGGTGCCTTTGCCGAGAGGCGTGATACCCCAGAGAAATAGGCATCTACTCCTCGGCATACGTGGGGAGGTAGCAGCTGAGGCATCAGTAGAGCGATCCCTGTGTTTTCAGGGGGCTACAACCAACAGCGTACATGGCGGCCTCTCCACAACGGACTGGCTACCGTGCTGGATTTTGGGTGACATGCAGTGCATGGTCGCCGTCAGTGCAGAAACTGACACTGCACATCGCATTGCGGAATGTGCACGCAGGAACGTACCCATCCACAAGAGATGGAGAGTGGGCAGGACTGCATACAACGACGAATAATCTGGCGAAAGGTCTGAGCGCAAGATGGATACAATTCACCAAACAAGGCGCCCTTACTTGGTGAATTGTGTCCATCTTGTGGTCATGCGGCCTTCCCCCCATGAACCATGGAGTTTGCCTTTGGTGAGGAGGCTTCCTTACCTCAACGATACAGATAGCCGTACGTAGGTGCAACCACAATGGAGGGGTATATGTTGAGAGGGCAGACAAACGTGTGGTTCCTGAAGAGGGGGCAGCAGCCTTTTCAGTAGTTGCACGGGCAACAGCCTGGATGATTAACTACTCTGGCCTTGTAACACCAAAACGGCCTTGCTGTTGTGGTACTGCGAACAGCTGAAAGCAAGGGGAAACTACAGCTGTAATTTTTCCCTGGGGCATACTGCTTTACTGTATGACTAAATGATGATGGCGTCCTCTTGGGTAAAATATTCCGGAGATAAAATAGTCCCCTATTCAGATCTCCGGGCGGGGACTACACAAGAGGACGTCGTTATCTGGAGAAAGAAAACTAGCGTTCTACGGATCGGAGCATGGAATGTCAGATCCCTTGATCGGGCAGGTAGGTGAGAAAATTTAAAAAGGGTAATGGATAATGTGGGAATTAGTGAAGTTCGATGGCAGGAGGTACAACACTTTTGGTCAAGTGAATACAGGGTTATAAATACAAAATCAAATGCTGGAGTAGGTTTAATAATGAATAAAAAATAGGAGTGCAGGTAAGCTACTACAAACAGCATAGTGAACCCATTATTGTGGCCAAGATAGACACGAAGCCCACACCTACGACAGTAGTACAAGTTTGTATGCCGACTACCTCTGAGATGATGAAGAAATTGATGAAATGTATGATGAGATAAAAGAAATTATTAAATTTTCGTCTGCCTTCACTACCTGAATAGCCATGGGTGACTGGAATTCGACAGTAGGAAAAGGAAGAGAAGGAAACGTAGTAGGTGAATATGGATTGCGGAGAACAAAAGAAAGAGGGAGCCGCCTGGTAGAACGGAGCCGCCTGGTAGAACTTTGCACGGAGGATAATTTAATCATAGCTTACACTTGGTTCAAGACTCATGAAAGAAGGTTGTTTACAAGGAAGAATTCTGGAGATACTAGAAGGCTTCAGATAGATTATATAATGGTAAGACAGAGATTTAGAAACCAGATTTTAAATTGCAAGACTTTCCAGGGGCAGATGTGGACTCTGATCACAATCTGTTGGTTATGAACTGTAGATTAAAACTGAAGAAATTCGAAAAAGGTGGGAATTTAACGAGGTGGGACCTGGATAAACTGAAAGAACCAGAGGTTGTACAGAGTTTCAGGGAGCGCATAAGGGAACAATTGACAGGAATGGGGGAAAGAAATACAATAGAAGAAGAGTGGGTAGCTTTCAGGAATGAAGTAGTGAAGGCAGCAGAGCATCAAGTATGTAAAAAGACGAGGGCTAGTAGAAATCCCTGGGTAACAGAAGAGATACTGAATTTCATTGATGAAAGGAGAAAATACGAACATGCAGTAAGTGAAGCACGCAAAAAGGAATACAAACGTCTCAAAAATGAGATCGACAGGAAGTGCAAAATGGCTAAGAAGGGATAGCTAGAGGACAAATGTAAGGATGTAGAGGCTTATCTCACGAGGGGTACGATAGTTACTACCTACAGGAAAATTAAAGAGACCTTTGGAGAAAAGAGAACCACTTTCATATCAAGACCTCAGATGGAAACTCCGTTCTAAGCAAAGGAGGGAAAGCAGAAAGGTGGAAGGAGTATAGAGGGTCTATACAGGGGCGATATTCTTAAAGACAATATTATGGAAATGGAAGAGGATGTACAGTCTTTGACATAAAACTCGACCGGCGGTAGGCCGCTTCAGAGGCTAAGTTCGCGCCGATCGCGACATGGGACAAATAAACTGGCCAACTCGCTAATTTTCTAAGTCCGGTTATCTGCACAATCTGGCAACACTGTAGACTGCGGCACTTCATGGAGGAAAACTTGTCCCATGATAGAGAAACCATAGGCTGTTTACGCCTATGGTCTAGCGGTAGTATGCGTTGTTTGTGTTCATAATGTCTGGGCATCGAGAGCAGCTGGCGCAAAATATTTTTTATAGTCCCTTCTGTCTGAATGCTGAAGACGTGGATGTAATGGTAGCGCAGATTCAATCTATTTCGCTTTCAGGCATAGCGATATCAAAATTTCATCCAGTTACCATTTTCCTGCTGATTTCCTGCAGACTGTCCTCCTCTGGACGCTCCGGGATCCACTTGCTGGCTACCGGTAGCGGCTGTGGCGCCATCAGTGGCGCTGCACTCCGCCGTTCTTTATCGAAAGCGCCTGCTACCGCTCATCGCTTTTGATGATTTATAACGCTTTATTATTAAATGTTGCTCCACAGAAAATTTCTACAATTTCCATTCACGCTCACAGGCAACGGAGACAGACGCCCTGATTAGTAGGCGGGTACTATTTTACATTAATCGGCAAGAGCTGAATAAGGCCCGAAATTAATTTTCTAGACCGGGACGAAATTAAACAACCTCACTACATACGATGACTTTATACATGTTTCATTCCTCGTTTCTTTTCCTTTCAAATTCTATTATGTTGGCCAATATTCGGATGTTTTCGCCAAGTCAGAGTGAGCGTCTGTGGTGTAAAGTGTAATACAGTCTTGTTTCATTCCTTATGGTAAGCCTATGCGACAAACTGTGTGAATACCTTGCAATGCAGTGCAGGAACACTACACATTCGGAGTTCCATGTATGGATTCATGAAGTATTTAATTAATCGGAAGTGATTGTTTAGGTCATGAGATTTAAATCAGAAAAAAATATCGTTTTGGAGGTTTCAGAGAACTGAAAGGAACTGCTAACGCCGTTGTCAGAAAAGTCTACAGTTAAACGATATTGCAAAAATTTAGAAAAGAGGAACTATATTAATCAACATGTGCACTTCATAAACAACCTGCTGACATATTAGATCTATATGACGAACAAAGCTCAAATTCGAGTCGTTGACAGTCGGTTTGAATCTTTTCAGGTATTATTTTACAATGAAGCACCTTGGCATTTGCAAAGCAGACGTACATAATAGTAAATTATGTTAATAAGTTGAAATTGGACGAAGATTGATGTGTAAAGGCATTCTTCAGATTTCGTATAAGGAATTTTTACTAGCATTTTGCTACTCCATTAATTAAATTGGAAAGTAAACGGTTGTAATCAGATTGGAACTGCAATCTCCCATAACAACATCGCAACGCTCGAGGGAACCACTGAGTTAACAACACACTACCGTAACAGGAGGAATATAATCCTTGCGATGTTGCCTGAGCCTCAAAACGCAACCTTAAACACACAAACAGGTGTTACTTATGTGAAGAACGCTGTTCTTGGGGTCCGAAAATTAATTATACGTTCTAAGTGTCTCATCTTACAGTGGATTATATCGTATGAGTCTTCGATGCCGAAAACGAATATCATGTGAATTTAGCGAGGTAATGGCGGGCTACACCCGGAAGTAAATGCACTATCACAATGTTGACAAATACTTGCTTGCTACGACGCTGCAAATTCTCGGCTCTCTTACGAGGCAGCTCCTCAGCGAAATGCTTGTCGTGATTGTCCGATGCGGTTCTTCAGAGGGGAGATGCGCGCTCACGTTTGGTTTTTATGCGGCGTTCTTCCCTGATAGTTTCTGACGTCGCCTTGTTTACCCAGAATGATACAAGTTTCAGCTTCTGGCGTGGAAGACGGCTGTTGACGCCACCGACATTATACCATTTCAACGTAGGGAAAGCGAAACTGAATTGAATATAATGTAATATATCAAATGTTTTGCACCTCGATGTCGAATGTGTCCACGTGCAATCTTTTGTAGCACACATATAGAATGTCATGATTACGACGAGAATGAAGAAATATGCAGGTAAGCATGGAAGCAAGAAGAGACCCAGTCAACGAATATTCGATTCCTCATGGCATTCATTTCATTTGAGATGTAAGAAGAGGTAAAGCGGGATATTACTTTCGTTAACATGAAAGATATGCCGCACATACTGATAACGCGGAATTCTGTGTCTTCATAAGTTTCCTTCTTGAAATCTGTATGCTCTTTTATATACTAAGTAGCCTGATCATTGTTTCAGTAATGTTACCCTCTTGTTTGGCCCCTTAACGAGGAACAGATTCTAAATGCATGTCTCTGCATAAAGGTAGTTGTTGGAATCCTTCCTGCGTGGTTTTTTGTGTTGTTTTACTTGGAATGCATGAAGCAGACCACAGTGCCTCCGCCCCTCGAGGGTTAGGTCTCAAAACTAAACTGCTTTTTATCTAATGGCATAATTTATTCAGACAGCATCAGCACAAGACTATCAAACATTCCTTCCATTTACAGTTGCAACACTAAGCAGCAGCTGACCGAAGGGTAATCCACTGTCATGGTCCGAAATTGGCCGCTCTCTGTTACTGTGGCAAAGTCCGTACTACATTTTCGATACCGCAGCATCAGTTTATCTGGCAAAACTGTGTTAGATCAACAGGAGTAGTTGCAGAGTTGTGCCAGCATATCTGTCCTACCATTGTCAACTTTATGTATCTCACTTCTTCTGTAGCGTTGATCACGAGGAGCCGAAGTAAATGAGTGTATTCTGCATGACGTAACATTCAGTATTCCCTTCTTTCACAGCCACTCTCCATGTGCATCGATACCAAATAGGAAGGTGAAAACTCTTGCGAGTGATAGAATGACAATAATAATCGTATCACTAACAAGCAAATAATGAATGATGTTTATTCCAATGCAGAACGAGAATGGCTTTAAACATAAAAATCTATAAATTTGCGATGTATACGGCACATGAACGTGACGACTATCCAGATTACTCATCAATATAAAAAGACAAAATCATGGGAATTGTACAGAATTACTCAACATGAATTCTGAAATTGGGTGACTAACCGCACAGGTGCTAAACGTCGTCAAGAATATACGAAGTCCCAAACGCACTAACAATATGAAGATTGTCTTAGACAGCTCGCACATATCACACTGCTATCTCCACCCTACTCCAGAAAGCCCTCTGTGAAGTTGCACTAAGTTGCCGATGTAATGGAAGGCCTTCAAACCGACAACAGACCACATATTGAAAAATACAAGCGAATTCTCTTGCAGTGTAAGCTTATTGTAACTAATCGAAAACTTATTGGAGAGTAACATTGCCCTATTCAAAAAAGTAAAATGTTACACACTGTTGACGTCAAACGGACATTATCTACGTCCTGTCTTGTGTCCTACTCATCTATAATATCAGGTGTAGTATCAAAATGATTATATATAATGGATGCTAATGCAGTGCATTGATACCAGATGGTGAGTTCACAACAGTATTGATGCGAAAATAAAACAGAAGTTCGCGAGAGTGTAGTTGCGCATTTTCGTACGTTTTTACCTCCAGATGTACCACAGATAATGCATACTAACAAACTTGGTAACTGTCCCTGTAGTTTTTTCCCTCTTATTTCAGACAGAGTTGATTAAAAAAATACAAATTCGTGACTCTTATATACGCTTCGAATCTGTACAGTAATTTTGTCAATTTTGATGTTATTTAATATTAGTGATATCTACGGTCATGGCAACCCCTGCGAGCTTGCTAAGACACACTTACATGTGACAAAAATGGTTCAAATGGCTCTGATCACTATGGTACTTAACATCTGAGGTCATCAATCCCTAGAACTTAGAACTACTTAAACCTAACTAACCTAAGGACATCACACACATCCATGCCCGAGGCTTACATGTGGCAAGTAGCACGTGATTTAAAACTTTCCGGAAGGAACTGATACATATTTTGCAGCAAACCTGGAACTGCGTTCGGAGACAACAACCACTTTATAAAGTCACTACTTTACAACTACGCTGCCAAGGAATTCCTGCGTAAACACTCTCATTGCCATAATCGCGGCTGCAGTAGACAACTGATAACTCGAAACGTGAAGGATGAGACAAGGGATAGCTTCTGCATGACTCAAGGATGGTCAAGATGGTATACCGAGTAATAAAACATAGCATTAGGATTTTACCAGACATATTGACCCTTAGACAATGTGTCTAATAGTGTATTTTAAATACGACAGTATGCCATATTAGGCACTGTATAACATTAAAACATTTGATAATGGCATTTAAGCTGAAATCATGATCGTGTAAATGTAACACTGCAAATAGAAAAAAAAATAGTTTAATGGCGGTACTGACTTTAAAGCCACACGTAATTGCTAGAATACCTTGCTACGTCAGGTATCAGGTACCTGTTATCAGATGCTCGATCTGAGCTGTTAATTTGTATTGAATCAACCTGCTGTGTTAAGGAAATTGATCAGAGCAACTGGATGAGTTTATTACTTTGGTATAATGTATGAAAATCCACTCATTCTATCCTAAATAGTCGACGATTGGGGTGAGAGCAAAGTAAATTGTATGTAATGTGGATAGAATGGAAGTCAATATTGAAACGAAATTATTAAAATCATGGGAAGGCAATGACGTCTCGATATTTACCGACATGAGAGTTTTCTGAGGTAAAGGTCTGTCTCTAACATTGGAGAGACGGGGCCTAGGTTTGTGTGTGTGTGTGTGTGTGTGTGTGTGTGTGTTTGAGGTTTACGGGCGCTAAACAGCGTGGTCATCAGCGCCCAAGCACATAAAAACAGGAACACATACAGTGAAGGGACTAAGACGAACAGCGATCAAGGAGAATGGCTAAAAGATGCAGACCTGACGCAGTTCCAAATCCCCACATACAGGGGAAAACAAGAGGAGAAGGAACACACTAAAAAAGGAAAGGAAACAAGGAAAAGAGAACAGAAACCGAAGGGAAACAAGGAGGTAATCTTGACTGGCGGACCTCTTACCTAAAACCTGGGTGAGCCAGTCACCCAGCAGCACATTAAAACCCTCTCCCTAAAATCCGAGGCAACAGATTGGACAGGACACAAAACCGTAAGACCTTAACCACAGTCGCTGCGTCGTCTTGCAAAATAGAGGGCAAATCCGGAGGCAAAGAAACCACCGCCCTCAGGTCAGAGAATAAAAGACAGTCAAGTAAAATGTGGCGGACAGTAATCTGGACGCCACAAGCACTGCAGATTGGGGAATCCTCCCGCCGGAGTAAAAAACCATGCGTTAAGGGACTGTGCCCGATGCGGAGGCGAGTGAAGAGAACCTCATCCCGCCTGTATGACTGGTAGGACGTACGCCATGGTCGCATAGTGGCCTTTACCAGACGCAGCTTATTGTCAGAAATTGCCAGCCACTCCTCTTCCCATTGATGCATAACACGAAAATGCAAAAGGGATGTTACAGCATGGAGGGGGACGGCACATTAAACAACGTGAGGGAGGGAACATGCATCTTTGGCAGCCACATCCGCCACTTCGTTTCCCCTAATACCCACGTGCCCCGGCACCCAGCAGAAAGAAACCACCTTCTCCTGCCGTTGCAGGTGGAGTAGGGCATCATGGATGTTCCAGACGACCGTATCTGCTGGGTACAAGTGTTGCATGGTCTCAAGGGCACTCAGGGAGTCAGAACAGACGAAGAACTTAAGACTGGGAACACATCTCATCTGCTCCAATGCCCGCAAGATTGCAAACAATTCGGCATCAAGGATGGTAAACGCCGCAGGAAGCCGTAACTTGACGACTCGATCAGGGAAAACAACAGCACAACCAACAGAGTCCCCCTGTTTAGAGCCATCCGTAAATACTGGTACATGGTCGGGATGCTGGTTTAAAATAACGTAAAATAAGGAGGTAAAAACAGACGCAGGAGTGCAGTTCCTCCGGTTCTCCAACAAGTCTAGAAGGATGCTGGGCCTCTGGAGCAACCAGGGAGGCAGGCGAGTAAAACCTTGTCGTTGGGGGGCCACACGCTCCACACCAAGGGACTCAAGCAAATGCTTGGCACGAATCCCAAATGGTCTCGTTGCCCTGGGACGACTGGGAAAGAGACGTTCCATAGGCGGTCGGCCAACGGTAGGGTACGCAGGGGAGGTAGGACAGGCGAGGAAATGACACACCCGTCGCACCATGAGGAGTTTCCGCCGGATGGCGAGAGGCGGTTCCTCTGCCTCAGCACACAGGCTGGGGATGGGACTGGTACGGAAGGCACCAGTGGCCAGCCTGATACCCTCATGGTGTACTGCGTCAAGGATCTTCAGATACGAAGGCCTTGCTGACCAATACACGGTTCAAGCGTAGTCAAGACGCGATCGGACGAAAGCCCCATAAAACTGCAGCAGACGCGCCCGATCTGCTCCCCACGACCGATGGCTCAGACACTTCAAAACATTCATTGTCTTCAGGGACTGCACCTTGAGGTCTTCAAGGTGAGGCAACCACGACAACTTGGAATCAAAAGTGAGGCCCAGGAACCTCACAGTGTCCCTAAAAGGAAGAACGGTGTCCCTCAGACGCAATTCAGGGGAGGTAAAAGGACGCCGAGACGATTAAAATGAACACACACGGATTTGTCTGCAGAAAAGGTAAAACCCGTCTTTGCAGTCCATGCCTCTAAGCGCTTTATCGTAAGCTGCTGCAACTGCCGACTAGCAGTGACAAGACTGGAGGAAGAACAGCAAACAGCAAAATCGTCCACAAACGAGGAGCATTGGGCAGGACTCCAGATAGTGGATGTGATACTGTTAATAGCGACAGCAGAGAGGGTGACACTTAAAACGCTGCCCTGAGGAATACCATTCTCCTGCACGTACAAATCAGATAGCACATTACCAACCCGATACCGAAAGAGGCGGTGAGAAAGAAAGGACCGAATGAAGATGGGGAGACGGCCACGAAAGCCCCACTCATGGAGGTGATTGAAGATAAGGCGGCGCCAAGTAGTGTCATACGCCCTATTAATGTCAAAGAAGACCCCTAGACAATGCTGGTTACGTAGGAAGGCCTGCTGGATGGCGGCCTCAAGCAGGGTCAAGTTGTCTATAGTGGAACGACATCTCCGAAAGCCACACTGAGAGGGGCTAAGGAGTTGCCTGGTCTCGAGCAGCCAAACCAGGCGCCGGTTGACCATGCGTTCCAACGTCTTCCCAACACAGCTCGTCAAAGCAATACTGCGATAACTACTGGGATGCGTTCGGTCCTTCCCTGGTTTGAGGAGGGGAATCAAAATCGCCTCCCTCCACGAGTCAGGGTACATGCCGGATAACCATATCATATTAAAACAGTTCAGGAGAACTTCCTTGGATGGCAGCAACAAGTGCCCCAGCATGCTGTACCGGATTTGATCATGACCAGGCGCAGTATCATGAGCCACAGACAGCGCAGAATCCAGTTCCCACATTGTGAAGGGGCGGTTGTAGGGTTCAGAATTTAGAGACCGAAAGTCCAAGTGACCCCTCTCGATGGCAGTGCGGTAGCGGCAGAAATCTGGATCACAGTTAATAGTGGCGGTAGAGTCCGCAAAATGCATGGCCAATGTCTGGGCAATGTCTCTCGGCGCCGTGAGGAGACATCCCTGATGCAGCAATGCTGTGATAGGTAGTGGGCTGAGGTTCCCGGAAATCCTCCTGATGGCTTCCCATACTTTCGTAGAACTAATAGAGCGAGAGATGGAGTTCAAGAACGATTGCCATGACCGTCGTTTGCTCTCTTTAATCACTCGCCGCGCTTTGGCCCTTGCCACCCAAAAGGCCGCAAGATGGTCAGCTGAGGGACGGCACTTGAAGCGGCGCAGAGCTGCACGGCGGGCTCGGATGGCTGAGCTGCACTCAGTGGTCCACCAAGGGACAGAACGCCTCTTGGTATGAATTGATGACCGTGGGATTGACGATTCAGCAGCATGGGAGATCACGGCTGTAACATGGTCTACCCATTCGTAGACGCCGGCACGGTGTTCCAAAACAGCCAGTTGGCTGAAAGTGTCCAGTCAGCTCTGCAGAGGTGCCACCGGGGCGGCACTGGTAATGCCACAGCCTCATCCAGGAGGCGAATCCAAAGGGGGAAGTAGTCACTAGAATGGAGGTCAGCAGCAGCCTCCCACAGAGCAGAATCCGCGAGTGCTGGAGAGCAAAAGGAAAGGTCAATAGCCGACGACGACCCGGAAGCAGTACAGAAATGAGTGGGAGCACCAGAGTTGAGGATGCACAGTTCTTCAGACATCATGAGGCTTTCCAGAATGCGACCCCTGGGCCAAGTAGTCGGAGATTCCCATAAGACATTATGAGCATTGAAGTCCCCCAGAAGAAGAAATGGGCGGGGGAGTTGGCTAATAAGGTCTGTGAGAGCCTCAGAGTCCATTGCATCCTGAGGCGGTAAATAAACTGAACAGACTGTGAGCCTCCGACCCACAAGAATGTCAACTGCAACTGCTTGCAAGTCGGTGACGAGAAGGAGCTCAGATGAGGGGTGCATGTCACGGACAAAAAACCGCAACACCACCCTTTGCCCTTTCCCCCGTCAGATCATCTTTCCGATATACAGTATAACCCCATATGGAAGGAGCATCAGTGGCCCGAAAATGTGTCTCTTGGAGACATAAGCTCAGGGGGCACTCTCGCATAAGGAGTTTTAATTCCGCCACATGCGTCCTGAACCCATTCAGGTTCCACTGTAGTATGGGAGCCAGTGATCAGGGTGGCTGAACTTTCACCCTGCCTCTGTGCTTTGGAGGTGAGCCCGTACTGGCCGGAGATTTATTCCTGGGGCGAGAAGATCGTCCCCGGTTGGCGTCAATGTCCATAAGCTCCGTTCACGACCCACGGGAGATGTCAGACAGTACGATGGCCTCGTCATCGGACCGACGCTGACTAGTCTCCGCAGGTGGCAAAACCTTCACCTTCTGCAGCTTTGTCTTGGGGGGCTTAGAATGCAGAGCCTTGTCAACAGTTGGAGCTTTACTCGCCTGGGCAGAAGTCGCCACAGGGGGAGAGGCACGAAGTACCCCAATGTCAGCAACCACGGCCTTGTCCGACGTAGCAGGGAGAGCCGCAGGTTGCAAAACAACCGCAGCAGCACAAGTGCACTGGCAAACGCAGGTATTAGTGCTAACACTAGCAACCTCCGTTTGCGTAGCAACAGTGGCCATTTGTACCGGTTTTTTCAGAGCGGAAGCGAAAGATGTTGAAAACACAGGAGGTTGCATGGCCTTAAAGAGCTTCTTGGCCTCACCATACGGGATGCGCATAGATGTTTAATTTCCTGTACCTTCCGTTCTTCGAGATAGATGGGGCAGATCCGGCTCCACACAGGGTGACTCCCAGAGCAATTCACGCACTTCACAGGCGGTGAACAATTGGCTCTGTCATGGGCAGGCTGACCACATTTACCACAAGTGGCTATCCCATTGCACCCCAAAGTAGTATGCCCAAAGCGCTGACATTTAAAACAGCGCATTGGGTTGTAGTCCATATTTCGAGAGCTGATAAGATGGACAGAAACAAGACAAACATATTCGTTTCAGACTCATTGCTCTTGTTTACTGAATATCTTAAGAGCAGTGAGCATTTCTTCACCTTTACCACTGTGAAACATATCTGTAGTTCTACTTAAAACAGTCTTCTTGTGCTGAAGAAGTGCGTGTAGCTCTTACGATATGCAGTTTGTCTGGTTTTAGTCATACTACCGACTCGCAAAGTATGGAATACCACTTTTCTTAACATCGTGTGTATATATATTACAGAAGCAATACAAACAACGGGACAGTCACCATTAACAGTTAAATTCAAGATGATGATGATGATGATGATGATGATGATTAGTGTTTTAGGGCGCACAACTAGGTTATCAGAGCCTTTTACCAAAAGATCAATTCAGAGCCGATCTTTGCGAGAAGTGGTAATGTTCAAATCGCAAGATGGGACCCAGCAAATCAAAACAAGTAGATAAAACTAGAAATAAAAGAGCAGTACCAAACAGGTAAAAATAAGTAACGGCGGCTGAGTGACCACTTACAAAAAACGGGTGACCAAACCACTGTACAGCACATTAAGACCTCAATCCCAATATTTTGGGAAGAAGTCCGGACATCACACAAAAGCGTAAAACTCTAGCGATACTCGCCTCATTATTAGTTAAAAGAGAGGACAGGTCTGGTGGGAAACTGAAATCTTCCCTCAAACCCGCATATAAAACACACTCAGTTAAAATATGTCGTATCGACAGCGGTGCCCCACATGTCTGGCACGTTGGTGGCTCCTCACGACGTAACAGAAAACCATGTGTCAAAGGAAAATGTCCTATTCTAAGCCGTGTAAGGGCTACTTCCTCAGCTCGCCGTTGTCGAAAGGAGGTGAGCCACGGTCGGACAGAATCCTTCACCGCTCGCAACTTATTGTCTCTCACGTCCAGCCACTGAGCCTCCCACCAACGCATGACCTTTCGAGTCACGAAAGATGTTATTGCCTGCAGGGGGACGGAACAGCGAGCAGGAGGTGTGATGGAGCAAGCCTCCTTGGCAGCAGCATCTGCAAGTTCATTTCCAGGAATACCTATGTGCCCTGGAACCTAGCAGAAAATTACATCCTTACCCTGCTGTTGCAAGATCAGGAGGGTGTCCTGCACTTCTTGCACCATCCGGTCGGCTGGGTACATCTGTTCAAGAGCGTGTAGAGCACTTTGGGAATCGGAGCAAATGATGAATTTCTTGCCACGGTGTCGGCGCATATGTTCTAATGCTTGCAGAATGGTAAACAGTTCCGCATAGTAAACTGAGAACTGATCTGGGAGCCCTATCCTACGGACAGTATCGGGAACCACAGCAGAGCAGCCCATAAAATCCCCCTGTTTAGACCCATCCGTGTAAACAACAATAAAATCTGAATCGCGTTCTAAAATCTCAGTAAGTTTAATTTTAAAAAGTTGGTCCGGGGTACAAGACTTCTTGTAAGCAGCTAGATCAAGAAGTAATCTTGGCCTTTGTAGTAGCCAGGGAGATCCCCTACTCCATCCCTGGCGGAGGACCTTAATGCCCTCCAGGTGTACTGACTCGAGACTCATTTGCACGGATGCCAAACGGCTTTGTTGCCTTCGGACGGTGGCGGAAGAGACGTTCCAGTGCCGGCTGGGAAAAGGTGTTGGACGCCAATGAAAGAGGAGTGGACTTGGCCTTGTAGGCGTGCCGTACAACGAGGAGAAGACGCCGAATGGACGGGGAGGCTCTCCCGTCTCGACACATAGACTAGCAACTGGACTCGTGCGATAAGCCCCCGTTGAATGCCTAATACCCTCGTGGTGAATCACATCCAACATTTTGGGTTAGGAAGGCCGTGCAGAGCCATAAGCTTGACATCCGTATTCCAGTCGATGTCGCACAAAGGCCTTATAAAGTTGGAGCAGACGGGCCCAGTCGACGCCCCAGGATCTATGACTGACGCATTTAAGGACGTTTAAAGCCTTGAGACAGCGGACTTTTAGATCCTTTAAGTGTGGCAACCATGTAAGCTTCTCATCAAAAAGAAGCCAGAGATATTTCACTTTTTCCATAAAGGGGAGAACAGTGTCCTAGTTTTAAAACAGGGAGATTAAAAAAGAGAACGGGAACGGTTAAAATCTACACAGTCTTCTCCAAAGGGAATTTAAAGCCTGTGGTCTTAGACCATTCGTCCAAGCGCACGAGTGTCAGCTGTAATTGGCGTGTAGCAGTTGTAAGGGAGGAAGACGCACAGAAAATGGAGAAATCGTCCACAAACAAGGAGCATTGTACGGGCCGTCGTAGCATGTACGCAATACTATTGATTGCAATTGCGAAAGCTGTCACACTGAGGACACTGCCTTGAGGGACACCATTCTCCTGCCTAAAACGGGCAGACACGACGTTCCCAACCTTATACTTAAAATACCTATCAGACAGAAAGGATCTGATGATTATGAGTGGGGTTTCCGTGGGCGTTTACCCACAAAGCTGCCGCAAAATGTTATGCCTCCAGGTAGTATCGTACGCCTTCTCCAGGTCGAAGAAAACCCCGAGAAGGTGTTGCTTACGTAGGAAAGCGTCTTGTATCGCTGTTTCGAGTAGGATCAGGTTATCTAGGGTGGAATGATACTTCCTGAACCCACACTGGCAGCGGGTAAGTAACGATCTGGATTCGAGAACCCACACTAGGCGCCTATTGACCATACACTCAAATGTCTTTCCTACGCAGCTCGTGAGACTAATGCTACGATAGCTACTGGGTTCGGTCCAATCCTTCCCTGGTTTTAAAAGTGGAATTAAAATCGATTCTTTCCACGAACTAGGAAAGTCACCTGTCTTCCAAATTTCATTAAAAAGTTGAAGGAGGACTTCCTTGGACCGCAGATCCAACTGCGGCAGCATGCTATACGATATCAGGTCTGGACCAGGAGCAGTATCCCGAGAGACTGACAGTGCAGAGTCCAGCTCTCACAAAGAGAAAGGCTGGTTGTATACCTCAGTGTTGTTTGAACGGAAATCAAAACCAGCCCTCTCCTGTGTACCCCGATAGCGAAGTCCTGGCTAGAATCGGCCGTAATAGATTGAAAAGATTCTGACAACGCCCGGGCGATGTCTCTTGGAGATGTTAAGAGACACCCCTGCTCACATATAGCTGCTATTGGCGGTAGAGAGTATCGCCTTGAGATCCTCCTAATGGCTTCCCATACTTTGCTTGAAGATGTGGACCTATTGATAGAGTTCAGGAACTCACACCAAGACCTCCGTTTACTCTCCCTAACGATTCGTCTCGCCCGTGCCCGTGCTATTCGGAATGTTGCCAGATTCGCATCAGTGGGGCACCGACGGAATCTTCTCAAAGCCGATCTTCTGTCTCTGATTGCGGTACGACAGTCGTCATTCCACCAAGGGACAGGCTGCCTCACAGGTGTTCCCTTTGGCTTTGGTATGGATACATCAGCGGCATGGTGCATCACCGCCGTAATGTGATCCACCCAATCCTGGACGCCTTCACACTGTTCAAAAACAGCCAACTGCCCGTAGAGTGTCCATTCGGCGGCTGTTCGACACGACCCATTTCAACTGGGAGATGGAGCTAGATAGGATAATGGTCGCTGCCATGAAGGTCGTCGTCTACGACCCACTGAGCAATGTCCGCAAGCACAGGCGAACAAATAGACCTGTGTTCAGCAGTATGATGTCTGAAGTCCTGATCAACTGCTCAATCATCTGGCCTCTTGGGCAGGTTTTGTTTGAACCCCATAATGCATTATGAGCATTAAAATCTCCTAAAATGAGAAAGGGACGGGGTAGCTGATCAATAAGCCGTGCGAGGGCTTCACTGTCAATGAGCTCAGCAGGTGGTAAATACAAGGAGCACACTGTGACATTAAAATGGGCCAGGATCCGAGCTGCAACCGCCGGTAGCGTTGTGGTTAAGGCCACAGGTAAAGAGTGGAATGTGTCCTTAATGAACACTGCCACCCCACCCTGAGCTCTATTACCAGTCAGGTTGTCTTTCCTGTAAATGCGGTATCCTGTAAGTACACGCGTGTCAGTCTCTTTAAAATGTGTCTCTTGCAAAGAGATGCAAAAGGGGTTTTCCTGTACTAACAGCCGCAACTCTTCAAAGCGAGGTCTGACTCCATTCAGATTCTATTGAAGTATGGGAGCCATATCAGCGTTTCGGTTTAGATTTCCCCCCGTCTCTGCGCCACGCTGGTGAGGCACTTGTGGAGCGAGTGGCATTAGAGGGGCTGCCAGGTTTTGGGGAAGAGGCATCAAAATCCATGAAGATTTCCTCCTCATCAGTCAGGGATGCCATGACGACATCCGATGGTACCTTTGGCAGGTTTGACGTCAAACGCCGTGCTCCTTTCCCTGGTCCCGATTTCTTTGTGGAAGTCGGGGATGGGGGAAGTGGAGAGGCACTCTGTTTCTGGAGGGCCTTCGAAGGCTTTAGTGTAGCTCTCCCTGCAATAGCGCTGGGTGCAGTCGGAGCAGCCTGAATAGCTACATAATTATTGGTACTGCTCTGGCAGGTACAAACGCAGGTGCAGGTATTGGTGGAGGATACTGCTACGCTGGACATGGTCTGCGTCGAAGTGTCAACTTTTGATGCACGGTTGTGCACCAAGGAGGCATATGATGTGGCAAAGACAAGGGGTTTTGTCGCCCTATACTCTTTTTTTGGCTTCCACATAAGGTAGCCTCTTTGTCCCCTTGATCTCCTGAATTTTTCTTTCCTCCGCAGACAAGGCAGTCTCTGCTCCAGACGGGATGGCTCCCAGAGCAGTTGATACACAGCGCTGGAGATGTGCAGTTGGTCCCAGCATCAGGTAAGACAGGCGAATTGAAAGTCACAATGAAGGTGGGAGATTTCTCAATAACTCAGCTCTTCTACCTCGATATCCATTAAATCACGGCAGGTGACAACGCCTTTACTGGAGTTGAGGGAATTGTGCAACTCGACAGTAATATCATACTCGCCTAACTTGGTCGACTTTCGAAGCAGCTCCACTTGCTTTGCCCTAGTAGTCTCAACTAACAGGGTACCATTCCTCAGGCGTTTGATAGATTTCAGTGTACCTGCGAGTCCTTCTAAACCTTTATGTATGTAGAAAGGAGACACTTTTTCAAATGAGCTCTCCTTTCTCTTAATCACGATGAAAACATTGTCATTTACGACTCCATGAGCCCTGTTACTCTGTTCTATCAGCATATCTGGAGGACTAGCCTCCCTCATGCGCTTTACTGTTTGCGAAGGTGGTGAAGGGAAATACGTGGTTGCCATGTGCGTCCCACGAGCAGCTAGGGAACTAAACGTCCGCCCAGACAGAGCCCCGCATGCCTGCGTAAGCCTTATGCAACTGAGGTGCGGCAGGTTCCTCAGAGGTCGCCCGCTAGCGACTGTTCCACCTCAACAGCCATGCATCTTATCGGCGCACAGCACACCTTAAGATTGAAGGTTTTTTCGTAGAGCTATGGACCATCCTCGCAATCCAGGATATCAAGCCAAGATCCCCGGTCCCTGCGACACACAACGTTCAACCGTTGCGCCACACGGTGGTCTCTGAAGCATGCCCAGAGCTTACGGTGTCAGAGGACTGGCGGCGCACATCAGTCCACAGCTCAAGGACCCCGGGTTCGCCAAGCCCGTACCCAGCAAAGAAATGCTGAGTCTCCTGAGGGGGTTAAATTCAATTGTGAAAAGTACGCTGCATCACATTTGTTAACAATTTCCTAATAGTTCCAGATTTAGAAATAAAATGAACAACAATTTGCACGTATTATCCGAAAGTCGAGAAAATAACAACACTGCAATGTAAGAACAACAACAAATGGTTTTGACAATGAGAAAAAGTAATGAACATATGAACACAGCAATAAAAACTGATGCCATTACAAGTATAGGACTTCAGCCACGTCAGAACCAGAATGAGAGAGAAATAGATGCTTAACAAAAGTAAAACGAAGAACAGCTCTATCAAACCATTTATGTTTACGAATAATGTTCTTTCAAGTAAACATACAAGTCAGAGAAATATAGAAACTCACTGAATGGTTCAAATGGCTCTGAGCACTATGGGACTCAACTGCTGTGGTCATTAGTCCCCTAGAACTTAGAACTACTTAAACCTAACTAACCTAAGGACATCACACACATCCATGCCCGAGGCAGGATTCGAACCTGCGACCGTAGCAGTCGCACGGTTCCGGACTGCGCGCCTAGAACGGCGAGACCACCGCGGCCGGCAAACTCACTGAAAAATGAATTATGTAGAGTACTCTTTTCTCTGGAAGTGAAATATGGGACCTTAAAAAGTGAAATATGCTCCACCTACAGGTAACAGGATACTGAATGTAGTGGAAAATGACCAAAACAAGGTAGAAGGAGATAGAAACGAATCGCAGAGTCGTATAAGAAGTAACTGTGGAGAGAATCCTAAGAAGAGAAAAGGTAAGAAGGAAAATGAAATTTACATGTATCAGGTATTTATACACGGCGTCTTCCTTACACATACAATTATGGAATGAGGCACTAAGGAAGAAACTAAGATGATGCCCGGGAAAGCTATATTTCACGGCCATCAGTATCAAAGCAAGGTGGAGAAATCAAAATCATACACGTGACAAAGTAGGGTAGTCGCATCTATAAGAAGTAGGGCTTATCAAAGTAATGAATAAATCGTAGAAAAATCGTAAATCCGTCTGCGTACAGCATTTCAGCACTCGGATTCATAATGGAATTTAGTATGTTAATGTAGGCCTCTCCGTTGAGAATTCTCTCTATTCTCCAGAGAGAACCTGCCCCATGAGCCGAAATATAGCTCCATACAGCTACAGAGAACCGTCCACTTCTTTGTCTTTCGTTAAGATACATTTGCTGGAAGCATTGTCCCCGTGGGCGGCATACCTAACGCAAAAAACATTTGCGTGTTAATGCAAATATTCACAAATTCAGGGATCATGTTTACTTATCAGATGAGGGATGAACTACTAAAATCATGATACAGGGAAATGTTTATATTTATTACTTTGTGCCTACTACAAATGTAAAGCCATATAACAATATGCTTATGTAATGTGTATACATAAACATACGTTATAAACGTCCCCGTTCGTAGTCGCTAATTATAACAATATGTTTCTTTTGTACTGCAACATATAGCTATAATCAGCGGTGGAAATATATTTGCGAACGCCGACCGTGTGCGGCTGCCTCTTATTGGACCGTCATATCAGTCGGAAGTTACATTGCATAGGAGAGTAAATACCTATTCAAAATATAATTACTTTTGGATAGCTCAACATGAATTTCCTAAGGGACGGTAGTTTATCATGCATTTAGAATGTGGCGCGGAGAAAATATTTCGCCGCATACAACTTCCGTCCGATTTCGACGAAAGAATTCGTGACTGAACTCTCTATTTGGCAGAAACATAAAGAAAATTAAATAACTTCATGAAGGAGTGAGACATAGATTCTACACTAAATAAATAGTCCATACACCAATTCCATTTAAATCTGAATTTATGGCAATTAATAGAAGAACTTACACTGCAATGAAAAATTTAACATGGATGCGGTTTTGACTGGCACTTCTCTTCTGGTAATGACAATAATTCCTTTGACGTTTTCACATACACGTCGCACAATAAATTTACTGCTATGCAGTATTGCACTTTTAGTATTGCACTTTACTTTACACTAAAATAATATTATTTTTAACGATAATAATACGGCGGCAAGACATGCGCGTCCGACACAAGTTACAAGAGACAAGAGAAGAATGAGTAACTGTTCATCGAGAATATCACGTACATAAAAAAAATGTGTAAAAGTGTTCTTCTTCTGTCCGTTTTTCGCGCCGCGGTTTTTAAAGTCAGAATCTCACTGCATCTCTGACGGCGCTTCGACAATAAACAAGTTACGTCACAGGTCGTTCACCTTTTACATTCTCGCAACATTATTTGCTAACTGTAGCTGTTGCCGAGCGACTGCTCGATTAGTGAATGATTTATAATGATAAGGCAATCACATAATGTTACATTGCCTTCCATGGGAATCTTGGAAATCAAGGAGATTACCAAGATTCACATGTCGCCGTTAACATTATGGGATTGAGTACTTTACAGATTTACATTGATCAAACACAGAATTGCTGTTATTTAATTATTAGGATTACACAAATATGGTGATCTCTCATTCATAGACTAAGACAATTCTTAAGGTAAAGATACACAAAAAAAACTGAAAACTAAGACAGTAAATCTACAAAGTTTACAATGGAGATTATACATTATACTCATTACAGTCTTTTTTACAGAGTTCATAACGACCATATTTGTGGCCTCAAGTCATTGTCAAGAGCTCATAGGCTCTTTGTTCCTGAAAGAAAACACATAGGATTCATCTTTTAATACACACACAAATCTCACAGACTTTCTCACACGTGTCCATTTTTATACACATATAATTGTCACACATGGAATTGTCACACATGGAATTTCTCACACGTGTCCATTTTTATACATATATAATTCTCACACATGGAATTTCTCACACATGTCCATTTTCCATTGCTCACTAGTTGTCATGATTTTTACGCTTTCATTGTTTGTGTATTTGACAGGTATGTTAAAAATTGATTCTTCTCCAGGTGAAACTTATCCCTTGAGAAGTTGGATCGCTACTTTGCGTTCTCCGAGTAGAAAACTTTTCATCAGCTCTGGCGGGCGAGTCTCACTCGCACGTTACGTACACACGTTACATGAAACAAAAAATATAAATACCCATTAGACTAAGAACTAAGCTTAAATCTCATTTTAGGATTTGGGATTCATAGGAATTTGACTTTGTCACTATTCGCGTGTGGTTTGGCTGTTCGCATTTTATTCACGGGATGTAATATTAGCATAGTATGTGATATGTTGTGAACTCATATAAGAGTCTTATTTTTGGAGCGGCTTTCATGGAAAGTCCGTTTCGTCGAACTGCAGCGGGAGTGTTGTGCTAGTACATCACTTTCAATTTAACGAGTTTGTTGCGTCGATAGACGTTGGCACAGGCTGATTGTTAGAGCTGAATCGCAACTCGAGGCGCTCACTATTTTCCGTGCACGGTTCAGTGAACACGTTGCGTCGATGGCGTTGTGGTATTTTGTGGTTTGCTGAGCTGGTGCGGAGGGACGAGGATTACCAGGAACAGAGACACCATTGAAACCATCTCTACCTCCACATTTTCCAGCCGATTTTGAAGATTTTAAGGTAGGCTAGCAGTCGCAATTTGCAAAGCAGCTAAAACACTTGGTTTCCGATGCACTGCACGTAATCACATCACCGCCTTCGGTTACACAACCGGACTATCACTGTCCGTCTGCCTATCTGTACGTTTAACACTTTATCTCCATCGTGAATGAAATTACCAGTTACTTATAACAACGACGCATTGCTTCGTGTCTGTGGCAGACTTCCACAGCATTTTAAGCCTTCACTTATACACTACTATGTACACAAATTTTTATTTACTGTTTATAATCAAATAGTTAGTCTCACTTTGAAGCTTGCTAATTGAGAGCTTTGATTATCATGTCTATTTCAATTTCTGTTGCTTTGTTGGTAACTATCTTAACATTTCGCTTTACATCGTTCATCATCTTTCTCTAAGACTAATTATGCTTTTAGTTCACAGTCACAATACATTAGTTTCTTCGATCTGTTAGCAATTATCATCATCATCATCATCATCATCATCATCATCATCATCATCATCATCATCATCATTATTATTATTATTATTCATTTGAATCGTTCTTTCTATTCATTAAAGTTATAACTGTCATTTCAACAAAACGTCTCTTTTTATTAGATGTGAGGATCAGTCAGTCACATTTGATCGCCCTCTCACATGAGAACAGAACACCATTCAAGAAAATATTCAAATTCCTTATCGCGATCTCGGTTTGCGTCTCGGATTGACTTTAAAAGGAAAAATTAAGACATTTCAAAACTAGCAATTTCCTATTTCGTTCACACGTTTCCTTTTGAAAATCTTATGCCAAACCAGTCTTCCACGTCAACCGCATTTCTCAATCTGTGACGTCAAGTCTACGGGACGGGTTTAGGCGGGTGAGGATATTTACACAAATTCAGACGAAAGACATAGGTATAATAGTACACAGAAGAAGAAATCTAGCAAACAACTCCTTGTTCCTTATGACTTAGAAATTAATTTTTCCTTTGCGCCGTACGTCTGCGTACGCGCTGCACTTAAGAACTAGTTGCGTTGTTTTGCCGGCGGTCTTATTCTCGCGGTAACGCCTGCTTGCGCTACACTGCATTGACCTCTATATATGACCTGAAGTCATCATTGCTTTGGCCTTTTCACTTACGCTCTTATACTTGGTATTTATTTCACTTATGCCTTTGAATGTATCTGACTTGCGTATTGCAATTACAATTAATGCTACTTTGTTTATCTAGCTGAAGGATAGCGCTTTCGTGGTCATGTTGGTACTTACAAGTAACTCACAGGCTTCGTAAACATTACGTTATTTTAATGCAGAGATGAACCTGTTCCAGATTTCTATGTACATTAGAACTTAATCTAGACATAGCTGACTTAGAAACTAGTTACTTGTTTTCCTTTTTAGTGGGATCAGGAACCAATAATTGTCAAGCGACCCTTGTCCTTGACGAAAACAAATTTCATTTCTCGATCATTGCTCCTTGAACTTAAAAAATTTCTTACATACTATGTTTTATTTTCACTTCTTTAGCATTTCATATCGCAGAAGCCGACTTGTTAGGCACATCCTTCGCTTTATATTTCATTTTTCTCTTAAATATTATCTCCTTAAAACTAAATCTTAAAAACTAGAGTTCTTAGAGTTGATCACTTTCTTTGTTAAATAAGAATTTTTTTATTATTTATCAGCTTGCCTGTACTTAAATTATGGCTCAAGATAACATATTCTAAATTCTCTGCTGTATAGCAAGACAGACTCACTGTCGTGTAATTTATTCTAAGCATTTTTTTTACGAAGTCAGATCAGTTGTCACTTAGTCACTAGCGGCTAACCTTCTCTTGCCATTATAAAGCTTTTCTTTTGACTTATTCTGTAGCATGATACTTTTTAAGATCAGAGTGATGATATAACCCTTTTATTTTTCCATTTGCGAGATCAGAAATCAGATAACAACCTGTGTGCGGTGTACGAAGGATCTCCTAAGGTCCCTCAAAAAGACTTTGCCTTTTTCGATTTTTGCGTAAGAGCAACGATGGTTTAAAGTGTGTTTTTAGCAAGACCTTTTCGCCTACTTTATAAGTTAACAACTTATTAATATGTTTGTCATACGCCTTCTTGCGTAAATTGGCTTGGGTGGTCAACGTTGTTAGAGCTTGTCTTATTCTGGCGTCTAAACTAGCGCTTGTGTTGTTACAAGGAATTGAATTGACCTATTTATTTTTCTCTTGGTCAGAAGACATCAACTCACTCGGAGTGAAACCAGTAGACAGGTGTGGTAGATTATTCACAATTTCCTCGAAAAGTGACACAAAGTCAACCCAGCGAGTCTGCTGATTTGGTATATAAGTACGAATAAAACGATTAAACTCCTTGAACACCCGCTCAGTCGGGTTCGACTGCGGTCTAAACTTGGAGACACGGATTTGCCTAATTTGATGACTAGCAAGGAAAAGTCTCCATCTTTTGCAGACAAAGTTAGACCCATTGTCTGAGAGGATTGATACAGATTTTCCGAATCTAGGAAAGTAGTCACGTTCTAAACGACTGATGATTAGTTAAGTGTTTGCAGATCTCATAGCGTACAATCTCAAATGTTTGGTAAATAAATCAGTGACAGCTACAAGGTACCTTAGTCCTCCACGACCTCGTGGGAGGGGTCCTGCCAAATCTATGCCTACTATTTGTCTAGGTTTCTCTGTGATAATAGGATTCAAAGGCAGTATATTCGAAAGATTAAAAGGTTTTGCTTTTTGACAAATGATACAGTGTTTCAAGAGTTTGTGAATTCTGTTATGAAGGTTAGGGATGTAACATTACTTTGGTCCAGAAAAGTGTAAGCGTAAAATAGCAAAGTGTCCCCACGAAATATGTGTATACCAGAGTAAGTGTTCTACATATTCCTGCGGAATGCATACTAGCCAATTTTCTGATAACAGTGATGTTCGGTGGAAAAGAACTTGATTATGCAATTTGTAATATTTGCACATGCGATAGGTAGGATTAGTTTCGAGGATCTGTTTTACACCTCTCCATTTTGGATCAGTTTCCTGCAATTGTACAATCTGGCTACAAAGATCAAGAAAATATTTCCGATGTATTGGATCCTTCATCAAAAGAATTCTGTAATTTGACATTTGTTCCAAAAGTTCAGTACTGTCCGAAGAGCCTTCAGGCATGCGAGATAGAGCATCCGCAATAATGTTATCTTTGCCTTTTATGTAGATTATTTCGAAGTCATATTCCTGTAAGAAAAGACACCACCTCGTTAAGCGAGGATGTAGGAGTCACACGTCAGAAGGAAACTAAGAGCCTGATGATCAGAATAGACTTTCATTTTCTTGCCATTGATGTAGTAGTTTAATCTCTTGAAAGCCCAAACTACTGCAAGAGCTTCCAACTCAGTAACAGAACAGGATCGTTCAGTTTCTGTAAGAACCCTACTAGCAAAACTAATTACTCTGATGTCTGGTTTTCCATTGGTTTGATGGATCTGGAAGAGACATGCACCTAATCCCTGAAAACTTGCGTCAGATGACACACAAAATTCCTTTTCCATATCTGGATGATAAAGAATGTTGCTATTTAACAAAGCTTCCTTGATATCGAGGAATGCCTTCTGACAGTCGTTAGTCCAATTCCACTGAGTATTTTTCTTTGACAATTTCAATAAATCAGGGTTGTTCATTACTTGCTTTGGTAAAAATCTTCTGAAGAATGAAGCGAGTCCAAGATAACCTTTAAGTTGTCGTTTTGAAGATGGGATAGGAAAATTTTTAATTGCACTTAGCTTAGCCGGATCAGGATGGATTCCGTCAGATGAAATGACGTGTAATAAGAATTTGATTTCGGCTCGGCCAAAGTGTGACTTTTGCAAGTTGGCAGTGACTCCGTATTCCAGGAATCGCTGAAACACTTTCTGTATTAGTTCAACGTGGCCTTCCCAGGTTTTAGTGGCAATTAAAAGATCATCAACGTAGAGAGTGACTTCATCAATAAGATCTGGACCAAGAACATGATCTAAGGCAGAGATGAATACTCAATCTAAAAGGCATGACCTGAAACTGATAGGATCTGCCGGCGAAGATAAATGCCGTTTACTTTCGTGAGTTAGGATTTAGTCTCACTTGGCAAAACGACATTTTCAAATCTATGCTACTCAAATATTTAATTCCATAAAATCTCAGAAGGTGTTCTTCAATCGCTTCAGGTCTCGTTCGTACTGGCACAACAATTTTATTTATGTTTCGTGCGTCAAGTACGAGTCGTACGGTGTTATCTTGTTTCAAAATCGTCAACAAGGGGCTACTATATGGCGAATTAGAATACTCTATGACTTTCCAGTTCAGCATTTTCTTAATTTCATTACGAACTGCTTCCCTTCTTGCAAACGGCATGGGATATGTCGTGCGACAGAAAGTTTGGTGCGGCACCACTTCCATAGTATTTTCATAGTCTTTTATAATACCGAGTCGTTTTGAAAACACGTTGATATAGTGTGACAACAAACTGAATAATTCCTGTCGCTGAGGTTCGGATAACTCTGTTGATTCTGTAGTCTTATTGGTTATTTCCTGCTGAGAGGGTAAGTCACTGACTGTTATTGTATCATTAAATTTATCACAGTTACCATAAAACAAATTGAAATGATTACGACAAGGAGGTTTTCTGCCTTTGTAATCTAATGCTATTCCAAGTGCCAACGTTTTTTTCTCTTTCTTTCACTAACTCCAGTGCAACTTCTGTTTGCTGTACTAACAGTGTGCAAATGCCTATATAAAGATCTATTCGGGCTCTATATCGTCGTAGAAAATCCATTCCCAAGAGACATGGCACTGCCAAATTCTTGACAACGTGGACTCTCATTCGGGAGGACGAGGGTTCAATCCCGTCTCCGGCCTTCCTGATTTAGGTTTTCCGTGATTTCCCTAAATCGTTTCAGGCAAATGCCGGGATGGTTCCTTTGAAAGGGCACGGCCGATTTCCTTCCCCATCCTTCCTTAACCCGAGCTTGCGCTCCGTCTCTAATGACCTCGTTGTCGACGGGACGTTAAACACTAACCACCACCACCATCTTGACAACGAGGAAAATACATTTTATCGGTATTGATTGAATCTCCAGTGGTACCCAAGCTTGTATACTGACCTTTTGTGTCTGGGAGCCGATTGCTCCTGTTATTTAACATCCTTGGACGGGTAATGTTGGAATTTTGATTAATATTTGCACCTGTATCTAGGATTACAGTCGTCAAAATTCTGGCTATAGGAAGTTTTGTCATAGCTTGCACTTGGTCATCTATCGGTTCATCACCGTCAGTCGTCTCTTCCTCTTGTAATAATTCTTGTCTCATGTCAATCCCGTCATTGTATCTCAGTACAAGTACGTTATGGTTAGTCTCTCCGTCGAAATGGTCGCCCCCATTCTGTCTCACAGCATCACTTGGGAGCTTTCAGATGCTGAACTTAAGTTTTCCTGGTTGTGTGGTTTTGATTGGCCTTCATCATTAGAAAGTTCGACCAATCTGACATTATGAGAACACTGAGGAACAAAATTACTGTTATGCACAAACCTTGTGTCAAAATGTTGCTGCGTTTGTTCTGGTGTCCAATACATGTTACTGTCTTCCGCGTTTGCGAAAAATACAGGGGGATTCTAATGCCTTCGCGGGGGTCTGATGATTTTTATTACTATTATTATTTCCGGAATTGTTACTGTGGAATCCACCTTCACACTGTGGTTTGCCGTTAAACTGTGTGTTTCTGTACATTCCCTGCTCTTGATTTTTACTAGGCGTGGAGTTGTGTTGGTATGAGTGGGCGTTATCTGCTGTTTGTTGCTGCCCGTATTCTGAGTGTTGGCTGGGCGAGTACGGTGGATTCCATTGTGATCCGCTCTGCTGTTGCCAACCTTTTTGACTGAAACCATTGCCAAACTTCTGCTTGTACGGTTGATTGCCGTACTGGTTACCAGTCGTGTTATACACGGGATTGAATCGGTTGTGTTGTTTATTCCTTTTGTGCGGACACCCATTGCCTTTATTTCCGTTTTGCCAATCGTTACTATTTTTGTAACCGTTCCCTGGCTTTTCATAGCCGTTCCTCTCGTAATGTTGTGGCCAAGAATTGTGCGGAGTAATCCGCGGTTTGTTAGCTCTCATGTCCTCATAGATCAGGTCTAGAGAATCTAATATCGACAGAAAGGTATCTGGTATGGCTATCAGCTTTCCACGAATCGAAATGGGTAATTTAGACTTGAGAATCATAATTACATCTTTACTATTGATAGGGTTATCCCAATACCTGATTTTGCCTAGATATTTTTCGAAGTACCATCTCAGGCTACTATTCCTGGGGTCATATTGTTCTGCATTATAGACTTCTTTACGAAGGCGCTTCTGAACACCTTCGCTCCAAAATTTGCTGAAGAAACAGTTCTCAAATTCCTCATACGTTTGACACTTATCAACCATTTCGGTTCCCCATATTGCCGATTCGCCACCTATATATCCGGTAACAAATTGGATACGCTGTCTATCAGTCCACGAATTTGGAAAAATGCCAGAGAATCCACGAAGAAAAACAATTAGATGGATATATCGTTTTTCCGGGTTAAAGGTTTGAAAAATTCGATGCTTTATCATGCTTCCTTCCTTCATCATTTTTACTACTGAATCAGATTCTTGGTTTCGGTGACTAACTGGAATATGTGGAGGTGAAGTGTGTTCATTAGATACAACAGGTATTCGGAATTGCCGAAATAATTCATCTTCTTCCTCTGAGGCTAACGAGTTACGATAAATCGGTCTCTGTATTCGGGAACTACTACTCACTTGTGCCTTCAGGTTATTTAGCTGTTCCGTTACCTCTTCCTTCCAATTTGTTAATTCTTGCTGAAGGGTACGCCTAATGCTACCGAGTTCAGACATTACGGTATCTCCGGAGCTTCCAGGAGCTGACAAGATATCAAGAGTGGTTGCTTTCACAGTCTCTACTAGGTCTTTGTTAATTTTATCTTTGACAAATTTGTCCTTTCCAGCAATCCAGTTCTCATACTTTTCTCGAAATTATCTCTCATGACTATCTAGCCTCTCCTTTACTTTCGTTTCAGTTTCCAGAGTCGAGTTTGACATTCCCTCGGTTAGTTTTTCTACCTGCGTAGTTACAGCCACTAACAGCATAAACTAATAACTTTATGGAGAAAATTTCGTGTCTCATTTGAACAGGGAGGAAGAAAATATTTTTTCATCCGAAAAGATTACTCTACTCCAATCAAAGTCGATATATTCTGCTGCAAAAGCCATGCGGTCAATCCTCTGATAGTCAATGGCTGCTTTATAGCTTCTCTTCAACAGTATCATTGAGCGTCTTTCAGTCTCTTCAGAACAGTCTTTCCGCAGCCGGGAAACAGATAGCTCTTTCAGGCCACGGCAACTGAGGAATGGATTAGCACGTATGTTCTCCAAAACACGTTGATCATCTGCTGCAGTAGACACACTGGGCCGGCCACTGCCTCTTTTCCGCCCTATATAGCCCCTTTCCTGGTATTCTTTCCACCAGCTTCTAGCTGTTCTTGCCGGTACTCCACACTTTTCCCCACCTTCTGGTGCCGAGTAGTTGCCATGCTCAATCAGTGCAACCACATGCACCCTACTCTCTCGATTCCACTGCGACTGTCGCCCTTGTGACGTTACCACGCGTTTTTTAAAGAGAACCATTTACAGCTCAGTGAAGAAACGAAGGCTGACAAAATAAATGAATATCATTTTTCAGTTATCTTTCACACAAAAATATAAACTTCGTTAAAATGCTTTGTCAAGAATCACTGTTAAGAAAGAAACGACAATCATTAGGCAAGATATTAAACGATGCTATTGTTAATTTAAGTCAGACCACAAATAAGCAATGAAAGGTAAATTAAGGTATCTGTCCCACTTATAATATTCATGTAATCCATTTGACTTATTACTCGAGTAACATGTTGAAAAACCACTGCGCCCTCCTGACACTGCCATTTGCTGCATGCTTCATGGTGAGCAGTGTGTCCGGTCACGTGATGTTTGTGTTGACGAAACAGGAACGCTGCGGCAGCCACTGTGATGTAGAAATAGCAGTCGGTCTTTACCATCATCACATCACTCGACTACCCAAAAACTGATTCCCATACTCAAATCCAACGGAACTAGTGAAACCCGCGTTACCTGACTTTTTATCATCACAAAAACTCCCTTCCCATACGCAGTATTGTTACTGCTTACAATGTTGTATTCCAGGACCTGCTGCCAGCATGCCCTTCTTCAGAAGTGGTCTATATTTTTCGAACAGAAGACGATAATTTGGATGTCTGGGCAAGCTACAAACATGGGCAGCACAAGCGGCTAGGAAATGTTGGCGCCTTAATCGCAGTGGACGGACACCTGCCTCCACAACTATGCTGTCCACAGGGCTGGTCCGGGAGGCACCAGTGGCAAGTCGCATTCGACTGTGTAGGATTGGGTCCAGCACCCGCAATGCTAATGGGAATGCTGAGCCATAAGCCAGGCTCCCATAATCCAGACGAGACTGGATCAATGCCTGGTAGCGCCGTAAGAGGGTAGATTGGACGGCGCCCAAGCTGGTGTGGCTCAAGCATCGCCAAGCACTGAGATGAAGCCAACACATCTGTTTAAGTTGCCGAATATGAGGCAGCCAAGTCAACCGGGCATCGAAAACCACACCCAGAAACCTATGTGACTCCACCACAACAAGAAGTTTGCCATCAAGGTAAAGCCGCGGCTCCGGATGAACAGTGCGTCGCCGGCGGCAGAAATGCATAACGCTGGTCTTGGCAGCCGAAAACAAAGCCATGCGCTACAGCCCAAGACTGCGCCTTGCGGATAGCGCTCTGCAGCTGACGTTCAACAGCTGCCATGCAAATAGAGCTATAGTAAAGGCAGTAGTCGTCAGGATACAAGGACGCCGGGACAGACGTTCCCACCGCCGCAGCGAGGCGTTTAACTGCTATTAAAAACCGGCAGACACTTAAAATAGATCACTGTGGCACCCCGTTCTCCTGAACTCCGGAGGAACTATGAGAGGCCGCAACTTGAACGCGGAAGGTACGAAACGCCTGAAAATTTTGAATGAAAATCGGCAGCTGCCCCCGAAGTTCCCAATCATGAAGTGTAGAGAGGATGTGATGGCGCCACGTAGTATCGTACGCCTTCCACATGTCGAAAAAGACAGCGACCAGGTGCTGACGGCGGGCAAAGGCCGTACGGTTGGCTGACTCCAGGCTCACCAAATTGTCGGAGGCAGAGCGGCCTTTACGGAACCCACCCTGAGACGGAGCCAGGAGGCCCTGTGACTCGAGTAACCAACTCATCCTCCGGCTCACCATCCGTTCGAGCAACTTGCAAAGAACGTTGGTGAGGCTAATGGGGCGGTCCACCTCGAAAGGGTTCTTGCCAGGTTTCAAAACAGGGATAATAATGCTTTCCCGCCATTGCGACAGAAACTCACCCTCGACCCAGAGACGGTTGTAAAGGTCGAGGAACCGTCGCTGGCAGTCCACTGAAAGGTGTTTCAGCATCTGACTGTGGACGTGATCTGGCCCAGGAGCGGTATCCGGGCAAGTGGCCAGGGGCCAGGGCACTGTGAAATTCTCACTCACTGAATGGAACATTGGTTGGTTGGTTGGTTTGTGGGGGTTAAAGTCACGAGACTGCTATGGTCAGTGGTCCCTTTTTCCAAAACCTGAAAACACCTACACAAAATAAAAACGAATAACGGAGACAACAACAGACGAAACAACAGAAGAAAGACAAACAGAGACCAGACAAAAGGAATTAAAATCACTCAGTGTGTGACAGTGGTTGGCCGACCATAGAGACAAAAAGGGAAAGGCCAAACACGGAGAAATATATTAAAAACTCAGTCTAAAACCGTAGGCCAAAAGCCAGACTCAACACAAAGGAAAGATCAAATGATAAAAGCCCCCTGCCCAAATAAAACGTAAAAGTAAGCCTGCCATAGAAGTCATCAGTTAAAAGGGCAGTGAGCATATCAGGCAGCGCCAACGTCTGCCTGAGCATAGTTAAAAGTGGACAAGCCAACAAAATGTGGACCACCGTCAAAGCCGCCCCGCATCGACGGAGAGGCGGGTACTCATGCTGCAGTAAATGGCTCTGTGTCAAGCAGGTGTGGCCAATTTGGGACCGACAAAGGACTACTAAGTCCCTGCGAGTGGCTCGCAAGGATAACCGCCACACAGTCGTCGTCTCCTTGATAGGTCGGAGTTTGTTTGACGTGGTCACGTTGCGCATTCAGTGTCCCAGAGCTCGAAAATTTTGCGGTGGAAAATCGATCGCAAATGAGGCTCCGGGAGGTCAACGTCCAGAGATGGTTTAAAGGCAGTCAACATTTTCATTGCTGGGTATCCCAACATGGCCTGGGGTCCGCACAAACACCACAGAGAAAGGAATATTGGTTGGTTGGTTTGTTTGTGGATTTAAGGGACCAGACAGCAACGGTCATCGGTCCCTTGTTCCAAAACTGACAAAACACCAACACAGAGTTAAAAAAACGGGTATGGACACAACAGACGACACAGGACAAAAAAACTCAGACAAAGAACAGACAAAACAAAGTAACACCACACAAAGTGTGGCGGTGGTTGGCCAACCATAGGGATAAAAAAGGAAAAGCCAACCACCGAAAACACATTAAAAACTCAGTGTAAAATCGTAGGCCAAAGGCCAGAATCAACACAATACAATAAAATAAAACAGAAACACTCAGATTAAATGATAAAACACCCTTGCCGGGATAAAACGTAAAACTAAGTCAGCCATAGCAGAGTCATCTGTTAAAAGCGCAGGGAGCGTGTCAGGCAGTGCGGACGACTGCCTGAGCACAGCTAAAAGTGGACAGTCCAATAAAATATGGACCACTGTCAAAACGGAGCCGCAGCGACATAAAGGTGGGTCCTCACGTCGCAATAGGTGGCCGTGCGTCAGCCATGTGTACCCAATGCGCAGCCGGCAGAGGACAACAGACTCCTTGCGAGAGGCCCGCAAGGAGGAGCGCCACACACCGGTAGCCTCCTTGATGGCCCGAAGTTTGTTTCGTTAAGGCAGGGCGCGCCATTCAGTGTCCCAAAGGTCCAGAATTTTGCTGCGTAGGAACGCTCGCAAATCTGTCTCCGGGAGGCCAATGTCCAGAAATGGTGTACTGGTAGCCTCTTTCACCAGGCGCTCAACATTCTCATTGCCGTGTATCCCAACACGACCTGGGGTCCACACGAAGACCACAGAGCGGCCGCAACGCGCAAGAGTATGCAGGGACTCCTGGATAGCCATCACCAGACGGGAACGAGGGAGACACTGGTCGGGAGCTCGTAAACCGCTCAGGGAATCGCTACAGATAACGAAGGACTCACCTGAGCAGGAGCGGATATACTCTAGGGTTAGAAAGATAGCAACCAGCTCAGCAATGTAAACGCTCCAGCCATCCGGCAACGAACGTTGTTCGGAATGGACCCCTAGAGTTAGCGCATAACCAACACGACCAGGAACCAACGAGTCGACAGTGTAAACAATGCCAGAGCCCTGATACGTGGCTAGGATGGAATAAAAGCGGCGGCGGAAGGCCTCGGGAGGGACTGAGTCCTTCAGGCCCTGTGCAAGTTCCAGCTCAAGGCGAGGGCGAGGCACACACCACGGGGGTGCACGCAGAGGTGCCCGGAACGGAGGTGGAAGACGTAAAACCCCAAGCCCGGAAAGAAGCTCTTTGACACGGACCGCGATCGTACAACCTGACCAGGGCCGACGTGCAGGCAGATGGACGACCGATAGCGGGAATAGGAGACGATAGTTTGGATGCTGGACCAGCTAAAAACATGGGCAGCATAAGTAGCCAGTAAATTTTTGTGCCTTAACCGCAATGGAGGGGCACCTGCCTCCGCAAGTTGTTGTTGTTGTTGTTGTTGGGATGTTTAAGGGGGACTAAACAGCTAAGGTCATCAGTCCCCCATTCCAAAAAAACGGCGAAACAAAATTTACGGAACAAGTAAAACCCCACGGGGGGATGAGATGCTCCTCCCCCCAGTCACTGAAAGAACACCAATGTGGCAGCGAACACTAGAGACAAAAAGAGTACAGACGAACACTGGACAGAAAGAAACGGAAGAAAAGAAGAGGGTCGGAGACTGGTTGACTGACCATGGGAACAAAAATTGGGAAAGAGTCAACCATCCGAATACACACATTAACATCTGCAACCAATGAGACACTCGAGGACAAGATACACAGAAAGGAAAAGGGACAGGTCCCCCTAAATGGAACCATAAAAAGGACTATACGGATAAAATGTAAAACGTCGTCAGCCATGGAGGCATCGTCGCATAAAACCAAAGGCAATGTGCCCGGGAGATTAAAAGTCTGCCGGAGGGTGCGCAGGTGGGGACACTCCAACAAAATATGGGCGACCGTCAACCGGGATCCACACCGACACGGGAGGGATCCTCCTGACGCAAAAGATGTCCGTGCGTCAGGTAGGTATGGCCGATGCGGAGCCGACACAGGATGACAGAGTCCCTGCGAGAAGCCCGCAGGGAGGACTGCCACACATCGGTCGTCTCCTTAACAGCCCGCAGTTTATTCGGAGAAGTCAGGCTACGCCACTCGTCACGCCACATCTGAAGCACCTTACGGCGCAACGCCAGCTGCAGATCATGAGCCGGGAGGCCGATCTCCAAAGTGGGGGCGTCGATCGGCCCCTTTGGCCAGCCTGTCGACACGTTCATTCCCCGGGATGCCAACGTGACCCGGCGTCCAAACAAAGACCACCGAACGACCAGAGCCGGTAATGGCAAAAACAGACTCCTGAATAAAGGATACCAGAGGAGAAGAGGTATAGCAGCGGTCGATAGCCTGGAGGCTGCTCAGGGAGTCACTGCAGATGACGATGGACGTACCTGAGCAGGAACGCATATGCTCAAGAGCGCGCAATATGGCCACCAGCTCTGCAGTAAAAATACTGCAGCCAGCCGGCAAGGAGCGCTGTTCAACATGGGCAGTGTGAGCAAAAGCGTAGGCAGGACGACCATCCACCAGGGAACCATCGGTGTAGACAGGCTCACAGCCTGAAAATGAGGCGAGGAGTGCAAGAAAACGGCCACAGGCGGAACCGAGTCCTTGGGTTCCCGTGCCAAGTCCAGGCGGACAGACGGACGGGTCATACACCAGGGAGGCATTGGGTGCACAGGCCCGGAAGGGCGGCAGAAGAGGGAACGACCCCAGTTCAGACATCAGGGAATGGACGCGGACAGCAATGGAAAGCCCAGACCTAGGTCACTGGTCGGGCAGAGGGAGAACCCTGGCAGGGAAAAGCAGGCGATGATTGGGATGGCCCTGTGAGCAATGCAGGTGGACAGCATAGTCGGCGAGCAGTCGGTGGCGGCGAATCCGCAGCGGGGGAACCCCGGCCTCCACCAGCAGACTATCCAAGGGGGCTCGTACGGAAAGCGCCAGTTGCAAGCCGAACCCCACAGTGGTGTATGGGGTCCAACAACGTCAACACTGAGGGCGATGCAGACCCATAGGCCAGGCTCCCATAATCAAGCCTGGACTGCACAAGGGCTCTGTACAATCGCAACAGCGTGCTGCGATCTGCACCCCAAGACGCATGGCTCAGGCAGCGGAGGGCGTTGAGGTGCCGCCAGCACTTTTGCTTCAGCTGAGTAATATGAGGAACCCATGTGAGCCGGGCATCAAAGACGAGTCCTAAGAAGCCGCTAGTGTCCACCACTTCAAGTAGGTGACCGTCGAGGTTAAGTTCCGGATGAGGGTGGACCGTCCGATGCCTGCAGAAGTGCATAACTCGAGTCTTGGCCGCAGAGAACTGAAATCCATGAGTCAGAGCCCATGATGCCGCCTTGCGAATGGCTGCTTGCAGCCTGCGTTCGGCGACTCCTGTAGTCGTTGAGCTGAATGAGATGCAGAAGTCGTCGGCATACAAAGAAGGAGACACCGACGACCCCACGGCTGCAACCAGACCATTAATGGCCACTAGAAATAAGGAAACGCTCAACACCGAGCCCTGCGGGACCCCATTTTCCTGTATATAAGATGAACTAGAGGCGGCACCGACTTGCACCCGGAAAGAGCGGCGCAATAAAAAGTTTTGAAGAAAAGCAGGGAGCTGACCACGAAGACCCCACTCGCGCAAGGTAACAAGGATGTGATGCCTCCATGTTGTGTCATATGCCTTCCGCAGATCAAAAAATACAGCAACGAGATGCTGACGGCGGGAAAAGGCCGTACGCATAGCAGATTCCAGCCGCACCAAATGGTCCGCAGCAGACCAGCCCTGACGAAAGCCACCCTGGGATGGAGCGAGGAGACCGCGCGACTCAAGGACCCAACACAAACGCCGCCCCACCATACGTTCGAGCAATTTGCACAAAACGTTGGTGAGTGTAATGGGACGATAGCCGTCCACCGCCAGAGGTTCCGCACCGGGCTTCAAGATGGGAACGATAACACCCTCTCGCCATTGCGACGGGAACACGCCCTCGCTCCAAATGCGGTTAAAGATGGTGAGGATGTGTCTCTGGCAGTCCCCGGAGAGATGCTTCAGCATCTGCGCGTGGATGCAGTCCGGTCCTGGTGCTGTATCAGGGCAATCGGCGAGCGCAGCGAGGAATTCCCTCTCGCTGAAAGGAGCATTGTATTTTTCAGAATGACGTGTGTGGAACGATAACGGCGTCCGCTCGGCGCGCTCCTTTAGAGAGCGAAAGGCAGGAGGGTAAGTTGCAGTCGCAGAGCTCGTAGCAAAGTGCGTGGCAAGTTGGTCAGCAATGGTGGCAGCGTCCGTGCAGACAGCGCCGTCCAGGGAGATTCCAAGGGACACCCATAGGGGTCTGGTATCCATAAATCCGCCAGATGCGGGACCACACGAGAGACGGGGAGACACGGGAGCCCAAGGATGAAATGTACCTCTTCCAGCATTCCTGCTTGCGCCGTGCAGTAAGACGACGGGCCAAGGCATGGAGCTTCTTAAAGGCGATGAGGGTCTCCAGAGACGGGTGCCGCTTATGACGCTGGAGAGCCCGCCTACGGTCGCGAATAGCCTCAGCAATCTCCGGCGACCACCAGGGGACAGACTTCCTCCGAGGGAGTCCAGAAGAGCGAGGGATGGCAGTCTCGGCCGCAGAAATAATTGACGAGGTCAAGACACGGACCACCTCATCAATGTCACCCAGTGGGAGAGAAGCAATGGTGGCAGTGGAAGTAAAAGCCGGCCAGTCAGCCCTGTTGAGAGCCCAGCGGGGCAGGCGCCCAGAAGAATGACACTGGGGCAGTGACAAATAGATGGGAAAATGGTCACTACCACACAGATCAGGATGCATTCTCCAGTGAAGGGATGGGACAAGTCCGGGGCTGCAAAGAGAGAGATCGATGGCCGAGAACGAGCCATGGGCCACAGTGAAATGCGTGGGAGCACCGGTGTTCAAGAGGCTAAGGTCGAGCTGAGCCAACACATGCTCCACAGCGCGACCGCTGTCATCGGAGACAGTACCACCCCATAGAGGGTTGTGGGCATTGAAATCGCCCAGAAGCAGCAATGGCGGCGGGAGTTGAGCCAGCAGCACAGCCAAGACATGTCGGGGGAGTTGCCCATATGGAGGAACGTAAACAGAGCAAACAGTAATAGCTGACGAGAGCTCAATCCTGACAGCGACTGCCTCTAAAGGCGTCAGAAGGGGTACTGGCGAGCTACAGACAGAGTGGTGAACAAAGAGGCAAACTCCACCTGACGCTCGTTGACAGTCAGCGCGGTTCTTATAGTATCCCCAATAACCGCGAAGGGCAGGGGTCCGCGTTGCTGGAAACCAAGTTTCCTGAAGAGCAATGCAGAGAACGGGGGAAACACTCAGAAGCATCCGGAGCTCAGGCAGGTGGCGGAAATAACCGCCGCAATTCCACTGGAGAATGGAAGCAGGAAAGGACTGGGAGGGCGTGGGTGAAGGCGACTAAGAGGCAGACGGCGCCGCTGAGTCAACGGCCGCCACTGAGCGAGAGTCAGCTGTGTGCATAGTCCCCGAGGATTCTGTGAGGGCGAGATACGCGGCAGAGGCGAGGATATCCACCTCATCCCCAGAGCCAGAACTATGTACAGCAGGCGGTACTGAAACCGTCGGAACGTCCTTCTTCTTGGACACGTTCCGTTCCTTCTTCTCGCGTCTGTCCTTTGGGCTAGAGGGCTGGGAGAGCTTCTCTGAAGGAGCGTCGGAGGCTGACGACGACGCAGAAGCCGTACGACCAGCAGGTGGATGAACCTTCAGCCACTGGCTGACATCCGGCGGGATAGGAGAAGAAACGGAAGAAGGGAGGGCCCCGAGGGACCCCTTCCGCGAGAGACGAGCCGGCAGAGACGACGCCGGCGGAGACGACGCCGGCAGAGAAGGGGGAGGGGGAGGGATCGAGCCCCCTGGTTTTGGAGCAGATGTCACTCCTGAAGCATGTGCGGGGGGAGTGACAGAAGGGGGTTTGCCCCCAACTGCTAAGGGGGCAACAGAGGAAGGCTGGCCCCCCAGACACTAGGGGGGCAGACAGAGATGCACGGCCCCAAGGGCCAACTGAAGGCGGCACAGAGGAGGCGACAACTGCCGCCCACGAGGGCGACGATAACGTAGCTGCAGCATAAGAAGTTTGAAGAGGGACAGGATGCAACCTTTCAAATTTCAGTTTTGCCTCACGATAAGTAAGCTGGTCCAGGGTCTTAAATTCCATACTCTTCCGCTCCTTATGAAGAATGGGGCAGTCCGGCGAGCATGGAGAGTGGTGTTCCCCACAGTTGACACAGACAGGCGGAGGCGCACATGGAGAGTCGGGATGAGAGGGGCGTCCGCAATCTTGACATGTGGCGCTGGATGGGCAACGGGAGGACATATGCCCAAACTTCCAGCACTGGAAGCACCGCATCGGGGGAGGGACGTATGGCTTGACGTCGCAACGGTAAACCATTACCTTGACCTTCTCAGGCAATACAGCACCCTCGAAGCCCAAGATAAAGGCACCGATGGCCACCCTGTTGGTCTTGGGTCCTCTGTGCACACGACGGACAAAATGCACACCACGTCGTTCCAAGTCAGCTCTCAGCTCGTCATCGGACTGTAACAAGAGGTCGCGATGGTAAATAATCCCCTGGACCATATTTAAGCTACTGTGGGGAGTGACGGTAACAGGGACGTATCCCAGCTTATCACACAAGAGCAACGCCCGTGACTGGGCTGGGGAGGACGTCTTGAGGAGGATGGACCCATTCCTCATTTTAGACAACCCCGACACTTCCCCAAACTTATCCTCCAGGTTTTCCACAAAAAACATAGGCTTCGTCGAAAGAAAGGAGTCACCATCAGTCCTGCTGCAGACAAGGTATTGTGATACATAAGGTTCCTGCTTGGCACTAGATCTGCGTCCCTCCCATGGCGCAGCCAACGAGGGGAAGACTGAGGATCATATTGTGCAGCATCGAATTCAATTCTGCCTCGCTTAGAGACGCTGGTGGCAGTGCGACCACCAGCATGGTGAGATTTATTGCGCTTCATTGCGCCACATCCGCCCAGATGCCACCTACTCCGAACGAGGGCTCTCCCCAAGGGCCCCACCCAGCCAAAGCAACGGGCACCTGGCCGATATCCCATTGCCCGGAGTCCCCGTGCCCCAGACAAGATGGGCACATACTCCTTGGCATGCATGGGGAGGAAACAGCTCTGGCATCTGTAGTGCGATCCCTGCATGGTCAGGGGGCTACCACCAAGAGGGTACATGACGACCTCACCACAACGGACTGGCTACCGTGCTGGATTTTAGGTGTTGAAATGGCCCACAGTTGCCGTGGGCGCTAAGAAGGGGATTGCGCACAAGACGAGGAGGCAACCCAGAAGACATGGGGTGTAAATCCCTCCACACGACAATAGATAGCATGCAAGATGGAGGTGCACGATGGACCAATAGAAAAACACCACGTAAGGCGTCCTTCCCCAAATGGCACGCACTAACAACGGAAATTTGGAAAATGGCAGGTCAAACCCAAGTGGGGACCATCACATAAGGCCGAAATTTTGGAGACTCCTTTTAGTCGCCTCTTACGACAGGCAGGAATACCACAGGCCTATTCTTACCCCCGAACCCGCAGGGGGACCTCCGTAAGTATGCTGTCCACTGGGCTGGTCCGGAAAGCACCAGTGGCAACGCGTATCCCACTGTGGAGGATGGGGTCCAGCACCCGCAATGCGGATGGGGATGCTGAGCCATAAGCCAGTCTCCCATAATCTAGACGGGAATGGATTAACGACTGGTAGAGCCGTAAGAGGGTAGATCGATTGGCGCCCCAGTGGGTGGGGCTCAAGCATCTCAGAGCGTTAAATGCCAACAACACGTCTGTTTAAGCTGCCGAATATGAGGCAGCCAAGTCAACCGGGCATCAAAAGCAATACCCAAAAACCTGTGGGTCTCCACCACAGCAAGGAGTTTGTCAGCAAGATAAAGCTGCGGCTCAGGATGGTCTGTTCGGCGCCGGCAGAAATGTATAACACGGGTCTTGGCAGCCAAAAACTGAAAACCATGCGCTACAGCCCAAGACTGCGCCTTGCGCACTGCGCCCTGTTGCTGACGTTCGGCAGCCACAATGCCAATAGAGCTGTAGTAAAGGCAGAAGTCGTCAGCATATAGGGAAGCGGAGACAGAATTTCCCACCGCTAAAGCGAGCCCGTTTATTGCGATTAAAAACAGGCAGACACTGAGGACAGATCCCTGTGGTACCCCGTTCTCCTAGACTCGGGAGGGACTATGAGAGGCCGCGACTTGCACGTAGAAGGTACGATACGACAGAAAATTTCTGATAAAGATCGGCAGAGGGCCCCGAAGACCCCATCCATGAAACGTTGAAAGTATATGATGAGCCATGTCGTATCGTACACCTTCCGCATGTCAAAATAGACAGCTACCAGTTGCTGAAGGCTTACAAAGGCAGTACGGATGGCCGACTCCAGACTCACCAGATTGCCGGTGGTGGAGCGGCCTTTATGGAACCCACCCTGAGACGGAGCCAGAAGGCCCAGAGACTCCAGTACCCAGTTCAAGCGTCGGCTCACCAACCACTCAAGAAGCTTGCTAAGAACGTTGGTTAGGCTAATGGGGCGGTAGCTGTCCACCTCCAAAGGGCTCTTGCCCAGTTTCAAAGTGAGGATGACATTGCTTTCCCGCCATTGCGACGGAAACTCACCCTCGACCCAGAGACGGTTGTAAAGGTCGAGGAGGCGTCGCTGGCAGTCCACTGAAAGGTGTTTCAGCATCTGAGAGTGAATGCGATCTGGCCCAGGAGCGGTATCAGTGCAAGCGGCTAGGGCACTGTGAAATTCCCACTCAGTGAATGGAGCATTGTATGATTCAGAATGGTGGGTGCGAAAAGAAAGGCTCCGACGTTCCATCCGCTCTTTAATGGAGCAGAAGGCCAGAAGTGGAACTAAGAGCAAAGTGCTCTGCCAGGCTGTTGGCAATTTCGTCGGGGGCTGTACAAAATGCCCCATTCACTGAAAGTGCAGGAATGCTGACAGGGGTCCGATAGCCATAGAGGCGTGGGATCTTGGCCCAGACCTGCGATGGAGAGACATGGAGGCCAATGGTGGACACATACCGCTCCCAGCACTCCTGCTTGCATTGGCGGATAATGCGGCAGGATCGCGCACGCAGCCGTTTGAAGGCGATAAGGTGTTCAATTGACGGATGTCGCTTGTGACGCTAGAGCGGCCGCCGGTGAGCTTTAATCGCTTCAGCGATCTGTGCGTGCCTGAAGGCCGACCCACGCGTTCGCACGCATAGCAGGTGACGGGGTTACGTGTAATTCCCCGCCCTGGGTAGAGAAGTATGGCACGCACGTACCCCCTGGTAAAGGCCAGGCTCAGGGAGGGGTGATTGCCTGAGTTGCCACCTTCCGACCATGCCAATTGGTCCCTCCGTCCGTTTCTTGGGAGGTGTGACCTGAGGTATGAACAATTACCTAAGGCGGGAGTGCCCTCTGAGAGGGTCCCCACAAGGAAGGAGCGCGCCATCGGAGACGCTGGCAATTATGGGGGATTCCTCCACAATGGGTTTCTCTTCTTCTTCTCTCTCGACTTCTGCCCACAAACGGAAACTTGACCAGCCACCAGTGACAAAAGTACTACTGCCTGCACCCACAGTTCCTCGTAGTTTCTCGATCTGAGGACGGAAAGGATTTTTCCTCTGTCAATCCTTTCGTTATCCAGAAGGGTGTAGATGCCATAGCCGGATCTGTCAAGTCTTGTACCTGGTTGCGTAATGGTACCTTGTTACTAGAAACTGAGAGCGCCTTTCAGGCACAAAAACTGCTTCGGGCCACACTCCTGTACGCATTCCCTGTCCGGGCGGAGGCTCACCACACTTTGAATTCGTCTCGTGGAGTGCTCTATACTAGATCACTCGACAGATTGACTGACGAGGAGATTCAGTCTTTCCTCGCTGAGCAGGGCGTGACGGCTGTCCATAGGGTCATGAAAAAGGTCAACAATGACCTTGTACCGACCCAGACACTTTTCTTGACCTTTGACAGTGTTCAGCTGCCGTCACGCATCAAGGCGGGCTACGAGGTTATTTCTGTTTGCCCCTATATCCCGACACTTACGCGCTGCTACCAGTGTCAGCGTTTCAATCACACTCGCCATTCTTGTTCCAATGCGGCTACATGTGTGACTTGTGGCAGGGATGCCCATGAGGGTGACTGTCCACCTCTGTCTCCTCATTGTGTGAACTGTCGCGGTGACCATGCAGCGTCCTCCCGCGACTGTCCCGTCTACAAGGAAGAACGCTGTATCCAAGAAATTCAGGTAAAAAGAAAGTCTCCACCTCAGCTGCTCGCAAGCTATTCGCTAGTAGGAAGCCCACGTTGCTCCCAGCGGGGAAGTACAGTACTGTCCTCGCCTCTCCTCGGACAACCAGGGAGGTGGCGACGCAGACATGCGATTTGACCTTTAGCACTACGGTCGTCCGTTCGGCCAGTGCTAAGATCGCCCGGTCGACGTCTCCTCTTCCTCCCGTCGCCCCTCCGACAAAATCACTTTTATCAGCTTCTGCCAGGACAAAGACCCAGAAGTCAGAAGCACGGGCCTTCAAGAAAGAACCGTCTCGTGCAGACCTTCTACATACCTCGAACCCTCAGCCATCGACCAATCTTTCCACAAAACGGCCTTCCAAAAAGGCTCATAGGGAGCACAGTTCTCCTTCCCCGCCACGGCGCATTTCTCCTCCTGCGCCCCCCAGCGGTTGCCTTCCCCAGGCCGTCATCCGTTTTGCCTGGCCGCACCGCTGGTAGCCAAACATCTGGCCGTTTACCAGCGGAGGAAGCTCCCCCTTCCGGCCATCTTCGCAAGATGGCCGATGAACCTATAGAACAAATGGACGATGACTGTCCGCCTCCTGCTAGCGGCGGCAGTGCTCACTCGAAGCCGGGCCCTCAGAGGCATTCTAGATGACCCCTTCTTGCATCTTCTTCTTCTTCTTCTCCTCCTCACGATGGCACTTATTCACTGGAATATTCGCAGCATTCGTTCCAACTGAGAGGACTTGAAATTGCTGCTCCGCTCGCACCGTCCGCTCGTCGTAGCCCTCCAGGAAACGAAGCTACGCCCATGCGATCAAATTGCCTTTGCACACTACACCTCTGAGCGTTTTGACTTACGCCCAGTGGCAGGTATTCCGGCTCATGGAGGGGTTATGTTGCTGGTCCGGGATGATAGCTACTATGATCCCATCACATTGCACACCGGCCTGCAGGCAATTGCCGTCCGCATTACTCTCCCCAATTTTACATTTTCCATCTGTACCGTTTACACTCCATCGTCGTCTGCCGTTACCAGGGCAGACATGATGCAAATTATTGCTCAGCTACCTGCACCATTTTTGTTAACTGGGGACTTCAATGCTCACGATCGTTTTTGGGGCTCTCCAGCATCCTGTCTGAAGGGCTCCCTGTTAGCAGACGTTTCCAACCAGCTCAATCTTGTCTGCCTCAATACTGGCGCCCCTACTTTCCTTTCAGACACCTCTCACACCTATTCGCATTTAGACCTCTCTGTATGTACTACCCAACTTGCACGCCGGTTTGAGTGGTATGCGCTTTCTGATACATATTCGAGCGACCACTTCCCGTGTGTCATCAATCTCCTGCCTCATACCCCCTCTCCGTGCTCAACTAGTTGGAACATCTCCAAAGCAGACTGGGGGCTCTTCACTTCCAGGGCGACCTTTCAGGATCAAACCTTCACAAGCTGCGATAGTCAGGCCGCACACCTCACGGAAGTCATTCTCACTGCTGCTGAATATTCCATCCCTCACACTACTTCTCCACGTCACGTACCGGTCCGCTGGTGGACCGCAGCATGTAGAGACGCCTTACGTGCTCGCCGACGTGCTTTACACACCTTTAATCGCCACCCTACAGTGGCGAATTGTATCAATTATAAACGATTACGTGCGCAGTGTCGTCGTATTTTTAAAGAAAGCAAGAAAGCCAGCTGGGCTGCTTTCACAAGCACCTTCAACATTTTTACTCCTTCTGTTGTCTGGAGTAGCCTGCGCCGGCATTAAGGTCCACTCACCAGTTTCTGGCTTGACGTGCTTGTGGCCCCTGAGGATGTCTCCAATGCCTTCGGCCGCTTTTTCGCAGAGGTTTCGAGCTCCACTCATTACCCCCTGCCTTCCTCCCCCGAAAACAGGCAGAGGAGGCTCAGCCCCCTAATTTCCACTCCTCGAATTGTGAAAACTACAATGCCCCATTCACCATGCGGGCACTCGAAAATGCACTTGCCCGGTCACTGTCCTCCCCTCCGGGGCCTGATTCTCTTCATATTCAGATGCTGAAGAACCTTTCTCCTGCGGGTAAAGGTTTCCTTCTTCGTACTTACTGTCGCATCTGGGTTGAGGGACATGTTCCCACATGCTGGCGCGAGTTCATTGTTGTACCAATTCCTAAGCCGGGGAAGGACAATCACTTGCCTTCCAGTTGTCGACCCATCTCGCTTGCCATCTGTGTCTGTAAGGTGATGGAGCGAATGGCTAAATCTCGTTTGGTTTGGCTGCTCGAATCTCGACGCCTACTTACCAATGTACAATGTGGATTTCGTAGGCGCCGCTCTGCTGTTGACCATCTGGTTACCCTGTCGACCTTCATTATGAATAACTTCTTGCGGAAGTGCCCGACCGCGGCTGTATTCTTTGATTTGGAGAAGGCTTACGACACCTGTTGGAGGGCGCGCATTCTCCGCACCATGCATACATGGGGCTTTCGCGGTCGCCTCCCTCTTTTTATTCGTTCCTTTTTAATGGATCGACAGTTCAGGGCACGTGTGGGTTCTGTCCTGTCAGACACCTTTCGCCAGGAAAATGGGGTGCCACAGGGCTCCATTTTGAGCGTCACTCTCTTCGCCGTAGCGATCAATCCAATAATGGATTGCCTCCCAGATGATGTATCAGGCTCCCTTTTCGTGGACGATTTTACCATCTATTGCAGCGCGCAGCGTACATGTTTCCTGGAGCGCTATCTTCAGCGTTGTCTTGACGTGTTTACTCCTGGAGTGTCGCCAATGGCTTCCGTTTTTCTGCCGAGGAGACGGTCTGTATTAACTTCTGGCGCTACAAAGAGTTAATCCCACCATCCTTACAACTCGGTCCCGTTGCTCTCCCATTCATGGAGACAACAAAATTTTTAGGTCTTACATTTGACAGGAAACTTAGCTGGTCTTCACATGTCATATTTGGCTGCCCGTTGTACCCGTTCTCTAAATGTTCTCAGTGGTATGTCGTGGGGAGCAAATCGAACCGTCCTACTTCGCCTATATCGGTCTATCGTCCGCTCCAAGCTGGATTATGGGAGCTTCGTATACTCCTCTGCACGGCCGTCCATCTTACGCCGCCTCAACTCCCTACAACATTAGGGTTTACGTCTTGCAATCAGAGCGTTTTATATTAGTCCCATCGAGTCTTCATGCTGAAGCCGGTGAATTGCCACTCACCTACCGGCGCGATATACTGCTTCGTCGTTATGGCTGTCAGCTACTGTCAATGCCCGACCACCCCTCTTATCGTTCCTTTTTTGACGACATTCTCGGTCGTCAATAAGGGTTGTATGTCTCCGCTCTGCTACCCCCTGGAGTTCGCTTTCGTCGCCTCCAACACCTGGATTTTCCACTCTCTGCAACCTTTAGAGTGGGCGAGAGCCACACGCCACCTTGGCTCCAGGCTCAGGTTCGCGTTCACCTTGACCTCCGCTCGCTCCCAAAGGAGGTTACCCCCCATTCAGTATAAAACTCCCGTTTTGTCTAACTTCGTTCGAATTTCATTAATATGACCTTCATTTATACAGATGGCTCTAAGACCAATGACGGCGTCGGGTGTTCTTTTATTGTCGGTGCATAAAGTTTCAAATACCGGCTACATGGCCATTGTTCAGTCTTCACAGTTGAGCTCTTTGCCCTGTACCAGGCTGTTCTTTACGTCTGCCGCCACCGACATTCTGCTTATGTCATCTGCTCCGATTCTCTGAGCGCCATCCAGAGCCTCAGTGATCCATCTTCGGTTCACCCTTTCGTGCACCGGATCCAACGCTCTCTTCAGCAGCTGGTGGACGACAGGTCTCCAGTTAGCTTTATGTGGGTTCTGGCCATGTCAGTATCCCTGGGAACGAAGCTGCAGATGCCGCAGCCAAGGCTGCGGTCCTCCAGCCTCGGACGGCTTCTTGTTGTGTCCCTTCATCAGATTGTAGCACGATCATTTTTCGGCGCATTTTATCGCTGTGGCATGCCGATTGGGCTGCACTTAGGGACAACAACCTTGAGGCCTTGAAACCTCTTCCCGTGGCTTGGACGTCCTCCTCACGTCCTTCTCGGCGGGAGGAGGTAGTTTGGCCCGGCTACGAATTCGACACTGCCAGTTCAGCCATCGCCATCTGCTGACGGCAGCGCCAGCGCCGTTCTGTCCATGTGGGCAACTGCTGACGGTCCGCCACATTTTAACGTCCTGTCCGGATTTTACTACGCTCCGTCTTTATCTTGGCCTGCCATGTACTCTGGATGCCATTTCAGCGGATGACCCAGGAGTTGCTGCTCGGGTTCTTCGTTTTATCAACTTGACACACCTGTCTAAGGACGTTTGATTATGCTGTAGTTTTTTAATCCTATGTCTGTTAATACGTCTTTTATAGTGTTGTCCCTTTTAGTAGCTGTTTTAACCTTGGGCCTTGCGGTGCATTCCTAACTTACGCCAGGGCGCTAATGACCATTGTAGTTGTGCGCCCTAAAACCACAAAAAACAAAAACCACAGTCCGCCGCCGAGGGGACGCAGAAGAACTGGGAATGGCAGATTCTACGGCAGTAACTATGCTGGTGGTGACTGAGTGAACCACCACATCAATGTCGTCATTAGAGAGAGGCCCAATAGCGGCAATCGAGGAGACCAAGTCCCAGTCAGCCTTATTCATAGCCCATCTGCTGGGGCGCCCAGAAGAGTGACGCCGTGGCAGTGACAGAAAGATCGGAAAGTGGTCACTGCCACACAGGTCGTCTTGCACACTCCATTGGACACACAGTAATAGGCTAGGGCTGCAGATCGAAAGGTTGATAGTGGAGCATGTGCCATGCGTCACACTGAAATGTGTGAACGCACCATCATTTAATATCGAGAGATCGAGCTGCGCCAATAAATGCTCAACGGTGGCGCCTCGACCTGTTGCCACTGACCCACCCCGCAGAGGGTTATGGGCGTTGAAGTCGCCCAGTAACAAGAAAGGTGGCGGCAATTGGGCTATCAGTGTAGCCAGGACATGCTGTGCGGCATCAACGTTCAGTGGAAGGTAAAGTCTGCAAACGGCAACAGCCAGTGGGAAGAGCGACGGCCTCTAAAGCTGTATGTAGAGGGACAGACGCGCTGTGAAGAGAGTTAAGGACATATATGCAGACGCCACCAGACACCCTTTCATAAGCTGCCCGCTTCTTATAATAAGACCGATAGCCATGGAGGGCAGGGGTTCGCATTGCTGGAACCCAAGTTTCCTAAAGAGCAATGCAGAAGAAAGGGTGAAGGCTGATAAGTTGGCGGAGCTCAGCTAGATGGTAGAAGAAACCGCTGCAGTTCCACTGGAGGATGATGATGTCCATGGCTGAGAAAGGCGTGAAGGTACTGGGGAGCCATATTACGCCTCCTGGGCCCCTGCTGCCACCGTTTGACTACGTGTGCAACAGCTATCCATTGCGTCTGAGGGACCGACGAGATCCAGGTCCTCAGCGGACGCCAGAATCTCCACCTCATGCTCAGATGCAGAGTTGGAAGGTTGCGGTGGGACGGGTGCCACCGCATATCAGTCGACGGGAGGCCAATGTCCAGAGATGGTTTACTGGTGGCCCCTTTCGCCAGGCGGTTAACTTTTTCATTGCTGGGTATATCAGCATGGCCTGGTGTCCAACCAAGACCACAGAGTGGCCGCAACGCACAAGAGTATGGAGGGACTTAGTTGGTTTGTGGTATTGAAGGGACTGGACTGCTAGGGCCATCGGTTCCTTTTTCCAAAAACTTCAAACACCAACAAAGAACAAGAACAATGGAGATGACAAGAGACAACACAGGACAAGATAGACAGACAGAGACCTGACAAAAGGAATTAAAATCACATAGAGTGTGACAGTGGTTGGCCGGCCATAGAGACAAAAAAGGAAAAGCCAACCACCTAGAAATACATTAAAAATCCCAGTGTAAAACCGTAGGATTAACAATACCAGAGGATGCCTAGGGAAGCACTAGTTGAGGGTTTGTAGGCTGCTTAAGGAGTCACTACAAATGACATAGGACTCACCAGAGCAGGAGCGGATATTTTCAAGAATGCGATAGATGGTAACCAGTTCTACAGTGATACACTGCAGCCAACCAGCAAGGGGCTTTGTTCTGTACATTTATCGCGAGCGTAAGCAAAGCCAGCAAGACCGTGGACCTGTGAGTCATCAGTCTAGACGATGTCTGAGCCCCCTAACTCGCCAAGAACAGAGAGAAAAGTCCGGCAGAGGACCTCAGGTGAGACTGAGCCTTCGGGGCCAAGCCGAAGCTGCGGCCGAGGTATTGACCATGGAGGGGTATGGAATCGACCCTTTGAAGTAACTTCATGAAACACCATCTGAACTTTACGTCCTTCCCAGATTCCAGGCATCTGCCCACAACAGTAATCAGCAGGTCACCACCTCAGAAAATCCACTCGTTCGGAACCTTGGAGCTCCGCCAGATGCAGAGACCTATACAAGAACCCTGTTGCATTGCTCAACACGTGAAATGTAGAAGTACGACTACACCCAAACAACCCGAATGTAAAATTCAACACCACAAATAAAGATGCCAAAATGAACATCCTGAAGCCCATTACATCACAAACCACAGATATCGTCTTAAATGCCTTCGGGTGAAAACTAATTTTCATGACTAGTAGCAGTTAGCAGATGTGGAATGGATCTATTACATGCTGTCACTAACATGTACGACACAATCAGCACAGATCAAGCAACGAAAAGAGTGACATCCAGTTTCTCAAATGCGACTATTCAGTCCAAGGCATTCTCCTTCTCCATAAGATAGCAACAGTATGAGGCGCCGTTTTATAGAGGACACGATCGCTTTGTTGCTATTATATGCAGTTACGAAAACGTATGACACAATCAGCACGGAACAAACAACGATAAGGGTATAATGCAACGGGGTACAGTGAGGATAGTTGAGGAGAGGGGTAAGTTGGCAAAGCGAAATATCTCGGAAACTATTCACAGCATGCTAATGAATAAAACTGCGTGAAGTATCTGTCGTGCGAGGGAACGTATAGCGCGACAGCCAGTGGCCACTTGTCGATCGAGTGAAGTTTCCATATGCGTTGTTTATTTTGTGATCAAAAAGCAAAATAATCGTAAACGGGGATATTTCCCCTGAGCTAGTCAAATGTTATCTGTATTCAATCATGTAGGTGTTAATCTTACATAAACATAATTGTTACTTTTTTGCGATGTATAGAAGTTCTGGATATAATTGTAAGCCTTGTTTCATTACCTCAGTTTTGTTTTAAATTTTTGGGTTGGGGTTAGCTGAGCAATAATTGCTCAACTATCCCCATGACTTATAACGAAAGAAACCTGCTATACCCGTCCGACGATTTTAGGAAAGCGTGCCGGAAGGCTTCGACTTCGATGACAGCGGCTAGAAGACACTTGTCAAACCCGCGAGCGCTGCCGTCGCCTCCACAGCGCTGAGCACGAAGACACGCCCGCCGCGACAGCGGCCGCCCTCTATAGGCCGCGGAGCCACAGTACGCTCGTCACACACCGAGTTGCGATGTCGATGCGAGAGGACGTGTTTGACGATCGAGCGAAGGGTGTGGTGGACCGCTGTCCGGTGGGGTCAGCTCAGGCGACTGAGTTGCTCCCGTCGGCGGTCCCATCCCGCCCCAGACTTATGACGAACCGGCGCAGGCTACCTGACAATAACTTGGATAACTCTTCTGGTGACGTTTCTCGCTCCCAGGAGCGCATGATCGTGCGAATTCACAAGCTTGCTCATGGGGGCGACTACCGTGCTCGTGAGGATGACGTTGCAGCCGTGCTTGATTACTGCAGGATGCGGAAGGCTGCTGCACTGCCAAGCACAGGGCGACAAGAGGCAGGTGGGTCGGTGGGGGCCTCACCAGGCGCAGTGCAAGAGTCTGCGTCCCTGGCGACGCGGTCCCACTGAGTGGGCCAAAAGGGCCGGCCATGCAAGAGGTCGGTTCGCTCGTGGTTGCCCCTACGGCCCTGCAACAGCAAGAGACCGTAGCCACGCCAGTTTCTGCCCCGCCCTGCGCGGACGGAACTACCGCGGTCTGGGCGGGTGCATAGCCAGCTCAAGAGGCCGCCGTGATCGAAGATGACGACGAATTGCCAGACGCAAATCTCGTGAAGGCAATTTCCGACGCGGAGAGACGTGACGCTGACGATGCCCGCGCACTCGAGAAGCGCCGGGCTGACACGGCTGACGACTCTGACGTTCGCTTCCAAGCCTCAGACACTGCTCGGGCGAAGAAGAAGGCCTCCAGGGCCACCGCTGCCGAGACGGTCGCGAAGAAGACGCGCGCGAGGGAGCAGCGGTCTACCACAGTGCCTGCTTCCGTGCGCCACACCGACGAGGATGGGGTCATCACCACTGCCAGGCGACACACGGCAAGGGCGGCTGTCCTACAGCCTGCGCTGCCACTGCCGACCGCCAATGACTTCCAGGATGCGTCTGATGGCGTCACGGATGACGCCAGGGCGCCCCCCGGAAAGCTGTGGCGCGCCCGCCACCGACTGTGGTCCAGTGGGACAGCCCTTATAAGCCGTTCGAGCAGAAGATCACTCAGGTGGCTACCACTGCCAGCATCAGGACTGCCGGCAATGACCTTTACCGACGCTCCGTGATCACTGTCGAGGACTACTGTGCAGTAATGGATGTCATCTACAAAGATGTCCTCCACTGTTACACCCATCTGTCAGAACAGCTCAAACTGTTGACGGTGGTGTTCCGCCACCTCCCCCTCCAGTTTGGGGCCGATTACCTCCGTGACGAACTGGAGGACATGGGCTTCGGCATCCGCCACACGGGGCTCATGAACTCCCCGCCCACCCACCGCCCCATGCCACTGTACCGGGTCGTTCTTGTCGACAACCTGGAAAATCGCAAGATCTTTCAGGTGCGGCGGGTCGACGTCGAAGTGGAGCCACTGTGTGCCAAAGGCAAGAGGGCCCAGTGCTTCTCTTGCCAATGGCTCGACCACGTGTCTTGCTACTGGTCGATGCAGCACCGCTGCGTCAAGAGCGGGTTCCAGCATCAATGCAAGGTGTGCTCACTCCCACAAGAGGACAAACCGACGTGTTGCAACTGCAACGGCGCGCACATCGCGACCTACTGAGGGTGTCCGGCCTTCCAGCGTGGATGACATCAGCTGCCGAACAAGCTACCGCCTCCCGCAGGCGCCGCCGACGTCCGCGCCGGGCCACCCCCGCGGCGGCACGGCCGATCACTACTGCTCCATTGGCGCGGCAACAGTCCGCCCCTCGAGCTGCGCCGCAGTGGCGACCGCCTCCGCCCAACCTGCTGTTCCTGCCATGGAGGCCGTCTCAGAGGCCGCCACGGCCCACGATGCGTCTGGTTCGCTCCTGCGTTCATTGAGCCAGCTGGTCGAGCAGCTCCCAGTGCTCGTCACCGCCGTCACGTCCGCCCTCCAGGCCGGCGTTGTTTCTGCTGTCCGCCATGGATAATGCGCTTGTCCATGGGCTCACAGTGTGCGGTTTTAACGAACATGGCTTGGTTCCCCAACAAGGGGACTTCCGCCAATTCCTCCGTGACGGGGCAATAGACATTTGTCTTGTTTGCGAGACGTTCCTGAAACCTGGCGTGGAGGTCAGGGTGCCGAACTACAGCTGCTACCGTACCGACCGGCCCACCCATGGGGGTGGCACCGCCATTTACGTGAAGAGTTCGCTGAGGAACCACGAAATCCAGATGCTGCCTCTTGCTACAGTGGAGGCCACTGGGGTCATTACCCTCATCGCAGTCTACAGTCCACCGAGGGGCCACCTCCTGGAGGCCGACTTCAACGTACTGCTGACGCTGCGGGGGAAGCTATTCATTGCAGGTGACTTGAACGCCAAGAGCCTGCAATGGAACATGTGTCACCAACGTCAGTGGGCAGCGCCTTATTCGTGTCACCCTGCGTCACGGCGCTGTCGTCCTGGGTCCATATGACTACACCTTCTTTCCAAAGAGAGGCCAGTCCGACGTTCTCGACGTTGCCGTCCTGAAGGGCGTCGGGCACTTTACGACGGCTACCGTCCGATGCGCCGTGGCCTCCGGCCACCTTCCGGTGATCTACGACATGAAAGTCGTCGGCGCCTCCATGCCGGCTGACCGTCGCACCTTCCACGGCATCGACGAGGGCCGATTTCGGGCTGAACTTCTCGATCACTTCGACGGTGCTCCCGACCCTGCCCTGAAGGGGGCCGATGCTGTGCTGGCCTTCTTCACACGCACAATCTCAAGCGCTGCTGCAGCTGCATCTCCCAGACAGCCACAGAGGCCTCGCAAGATGTCACAGCAGCTTCCGCCGCGCCTCTTGGACGCTATCACGGCCAAGAACCGTCTTCTCCATGAGTGGCAGCTCACTCACCAGCCTGCGACCAAGTGCCGCCTCAATAGGGTACGGCGCGAAATCTGGAACCGTGACTGGGCTGGCCTTGTGGCCACCCTGGACACGACAGATGGGAGTGCCTGGCGGACCGCCGAGCGCCTCCTCCGCCGCCATCAGCGGATATCTCCGCTCCACGTCGATGGTAAGGTTGTCTGTGCCCTGGACGCCAAAGCCAACGCCCTCGCCGACGTGTCCACCGACAACTTCCACCCCATAGCGGACGTCTTCGATGCTGACCACGTTCGTCTCTTGGAAGACCGCCTGCCGATTTTCCTCGCCGACAGGGCCGATTACATTCCCTTCTGAGTAGAAACAGACGGAAGTGGTGGCTATCCCCAAGGCCGGCAAGGATCCGCGCCGGCCAGAGCACTACCGGCCGATCAGCCTACTCCCGTCTCTCCAAGATCTTTGAGAGGCTGTACGTGGAGCGGCTGTTGCGCCACGTCACTGCCGAAGGGCTCATTCCGGAGGAGCGGTTCGGGTTCCGGAGGGGCCACTCGATCACACAACAGCTACTACGCCTGGTGTAACAGGCGATGCTGGCGCTGGAGACGCGGAAGTACCTAGGGGCGGTGCTCCTCGACGTTTCCAAGGCGTTCGAGTGCGTGTGGCACGAGGGCCTCGTATACAAGCTCCTTGTACACGAGGTCCCGACGTCACGCGCTATTCTGATGCGGTCCTACCTCGCGGGGCAGCACCTTCCACCTCCGAGCTGCCGGAGGCACCTCCACCGACCGGCCGATTCGTGTAGGGTACCGCAGGGGTCGGTTCTCGGCCCCCAGTTGTACTCCTTTTACACCGCTGACGCCCTGCGGGTGGCGCGCGTGGAGTTGGCTCTTTATGCCGACGACACTGCGCTGTTCACCTGCAGCATGAACTTAGTCGCGATTTGCCGCCGACTCCAACTAGCGTGCGACGTCCTGGGCGCGTGGTCCACCAAGTGGAGACGACTCGGAGACGACTGCCTCCTGCCCTATCGCCTGTCACGATCTTGTGAGGCCCCATCCCGTGGTCATCGTCCGGCAAATACCTGGGTGTGACTCTGGAAAGGCATCTCAACTGGCTACCGCACATCCGAGACATCAGGGGGGGGGGGGGGGGCGAGCGATTGGGCGTTCTACCCGCTTCTGAACCCCAAATCTACCCTCCCGCCTCGGCATGGCCTGATTGTGTACTTGGCCCTTGTCTGGCGAGTACTCGAGTACACCGCCATAGTGTGGGAGAATGCAGCCCCGTCGCACGTCGCGATACTCTAGCGGGTCCAGAATTGGACGCTCCAAATCGCTCTACGCAAGTTGCCCCGTCACTCTACGAGGCTCCTTTACCAGAAAGCAGGCGTCCCGCTGCTGTGGGATCGCTTCAGACAGCCTGCCAGGGTGTTCTATGCCTCTGCCGAACACTCTGGCAGTCGTCTTATTCGTAGACTGGGACAAAAAGCCCACCACAGGCGGACCACGCGCTGGCCTCATCTGCTATGCTCTGCTCTGCTCTGCTCTGCTGCGGGAGTAGTTTCTTCCGCAGCCCCGATGACGATTTCGACGAAGTGTCCGCTTCCACGGCCGCTCACATAGGCCAATCCCACCCATGAGGCCAGAAATCATTATTAAGGTCCGCAGAGGAACAGCAGCTTAGCTGCTTAGCCTGTTTCACTCCTGGTTGATGTCACCAGAGATTTGAAGTGCACTGCAGTGCACACTCGTCCATCATGTTGGAGCCCTGACAGTGTTTAACTGCGAGTACGTGCGCGTTGTTTGTAACTGTCACGAGTGTTGCTCACCATTGCGTAGTCGTACTGTCTGCGCTGATTTTTCGTTCGTGTTGTAAGCCAGTGTTGCATTTCTTACACGTCCCGTTATAAAGGCCACAGGTGTTGGAGCCTATAACCTGCCAGCGTCCTAACTACGTCAGTGCGGTGGTGGCTAAGCATGAATAGGGCGAAGGAAAAGAATCTGTGGCTAGGAGACTCTTCAACCACCACTTCGCACGGAAATGTGACACCGGCTGCTCGACGGCCTTCCCAGCAAGCTACCGGCTGCGCTGGGACCGGCTAAGTCACCGATAACCACTGAGAGTGATACCAATTCACATGCACCCTGTACACAGCGACACGTGAGGGACCGATCTTCCTCTTCGTCCTGGGACGACCTCCATGGCCACCTGGCGATAGACCTCTCACCAAGTGACGTCAAGCCATTAATACAACTGACCGCCACGTGGATGGTCTGCTGGGTACTGGTGGTCCCCCCCCCTTCCCATGGTCTACAATCTAAACAGTCTTCAGCACGTGACTGTCACAGTGGCTCAGATACAGATTCTGCATTCTGATGCCACCGCACATGGAGCAGGGATACCTGTTGTTGCCTTGAATCAGGACATGGGTCCCCCTCCCGACCCCAGAATCCGCCGCCTCCACCATCAAAGGAGGACAGAATCCCGCCTATCGTTGTTTACAATCCCACAAACTACATTAAACTGAACACTGAACTGCAATGCCCTATTGGGGGCAAACTACAGGCAATATACCAGAGCGACCACCTGCTTAACATGGTGGATGATTATCTCCAAGTCCTCAACTTCCTGAAGTGCAGGGTTATGGACTACTACACTCGCCTTCTGGCGACAGAATAACAAAAATCGTCATCAATGACCTTCCTTGTGAAGTTACAGAAACAGACGTCGAAGATGAATTACTCTGTCTCAATTTCCTGGATACTTTGGTCCAACAATACAACAAGAGAGACTAAGACCTGGAAGTTAATCCCTATGCCCACCCATGTCCTCCCTGCAGGTCCAGGGGGTAAGAATAGACTGGTTGGTTGGTTTGTGGGATTAAAGGGACCAGACTACTATGGTCATCGGTCCCTTGTACCAAAGAAAAAAAACTAAACACTCCTAAAGAGAAGAAAAACAAACAACAGGAAAGACGGCAGACGACACAGGACAAGAAATACTCAGACAAAAACAGACAAAACAAAGTAAAACCACACAAAGTGTGGCGGTCGTTGGCCGACCAAAGGGATAAAAAAGGAAAAGCCAACCACCGAAAACACATTAAAAACTCAGTGTAAAATCGTAGGCCAAAGGCCAGAATCAACACAATACAATAAAATAAAACAGAAACACTCAGATTAAATGATAAAACACCCTTGCCGGGATAAAACGTAAAACTAAGTCAGCCATAGCAGAGTCATCTGTTAAAAGCGCAGGGAGCGTGTCAGGCAGTGCGGACGACTGCCTGAGCACAGCTAAAAGTGGACAGTCCAATAAAATGTGGACCACTGTCAAAACGGAGCCGCAGCGACATAAAGGTGGGTCCTCACGTCGCAATAGGTGGCCGTGCGTCAGCCATGTGTACCCAATGCGCAGCCGGCAGAGGACAACAGACTCCTTGCGAGAGGCCCGCAAGGAGGAGCGCCACACACTGGTAGCCTCCTTGATGGCCCGAAGTTTGTTTCGTTAAGGCAGGGCGCGCCATTCAGTGTCCCAAAGGTCCAGAATTTTGCTGCGTAGGAACGCTCGCAAATCTGTCTCCGGGAGGCCAATGCCCAGAGATGGTGTACTGGTGGCCTCTTTCGCCAGGGTCAACAGTCTCATTGCCGGGTATCCCAACATGCCCTGGGGTCCAAACGAAGACCACAGAGTGGCCGCAACGCGCAAGAGTATGCAGGGACTCCTGGATAGCCATCACCAGACGAGAACGAGGGAATCACTGGTCGAGTGCTCGTAATCCGCTCAGGGAATCGCTACAGATAACGAAGGACTCACCTGAGCAGGAGCGGATATACGCTAGGGCACGAAACATGGCGACCAGCTCAACAGTGTAAACACTGCAGCCAGCCGGCAACGAACGTTGTTCAGAATGGTCCCCTAGAGTTACTGCATAACCGACACGACCAGCAACCATCGAACCGTCGGTGTAGACAACGCCAGAGCCCTGATACATGGCCAGGATGGAATAAAATCAGCGTCGGAAGGCCTCTGGAGGGACTGAGTCCTTCGAGCCCTTTCGAGCCGAAGGAAAGGGCGAGGAACACATCACGGGGGTGTACGCAGAGGGGCCCGGAAAGGAGGTGGAACAGGGAAACACCCAAGCCCGTAGAGAAGCTGTTTGACACGTACAACGATCAGACAACCCGACCGGGGCCGACGTTCTGGCAGATGGGCGCCTGACTGCGGAAACAGGACACGATAATTTGGATGCCCGGGCAAGCTAAAAACATGGACAGCATAAGCAGCCAGTAATTGTTGGCGTCGTAACCGCAGTGGAGGGACACCTGCCTCCCCAAGTATGCTGTCCACAGGGCTGGTCCGGAAGGCACCAGTGGCAAGGCGTATCCCGCTGTGGAGGATTGTGTCCAGCACCCACAACGCAGATGGGGATGCTGAGCCATAAGCCAGACTCCCGTAGTCCAGACGCGACTGGATTAACGCCTGGAAAGGCCATAGAAGAGTAGATCGGTCGGCGCCCCACCTGGTGTGGCTCAGGCATCGCAGAGCATTTACATGCCGCCAACACACCTGTTTCAGCTGCCGAATATGAAGCAGCCTAGTGAACTGGGCATCAAAACCTATGTGACTCCAACACTGTAAGAAGCTTGCCGTTCAGGTAAAGCCGCGGCTCCAGGTGAACAGTGCGTCGCCAGCAGAAATGCATAACGCAGGTCTTGGCTGCCGAAAACTGAAAACCATGCGCTACAGCCCAAGACTGCGCCTTGCGGATTGCGTCTTGTAGCTGACGTTCAGCAGCTGCAATGCCAATAGAGCAGTAGTAAAGGCAGAAGTCGTCAGCATACAGGGAAGCGGAGACAGAATTTCCCACGGCCGCAGCGAGCCCGTTAATGGCTATTAAAAACAGACAGACGCTTAAAACAGAACCCTGTGGCACACCATTCTCCTGGACTTGAGAGGAACTATATGAGGCCGCGACGTGCACGCGGAACGTACGATACCACAGAAAATTGCGGATATAGATCGGCAGAGGGCCCCGAAGACCCCATCCATGAAGCGTAGAAAGATTGTGATGACGCTATGTTGTATCATACGCCTTCCGCATGTCGAAAAAGACAGCGACCAGATGCTGACGGCGGGCAAAGGCAGTACGGTATGCTGACTCCAGGCTCACCAGATTGTCGGCAGCGGAGCGGCCTTTACGGATCCCACCCTGAGACGGAGCCGGAAGGTCCCGAGACTCCAGTAACCAATTCAAGCGCCGGCTCACCATCCGTTCAAGCAACTTGCAAAGAACGTTGGTGAGGCTATGGGACGGTAGCTGTCCACCTCCAAAGGGTTCTTCCCTGGTTTCAGAATGGGGACAACAAGACTTTCCCGCCATTGCGACGGAAACTCACCCTCGACCCAAATGCGGTTGTAAAGGTCGAGGAGGCGTCGCTGGCAGTCCACTGAAAGGTGTTTCAGCATGTGAGAGTGGATACTACCTGGGCCAGGAGCGGTATCAGGACAAGCGGTGAGGGCACTGCGGAATTCCCACTCACTGAATGGAACATTGTACAATTCAGAATGGTGGTTGCGAAAAAAAAAAAAGACTCCGACGTTCTATCCGTTCTTTAATGGAGCGGAAGCCCAAGGGGTAGTTGGCAGAAGCGGAATTCAGGGCGAAGTGCTCTGCCAAGCTGTTTGAATGACGTCGGAGTCAGTACAAACTGCTCCATTCAGTGAGAGCGCAGGGACGCTGACAGGGGTCCGATGGCCATAGAGGCGGCGAATCTTGGCCCAGACCTGCGATGGAGTGACATGGAGGCCAATGGTGGACACATACCGCTCCCAGCAGTCCTGCTTGCGTTGGCAGATAATGCAGCGGGCTTGCGCACGCAGTCGTTTGAAGGCGATAAGGTGTTCGATTGAGGGATGTCGCCCGCCGGCGAGCTTTAATCGCTTCAGCGATCTCAGGCGACCACCAACGCACAGTCCGCCGCCGAGGGGACCCAGAAGAACGGGGAATGGCAGATTCGGCGGCAGTAACGATGCCGGTGGTGACTGCTTGAACCACTGCATCAATGCCATCGTTAGAAGAGGTTCAATAGCGGCAGTGGAGGAGAACAAGTCCCAGTCAGCCTTATTCAGAGCCCATCTGCTAGGGCGCCCAGTAGATTGACGCTGTGGCAGTGACAGAAAATCGGAAAGTGGTCACTAACACACAGGTCGTCATGCACTCTCCATTGGACAGACGGTAAGAGGCTAGGGCTATAAATGGAAAAGTCAATGGCGGAGTATGTGCCATGCGCCACACTGAAGTGTGTGAAGGCAGCATCATTTAATATCGAGAGATCGAGCTGCGCCAATAAATGCTCAACGATGGCGCCTCGACCTGTTGCCACTGGCCCACCCACAGATGGTTATTGGCATTAAAGTCGCCCAGTAATAGAAAGGTGGCGGCAATTGGGCTATCAGAGCAGCCAGGGCATGCTGTGCGACATTACCATCCGGTGGAAGGTAAAGACTGCAGACGGTAAGAGTTCAGGACATATATGCAAACGCCACCAGACACCCTTTCATTAACTGCCCAGTTCTTATAATAACCCCGATAGCCACGGAAGGCGGGGGTTGACATTGTCGGAAACCAAGTTTCCTGCAGAGCAATGCAGAGGAAAGGGTGAAGGCTGATAAGTTGGCGGAGCTCAGCTAGATGGTGGAAGAAACCGCTGGAGTTCCACTGGAGGATAGTGTTTTCCATGGCTGAGAAAGGTGTGACGGGACTGTGAAGGCAGATTACGCCGCTGGGTCACCTGCTGCCTCCAGTGCAGCACCTGTGCAAATGCTATCCATTGCATCTGAGGGACCGGCGAGAGCGAGGTCCTCAGCAGACGCAAGAATCTCCACCTCAGACGCAGAGCTTGTAGGTAGTGGTGGAGTAGGAGCCATCGCAGGTCCCTTGGTCTTATGGGGCTTCAGTGTCGTTTTGTCTCGCTGTTCCTTTGGTTGCCGTTGCTGTTAGGGCTTGTTGGAGTCAGTCTCCGGAACTGAAGATGATCGTGAAGCTCGACGACCAGCTGCCTGTGGCTTCTTCAGCCACTGGTTGGTGTCAGCTGTGCCGCTGGTAGGAACCTGGGAAGGGATTGACCAAAGGGATCCTTTCCGAGCGAGAGAAGCCGAAGAAGACTTACGCTTCACCGGCTTAGAAGTGGAGACCGGTGTCCCCTGTGGTTTAGTGGGTGCTGCTCCCGAGGTAGATGGTCCGAGCGAGAGAAGCCGAAGAAGACTTACGCTTCACCGGCTTAGAAGTGGAGACCGGTGTCCCCTGTGGTTTAGTGGGTGCTGCTCCCGAGGTAGATGGTGTGGGAGCAACAGCAAGAGAAGGGGGGCCCCATTGTCAAGGAGGCAGATGAGGTCCTCTGACACTGAGAGCTGACTGACTGTGGTGCAGCTAAAGGAGCTGGAGTTGGAGTGACAGTGGAGGCATAAGATGACGACATGCGCACGGGATGTAGCCCTTCAAATTTCCGCCTAGCCTCAGTGTAAGTCAGTCGTTCCAGGGTCTTATATTCCATGATTTTGCGTTCTTTCTGTAAGATCCTGCAGTCTGGCGAGCAAGGTGAATGAGGCTCTCCACAGTTGACACAGATGGGAGGCGGAGCACATTGAGTATCGGGATGAGATGGGCGTTTGCAATCTTGACATGTGAGGCTTTAAGTACAGTGGGAAGATATATGGCCGAACTTCCAGCACTTAAAGCACCGCATCAGGGGAGGGATATAGAGCTTGACATCACAACGGTAGACCATCACCTTCACTGTCTCCGGTAATGTATCACCCTCAGAGGCCAAGATGAAGGCACCAGTAGCAACCTAATTGTCCCTCGGACCCTGATGAACGCGTCGGACGAAATGAACACCTCTACGCTCTAAGTTGGCGCGCAGCTCATCACACTGCAGAAGTAGGTCCCTATGGAAAATAACACCCTGGACCATATTTAAACTCTTATGTGGTGTGATGGTAACGTTAACATCCCCCAACTTGTCACAAGCAAGCAACCTGCATGACTGGGCAGAGGATGCTGTTTTTATCATAACTGACCCAGAGCGCATTTTAGACAAGCCCTCCACCTCCCCAAACTTGCCCTCCAAATGCTCTACAAAGAACTGAAACTTCATGGATACTAAGGAGTCCCGATCAGCTCTGGTACAGTTTGGATACCTGGGCGAATACATTCATTGTCTTTCGTTCCTCCCATGGTGTGGCCAGGGATAGGAACGATTTGGGGTCATAAACGTTAGCTTCAAAATGAGCCCTTGAACGCTTAGAGACTGCTGGTGGCTGGCCACCAGCAAGAGATGATGTATCACGCTTCATTGCAGGACATCCGCCCTGATGCCACCTACTCCGACCAAGGGCCCTCACCATGGGCGCCACCCAGCCACAGCAAGAGCCACCTGGCAGGATGGCCATTGCCGGGAGTCCTGATGCCCCAGGGAGATGGGTATGTACTCCTTGGCGTACATGGGGAGTAAACGGCGCACGCATCAGTAGAGCGATCCCTGTGTTGTCAGGGGGCTACAGCCAACAGGGTACATGGCGGCCCCACCACAACGGACTGGCTACCGTGCTGGATCTTAGGTGCAAAAATGTATAAGGTCGTCGTCGCAGCGAAAAGCAACGCTGCACAGTGCAGCGTGGTAATCGCACCCAGGGACGTATCATCGCCCAAGAGATGGAAAACGAGAGGGACACCATTGCAATGACGAGAGAGCTGGCTAAAGGTCTCAATGCACGACAGATATAGTGTACCATGTAAGGCGCCCTTTCCCAAGTGGCTCGCTCCTCGGAACAATTTAGAAAGATGGAGGTCAAACCTGAGAGAGGACAATCATATAAGGCCGAAAAGGTTCTGACTCCTTTTAGTCGCCTCTTACGACAGTTAGGAATACCGTGGGCCTATTCTTACCACCAAACCCGCAGGGGGGGGGGGGGGGGCATGGAGGGAAATGATCTTGGATCATATTTCTTCCTGTTGAGGTTAGACCTCGATCGATTAGAGACTGCTGCTGGAGGCCCACCAGCGAGAGATGATGTACCATACTTCATTGTGGGTCATCTGCCCTTATGCCACCCACTCCGACCAGGGGCTCCTGCCCATGGGCGCCACCCAGCCACAGCAAAGACCACCTGTCAGGATGGCCTTTTCTGGGAGTCCTGATGCCCCAGAGGGATAGGCGTCTACTGCCTGACCTCGATGTCGGGTGGCGAATATCCATGTATACCACGAGGGTGAAAATGGAAGTGCACAATGGAGGGAATGTATGCTACCCGGAAGACACTGCAGCTGATGTGGCCGGAAGTTCGCTAATAGTCCAAATCCATGACAATATCAGGTGTGCCTGGGTCGGGCGCCGAGCAGCGCAAGCTGTGTGAGTGTCACAACGGGGCGGCGTTTTTACATCGCACCGTTGTGAACGTATTGCAGAATTGTCGTGTCGATGGGTTGACAGGGCGAAATAGGACTCAGGAGAGCTTCCCCAGAGTAGCTGGGGATAGAATGAATAGCTAAGGGAACGATGAAGACCCAGGGCCTCAGACGTGGGGGCCCGAGCGAGAGCAGGCCGGCCCCCCGCCAGCTGTACGCCCGCGGCCTTCCAGGCAAAGAACTAGCAATAGGGCTGAGAAAGATCTCGCGAGTAGGTTTGAGCCAAACACCACCAACACACAGGAAACAGATGTCGAACATACACTCAGACAACAAATCCAGAAGCTACAACAGGCACAACAAGAGAACAACATGGCGACTTCCCGCCAAAACCAACCAACCAACCAATCAGGACGCACCACGACAGGACACAGAGCAAAACTCGACCAATGAAGACAGAAATCAAACATACAATGATGACAACATAAGACAGTACTACCGCTCTTCAGAATCTGAGTCACTGGACGAAGAAGAGGTGGAACAAGATGGGAAAGGCAATTTCCAAACTTTTTCCCAATGGAAAACTGCAAAACGGAACAACACTGAAGACGACACAGCACCGCACAAAAAAGTCACCATTCAAACAGAAAACCGATTTGAACCACTCACACCTCCGAAACAACGAAGAAATATTACCAGAAATCCAGCAACTGCAACCCAACCAACTCCATCATCAAACGCACCTCAAGTAATCTCAAAGAAACCAAGGATCCCGCCTATTACAATCCAGTACAAAGAACACTACCTAACGTTCAATGCAGCATTGAAAAAAGCACATGTAAGGACCAATACAGGCTATATATAAAGGATACACTATCAAGTATGACTGACTCAATGAAAGACTAACGGACAGCACTCGACTTCTTTCATCACCACAACATTTGCAATTTTACTCACCAAACGCTTAGTGAAAGACACCTAAAAGTAGTGATAAAAGGTACACCAGAAAGTCACAGAAGCAGACAGACTTACGATACCTCAACTTCAAGCCAAGAAACGTTCACCAATACAAGAAAAGGGACAATAATACAAAACAGTTACGACCCATGGATTTCTTTTGTGTAACACTTGACAGAAGACCAGAAAATGACGCCATTTACCACGTCCGCTACATCCTTGACACAAAGGTGACAATTGAATCTTATCAAAATAAAGACGGTCCACCACAATGTAAAAAGTGTCAGGGTTTCTTTCACACCGCAAACTATTGTTCTATGCCGACTTGCTGTGTCCGCTGTGGTGGCGCCCATACAGCAAGAGAATGCAGCTTATTAGTAAATGCTACATCACACTGTGTAAACTGCAAACATGATGGCCATCCCGTATCCTTTCGCGGCTGCGAAGAATTCCAGAAAGCAATACGCATTTACGTAGCACAACGATCAAGGACCTCCACTTCAACAGTAGCAACAATTCAACCAGGCATAAAGAACACTCCAATGCCAACTCCAGCTGAAGCCAGCCGCAGAGGACGCAAAACATGGGCAAATCTCCAGACAAATCAGGAATCATCCTCAACTACCCAGACACAACAGGCACCAAATTCAACCTCAAACCAATCAACTGGACCTGCTTCCTTCCGTGACTTCCTGAACCACATTAAAAACACACAGTGGACGAACATCATATCAATCATCACCACCACCACATTTCAGCAAATTATGACTGCCCCAGACGTACTATCAAAAATAATGGCAATTGTCGGTGGAGTAACGAAATTCTTTGGTACCGACAATGGAAATTAGACCTACCAGGAAACAAAACCTACTTTTTTGTAACTTTAACGCCTCAGGAATAAACAAAAAAGACCTATTAAACGAATTCGTAGAAGAAAACAAGATCGACATCCTATTTGTTACTGAAACGCATTTAAGGCCAACACAATTTTTTAAACTCGGCAATATGGTCTGCCACAGAACAGACCGAATCAACAGACAGGGAGGCGGAACGGCCATTTTCATTCGCTCACATATACGACACAATCCTGAAATTACGCCACAAATAACATCATTAGAAGCCACAATAGTAAAAATAGAAACAGTACAAGGAAAAATAACCCTGGTGGCCGTATACCTCAGCCCCCATAGCAATAAGGAAGAAAATGACTTGCTACAAATATTTGATAACAACAACAAGATCTTACTGGCCGGCGACTTAAATGTAAAAAACACCACGTGGAATGCCCGACGGAACAATGCACGCGGAAACACACTATATAACCTACAAGGACGACTGAATGCTGCAATTTCCGCTCCGGAAGATATTACCCACATTCCATTCTATCACCACCACCAACCTGTCGTCCTAGATATCTGCATAACCAAGAACCTCGATCCCGACCTGCGTCTCCAAACCCTTAAAGATCTCACTTCCGATCATCTACCTGTAATTGGCCACATCGGTAACGCAATAGAACCGCCTCACCCACGAAACAAAACCACAATAAATTGGGGCCAATTTATGAGATGGCTAAATAATAACGTTCGCCCCACACTAGGCCTAACAACTACTCAAAAAATAGAAGAAGCCATCGGCTCTCTAACAGACAAAATTAAAATAGCATATAAGGAAGCATCTACAACAAACATATTTCCTGAAACAAACGTTCACACTCTGCCACCACATATACAAGATCTCAAGTACCTCAAAAAACGCAGCTAGACGCCGATGGCTCCAAACACGCAACCCGGAAGGTATAAGACAAACAGAATCAAAAAAACGAATACATCACCGTGTACAAGAATGGAGAGCCGAAGTCTGGGAAGACAGAATGAGCACCCTGCAACTCCGAGACAGAGACGATTGGAAACTAATTAAAAAAACCTGCAACGCACAAAAACACACAAACCGGCCTTTCTGCACAACAACCACCTCATCTTCGACGCCTTCAGCCAGGCGGAACTGTTTGCAGCTACCTACGAACAACAAAATACAATAGAACCTCAAGAAAACCAACAACCTGACATACTCCAATATCAACAACATGTGACAACTACAGCCAAGAATATACGTCAGACACCACCTCGCGACCTACCAGAACTAACCACTCCTGCGGAAATAAAAACAAGTATCAACCGATTCGGCACAAACTCCGCTCGTGGACCGGACCTGATCTCCAATATTGAACTCCAAAACCTGCCTAGAAAGCCCTTAGTCCTGCTGACCAGAAGCATCAATGCATGTTTCATCAACCATTATTTCAACAAGCATGGAAGATCTCCAAAATAGTACCTATTTCAAAACCTGGAAAGGACCTGAAAAAACCACAATTAGAGACCGATAAGCCTACTTCCAACAATGTCAAAGCTCCTGGAACGCATCCTGCTCCCAAGAATTCGACAACCATTACTTGACGGCAACATCATCAGACAAGAACAATTCGGCTTCCAAGAAAAACTGTCAGCAGAACTCCAGGTACTCCGTATTACAGAATATATTACTCAAAACATGAACCTCTCCAAGTATACAGCCGCAGTTTTTCTAGACGTCGAAAAAGCATACGATAAAACGGCTGGAGATGCTCTATACAGATAGACAGCAAACGATCAGCACACAAAGTACTACAAGAAGGAATACCGCAAGGTTCGGTACTTTCGCCAACCCTATTTACCGTATATGTAAACGACATCCCGAAAATAGAAACCTCGACAATAGCGCAATTCGCAGACGATACAGCACTTCTGGAAACAGATAGACGACTATCAACAACAATAGACTACAAAAACAAGTTGACTACACAGAAAAATGGGCCAAATTAAACAAGATCAAAATAAACCCAGAGAAGACAGTCGACATTATATTTACACGCCGCCGACCACAAATCCATGAACAAATCGAGTTAAACGGTACGCAAATTCCATGGACAACAACAGTAAAATACCTTAGCGTAACAATAGAAAATAAAATGTTATTCGAGCAACACACAGAACAAAAACGACAACGCATATCAAAAACCATCCACGCAATTTACCCTCTTCTGGCCAGCAAAGAAATGTTTCAAAGAACAAAACTAAACATATACAAAGCTCTAGTCCAACCAATAATGCTCTACGGGTGCTCGGCGTGGGGCATAACCAGTAAAACCAACAGGAAACCACTTCAAAACAGATGCTTAAAACTCATTCTTAACGCCCCATGGTGAACGAGTACTAATCAAATACACGAAGAACTTAACATGCCGACAGTGGACAACCAAATTAACACCTCTACAAGAAGACTCGTCGAAAAAATAGAAAGGCTCAGACCTACTAGACAGCAACTAAAAGATTTGGCAAGTGTAGAACCAGCCCCTTGGCATAAAATAAGAGTTCTGCTATTCATATTACAATACAATTAAGAACGAAGATGCAAATCAAATCGGAAACATCACAATAAAAACAACGAAGCAACAATAAGTATATATATAAAATAGCAAGACTGTGGGCCTCAAGGGCCAATAAACAGTGCCCAAAGGCTCTCAAATGAATACAAGGTGTCCCATTTTTCCAAATAAATGGTGTCCCCAGTAAGAAAACCTACCCCGCACACTTGAGGGACCAACCTCCTAGCCATCGCACAAAAAAAAAGAGTGTGCCATATCTTAGGGCAAAATGGATTTAAGATGCACCACATAAGGCGTCCTTCCCAAATGGTACCCACTAACGGAAAATTTAGAAATCTGGTGGTCAAACCCCTTAGGGGAAGCAGGTGAGACTCCTTTTAGTCGCCTCTTACGACAGGCAGGAATACCGCGGGCCTGTTCTTACCCTCGTAGCCGTAGGAGGGGGGGGGGGCTTCAAGGATCTTCCAGAACAAATAACTGAACGAGAACTACATGCGGCCCGTGTTGAGCGCAACTTCCGACCTGCCGCAGTGTACCAATACCAGAAGAAAGACCCAGCCACGAAGCCCCTAAATCAACTATCCACCTACTGTGTCTTGCTCGGTGACTCCAAAAGCAATCAATCAATTTACGACATTAAGTTTCTGTTTGACACCAAAGTCGAGACAGATAAGAGTAAGGACAGTCCAATACAGTGCGAACGATGTCAAGGGTTAACCATACAGCTAACTACTGCTGCGTGCTGACATCAGCGTGCGAAGGACTGCAACAAACCAAAAACTGACCCACCAAAGTGTGCCAACTGTGAGAAGGAAGCATCATGGAGGAGCTACGAGATCTTTCAAAAAGCGATCCACGCATACCAACTAAGTTCTGGAAATCGAACGACCTAAGGAGCCACAGCGTCATCAACAAAAATGACATCCCTACACAAGAACTCTGTATTCAATGTTACGAAGTATACTTGACCAACACTGGCGAAGAAATCCACTGCGACACATCAGAACGAAGGCGGAGAGCAGCGAAAAACAACCGACAACTCGTCAAATCAACGCACGTGGGACTCCTCGTGTATCTGTAGCTTCACATCCAAGGTATTTGTCATAATAGGAGGAATGATGAGGTATTTCACTTCACAAAATGGCGATTAGGTCCAACACAAGTGACAACCTACAATTTTGCATCTTTCACGCTAACGGGTTCCCTCAAAAGCAACCTGAGTTAAACGAATTTGTGGAAACAAAATCGGCTTCTTTTTGTATCTGAAACCCACCTCAGACAAACTCAAACCTTTAAACTACGAAATATGGTTTCCTATCGCACCAACAGAGTAAACCGACCAAGAGGCGGTACAGCCACTTTTCTACATTCCAACATTGCACACCATGCAGATGTAACACCATCACTTACGAGTTTGGAAGCGAGGATAGTTTCAATTGGAACCACCAAAGGAAACATTTGCCTGCTATGCACAAACCTCCGCCTTGGGAACGACATAGATGAATGACTTTTTTCATGTATTTGATCACACTACAAAGTGCTCCTTTGTGGGGAGCTAAATGCAAAAAACCGGATGTGGTATCAACGCGGCAATAAGCTGTACGACCTTTAAGAGCGACTACATGCAATCTGACCAGGAGAATCCACATACATCCCCTTCAATGCCCAGAATCGACCGGACGTACTTGACAGTGCAATGGTGAAGAACCTAGATATGGACTTCGCACCGTCTCTGATCTTTAGTCAGACCACAAACCTGTGATCGGCAGAATACCGAAAGCAATAGACCTCCCCATGCCAAGAACGAAAACCCAAGTTGACAGACATTTTCCAGAGGTGGATCAATAATAACATAACACCAACAGCTGACGTCAGCACAAGACAAAATTGATGAAACCATTTAAGTTTTCACCAGCAAACTCCTGCGAGCGTAAAAAAATGCCTCATCAACCACGATATTTGACGAATCCAGCTTTGCTGTCTTACCTCCATTCATCCAAGAATTAAAATATTTGAAATATCAACCCAGAAGACGCTGACAACGCTTTAGAAACCAGCAAGATCGACAAAAAAATGCATAGACTCTCCATGGAAATCCGACGAAGGGCCTTGAAATGGAAAATTGAAAAATGGAAAGACAAGATGAACCGCCTACAACTACAAAGCAGGCAGGACTGGAAGTATGTCCATGGCTTGCGATGTCCCCCTCCAACATACTAACTGGCTCATATATGATGCCCTGGGAAAGACAGAAGCATTTGCGGAAACAAAGCTCAGAACACCATCGAAAGGGGGGAGACCATCCAGGCCGACCAAATCAAGTCTTGGAAATCACTGCTCAAGCAAGACGCTCCTCGTCGTCCCTTACTCTATTCATTCTCTACAAGTGCAGCTAACCCACATTATTTCGCCTACTCCTGTTGTCGGTCCTAGAACACGACACTATTGCATTGTCTTGCTAAAAAGCAAGTGAAGCGCGTATCGTTTTGGCAATCGACAGCGGGGAGATCCACTAGACTTCTGCACACGCTACGTGCGCTAAGAGACTCCAACCCTTTCTTGCGCGAGCCCGCCAGGGTCAGCCGTGATCGCGGGCGGGCACGGACGGCGGAGAGAGCGGCCACCACTCTGCGCGCCGACGTGCCGCGCCAACTGGACGTCGCCCCGGCGCAGAGTCCGGGCCGCCTCAATCTCCACCGCACGGATTGGCCCTGCTTCCAGCGGCGGGTTACTGCAGCCCTACAGCAACAGGTGGATGGCGTCGGCGTTCACGAGGCCTCTGCAGCCCAGTTTGCTGATACTCTCACTGCAGCTCTGGAGGGGGCGACGCCCCGCCCGCGCCCCAGCCCATTCGCGTCTTCCGCTCTCCCAGCGGAAATTCTTCAGGACATCCGCACTCGTAACCGCCTCTGCAAGGATTGGCGTGTGACACGGGACCCACAGCTGAAGCTCCAAATCAACAGCCTGCGCCGTGACATCAAGGCGGCGATTGTTCAGCATAAGAATCGACGCTGGGCTGCGAAATTGCAGGCGTTCACCCCTGACCCCATCCACTGGAATGCTGTCCGCTTCTTCACGAAACGCAAGACGCGGATCCCCCCCCCCTCTTGCAACACCGACTGGGACGGCCTATCTCCATGTGGATGAAGCAAATCTCCTTGCATACATCTTCCAGGAGGACCATGACGACATCCCGCCTATTTTCGTGGACGAAGTCCGCGCAGGCCTCAAGGCTCTCCCAGCGTCCAAGGCTCCGGGTGTTGATGACCACTCTGGTGGGGTCCTTAATAACCTGCCGCTCCTGGCGGTAGTTCGTCTCACTGCCATCTTCAATTGGGTTCTGCGGACTCGCATCTGCCCTGTGGCGTGGAACCACTCCATCGTTATTGCTGTCCCGAAGCCGGGCAAGGATCGGAAAGACCTACTGGCCCATCAGTTTACTTCCACACATCAGTAAGCTGTTCGAGCGGCTTCTTCTCTGACGTCTCCGGGCCATCCTGGATATTCGGGAAATCCTCCCCCCCCCCCCCCCCCCCCCGGAACAGTTTGGCTTCTGCAGCGGCCATTCCACGACCCAGCAGATTGTACGTGTTGTGGAGTACGTCACTCGCGCCTTCAATAACCAGGAGTACTGTGGAGCGGTTCTGCTTGATGTTACCACGGCTTTTGACAGTGTTTGGCATGCTGGTCTTCTGCGGAAGATGGACCACCTTGGCTATCCCCGGGCGTACATGCGCCTCATTGCGTCGTACCTGCAGCACCGAACTTTCGACGTCCGCGTTGACGTGGACCTGTCCACAGCCAGGCCTATAGTCGCTGGGGCGCCACAAGGCTCCGTCCTGTATACAATATTTACTTCGGATCTTTCGACGTCGCCCCGTGTGGAGAAGGCCGTCTACGCCGATGATACGATGCTCTACACCAGGAGCCGGTGGCATGCAGCCATGCATTCCAGGTTGTAGCAGGCGTGCGATGATCTGGAACTTTGGGCAGCTCGTTGGCGCATCCGGTTCAACCCCCTGAAGATGCAGGCCATCGTCTTTACACGGAAGAGGGCGATGCCGGGCCCACCACTTCGCCTTTACGGGACCGCCCTCCCCTGGCAGAAGACTGTCCAGTACCTGGGCGCCATCATGGACGATCGCCTCCTCTGGAAGCCACATATAGATGCAGTCCATGCTAAGGTCCACCAGCGGATGGGCGCTCTGTACCCATTCCTTAATGAAGGGTCTGGCCTCTCCGTCCGGAATGGCCTCCTCATCTTCCGGTTATTTGTTCGACCGATTGTTGACTACGCGTGTGAGGCATGGGGCAATGCTGCCCCCATGCATATCCAACGTCTCCAGGCGCAGCAGAATAAGATTCTCCGGTGGGTCTTTCATGTACACCCGCACTTCCCGCATCGCTACCTCCACCATGCAGCCGATGAGTTGGAAGTGATGCTCCGCATACAGCAGGCTGCCAACCGTTTTTACCGACGGTCGCACGCCTCTGCCAATCTCCTCATTCGAGGCGTTGGCGCTCCTTAAGATGTTCGTGACCGCTACCAGCGGCCTGTTGCACTCCTCGACCGCTGAATACCTGGGTGTACGACCAGCAGATGCTGCTTGCAGCTCCGCCCCTATGATTACTTTTTATCATCCCGCATACCCCGATGCCATACCGCAAATAAAGAAGTTCAACCCAACCTCTCTCCTCTGACGAATGCAGGCAATGCCGTCAGGTAAATCCTGTGTTACTCTCCTCCCCTTGGGACTTATGAACGGCGGATGGGCGCTTGATACCACCAGTTCGAGTTAGTATTCCGTTGTGAGCCGACGTGTGACGCTTGCGCTGCGATGATAACAAGCGATAACTCTGCGAAGGGTGTGGAAGATCGCCGTCCGGCGGCGGCCTCATCTGACCCCCCACTGATGACGAACCGGCCGCAAGGGCTTGAAACAAGAAACAGATATGACGTTATCGAGGAAGAAACTTCGGCTGCGGACGAAAGCGAGACGTCACAACATCAAAGACCTTCACAACCGGCAGAGAAAATGCCGCCTATAGTATTGCAATATCAGACACATATAAAGAATTGAGCGACTGGCTTAAAGAAAACCTGAAGCAGCCGTTTTCTGTTAAACAAGCAGGAGGAGACAAACTGAAGCTTACTGTCTCCTCTAATCAAGACTATGTACGCGTGATGGACCTAGTTGGCGCCAGGGGTATACCTATGTATACCTTCCCAACTCTTCGGGCACCTACGCTGAAAGTGGTACTGCGAGGAGTAGTCGCTTCCCTCACAAAAGACGACGTAAAGGAAGAACTGCAACGGATGGGCTACACGGTGCACGTCGTAGATTTCCACCGAAGGCCTGGCACCAACCAGAAGTCTGGACTGAGAGTTGTCGTCCTTCCTGACTCCCTGGACAGCAGGAAGATTCTACAGATCCACAGGCTCTTTGCCCTGGAAGTCTCAGCGGAAATCTTACGTAAACAACGCGGAATCACGCAGTGCTTCCGCTGTCAAAGATTCAATCATGTTGCCAGACACTGCACTATGGCTTCGGTGTGAGTCAAATGCGGCGGACCCCAAGACAGCCGGCAGTGCCCGGTACCAAAGGAACAACCAGCGAAATGTGGGCTTTGCGGGGGTAACCACCCCGCAAATTACAAGACTTGCCCGAAACATAAAGATGCCAGTCGAAGGATGAGAGGACTGCCACCGCTCACATCCAGGGAAAGGAACCGAATCAGAAGAAATATTGTCGTCAGAGCCAGCGCTATGCCGAAGGACAACAAACCGGAAAACCACCCCTGATGGAGCGACGCATTGCATATCTGCAGCAACAACAGTCACGGCCTGCACCATGGGCACAGCAAGATACTTCCACAAGGGCGAGACGTGAGGACGACTACAACCCCGATCCGTCTACCTTCCCACCACTACGTGGGCGAAGACCTGATGCAACAACCACTCCACAACCATCGCAGCAGCATACACCACAACCATCACAGCTGCCGACAACACCATCGTACGCTGACATAGTGCAGCTCCTGACCGGCATGATGACAGCTGTCACAGAGATGAGTCGGGCCATTCAAGCTCTACCATCGACCCTGGCAGCAAAAGTCGAAGCCACGATTAGAAACGTGCTCGACCCACTGGCAACTCAACACTCAGCGCATAATGGCTCGAGTTCGCGAAATTGAAGATCTTTGCGTGGCTACTTACAACGCCAACGGCATGTATCATGACCTACTCGACGTACGACAGTTCCTGATTGACGAAAACATTGACATCTGCCTCATTTCTGAGACACACCTGAAGCCGAGACTCCGAGCACATATCGCAAATTACAGCTGCTATAGAACGGATCGGCTGACAGCGGGCGGTGGCACAGCAATATACATCAAACGATCCATTAAACACTACCCTGTGCCGGTACCAGACATGGGATCAATTGAAGCCACAGCAATAGCAGTGGAAACATCAGCGAGAATAGTGACTTTCGTTGAAATGTATCGACCACCGAAACCAGTCTTAAATGAAGAGGATGCGACAGCGCTCCTACAAATGCGAGGAAAGCTCTTCATATCTGGAGATATGAACACGGAGCACGCCGCCTGGAATTCGCGGACCACTACCTACAGCGGACGGCGCCTCCTGCAAGTATTGGAACAGGCAAATGCCTTTGCGTGCGGCCCGGATGAACCCACCTGCTATCCGTCTCATGGAAATCCGGACGTAAATGATATTGCCATAACGAAGGGGCTCAACCAGTTCCTAACAGCTGAGGTGCGGCATGCACTAAATTCAAACCATCTGCCGGTCATCTTTCGTCTGGCTACAGAAGCGACTCATCAGCCGCCCAAATTGAATTTCAGAAGAACGAACTGGAATCAGTACAAGGAAATTACCCATCAGGAACTACCACTTCATCCGGACGCTGAAGACATCGAAGCTGAGCTGGCGACACTTGACGACGTTCTGAACACGGCCATTACCACCTTGACGCCGATGACTGGAAGATAGAAGACAGCAGACAACACGACCAGGACTTCCGCAAGAAATACTTGACCTGATACGTGAGAGGAACAGGCTCTGCAAGGATTGGCGATTGACAAGGGACCAGGCCCTGAAACGACGAATTAATCTGCTGCGAAGAACCATCAAGGCTGCCATTATTAACTTAAAGAACAGGAAATGGGCAGACAAACTGCAGGAGTTTACACCCGACCCGGAAGCCTGGGTCACCGTTAGATTCTTCACGAAGCGGAAGGCAACGATTCCACCACTTGAAACGCCCAATGGTATCGTCTACACTCCTGCGGACAAAGCGAATGCCATTGCAGACGTTTTCCAAAACAACTTCGTACTGGTGGACGACCCGATTGACAAGAACCATGTACATCGGACTGAACACGAAGTCGAAGAATATCTCCAAGCACCTGACAGGGCAGAAGAAGAGGACATACCACCCATCACTCCAGAAGAAGTCGATGTCTGCATTCGTGGTCTAAACAACCAAAAAGCGCCGGACTTGATAACATCAACGGGAAGATGCTAAAAGAACTGCCACCTAACGCATTCATCTACATTGCCGCTCTGTTTAACATCATCCTGCGTTTGAAGAATTACCCGACTGCCTGGAAACAAGCCATAGTTGTGCCGGTTCCCAAACTAGGCAAATCCAGAAAGGACCCTCGAAGTTACCGACCGATCAGCCTCCTCTCTCAGCAAGGTTTGAGAGGTTCCTGCTGAAGCGTATCAAGGCTCTCATCCATCGCCATCACATGTTGCCTGATGAGCAATTTGGATTTAGAAATCAACATTCAACCACACAACAACTGCTGCAGGTCATGGAAGAAATCACTCAAGCGTTCAACAAGCGAAAATTCTGTGGGGGCCATCTTTTTGGATGTCTCTCGTGCCTTCGATAGTGTCTGACACACAGGACTGCTGTGGAAACTCCAACACCTACAGTTTCCCAAGCCTTATGTAGTCCTGCTTGCTTCTTACCTTCAAGGATGCTCCTTCCGAGTTAGAATCAGCGACGCCACCTCGACGCTACGACCTGTTGCTGCTGGAGTCCCGCAGGGGTCAGTGCTTGGGCCAACCCTGTACTCTTTGTACACAGCCGACCTTCCTCGGACACCGCATGTAGAACTGGCTCTATATGCGGATGACAGCGGTCTACACCCGGAGCAGATGGGCCATAATTATGCACCACCGGCTACGAGACGCCTGCCGAAACATAGAGAACTGGTCCCGCAAATGGAGAATGAAATTTAATGCACAGAAGAGCCAAGCTATCATCTTCACACGGAAGAGACCAACACAGGTACCTCCGCTCCAGCTGTTTGGAGAGGAGATGGAATGGCAACCTATGGCCACCTATGTAGGAGTAATAATGGACGCAAAACTTACTTGGCAACACCACATCACTGCCGTCCAAAGGAAAGTTGACCAGCGCCTGGGGGCTCTCTACACCCCCCCCCCCCCTCAACTCTCTCCAGCGACCATGGGCTGCTCATATATCGAATGTTTATCCGCCACATCAAGGAATATGCCTGCACCGTGTGGGGAAATGCTGCCCCCAAACATCTATCCAGAATGCAAGCCTTGCAAAACAAGGCACTCAGAAGAATTCTGCACGTAAACTCGCAGTTCCCGACGAGATTCCTACGAGAACTCACGCCTGAACCAGAAGTCCTCCAACGTATCAAAGAAGTAACAAGAAGATTCTATGGCATCAAGGAAGAAGCAGGAAATCCACTGATCAGGAACCTTGGAGCCCCTGATGATTACCGGGCCACATATAAACGTCCCGTAGCTCTGCTGCAAAGGTGAAAGGCTCAGCAGAACTACGTGATGACAAACTAATTCCACACTAGATGACAGATACACGCCACTAATAAAGATGACACACGTCCAACCCTGATGTTCCTCTCCCGTAAACACACAAAGATGAAGTAGGAAATGCCTACCGGTAAACCCTACATTTCCCTCAACTGCAGGTAAGTTAAGAAGTGGGTAGGAGCGCTTGATACCACCACTCGAAATCGGAGAGGACGTGAGATTCCGAGCTCACGAGTCTGGTGCACATGTGCCAGGAACGCCCATGCCGGCCGGCCGCGGTTCGACGGAGCTTGTTCCGTGGGCCGCCTCGTCATCAGCCGGCACGTCTACGACAACCCGACCCGGCGCGAGGGGAAGCATTAGTACTCTCGCGTCGGAGCTGAATATGGACCACGAAATGGACTTCACATCGGATTTTCCTGATGAGGACGAACCCACCGAGACTCCAGTAGCCTCGAAAGAAGGAAAGATTCACCGAAGAGGAGACCGCAGTCACTCAGCAGACGGCCGACAAGAACACGGCAGCACAGCCGCATCGGAGTTTCTGATTCCGCCACGTAAGAAACAGGCGCGGCGCCAACAACATGTAGTGGCACGAGAACTGGATGTGTCGAATCGGTACCAGCCCCTAAAAGGGACGGAGGTGTCACTGGACGCCGCAAATGAACATTTAGCGGGAAAACAGAGGCAAAGAGACGAGCAACAGCGGCGGCAAAGCACGCCCGCAGACGCCAATAATGATGTTCACATGGAAGCGGTTGCTCAACAGATACTACCTGCAGGACCAAAGCAGATACCACCTGCAGGACCAAAGTGGATTCCGCGAATTACTTTAAGATATAAGGAGTCAGACAAGACGTTACACACCTGGCTCAAGACAAACCGCAAGGCGGCCTTCACTGTCAGACAGACGGGCGGTGAAACGCTCAAACTGCTGCTAAACACCACAGAGGATTATGTTAACGTCGTGGGAAAGCTTGGAGAAGAGGGAATTTCCATGTACACGACGCCGGCGGTACTTCCGCCTACTATTAAAGCATTGATCAAAGGAATACCATCCACGCGGAAGTCAGGGAGGAGTCAGAAGATCTTGGCTACGTCGCCACATTCATAGAACACCACAAGATACCGGGTATAAATCAACCGACGGGACACCGAGTCTTAATACTGCCGGACACGCCAGAACATCGAGGCATATTTCAGCTTACGAGAATATACGACTTATCAGTGAAATAGAGCGGCTACGGAGAACACGCGGCCATGTACAATGCTACAGATGTCAGGACTTCAATCATGTCGCCCGCTATTGCACAATGCCACCTGTGTGCGTCAAATGCAGCGCGGGACATGACAGTCGAGGGTGCACAAGATCACGAGAAGAAGCGCCGACGTGCGGGCTCTGTGGCGGGGCTCATCCAACTAACTACAGAACATGCCCCAAGCACAAGGAGGCCAGCAGAAGATTCAGGGGACTACCACCAATGAAGCCACGACTGCCGCCGCCTCCACCACCGCCGGCCGTGGACCAGAACAGCTGGCCCACGCCCATGCAGCACCGCGCTAACAGACTGCGCGCGGAACTCACCGCAGCGAAAGGTCAGGGCCTCCAGCCGCGTACATCTACATCAATACCGGCGTCACAGCGCCAAACTGTGCAGCCAGCCTACAGACAGCAGCCGGCAACTGCACCCAGACAGCCGTCACCACCACCGAGGACGGAACAGCCGGAAATACAGGTACTGCTGGCCCAGATCGCGTCTACGTTTGCGGAGGTGAGTAGGACGCTTGCGCAGCTACCGCAAACCATCGCCGCCACCACTGAGACGACAATCAGCAGAGCGCTAACAGCATCTAAAGAACAACCCATGCAGCATGCCTAGAGCGCCGCGGTTAGACAATCTACGAATAATTACGTACAATGCGGACAATCTGACTAATGACGTGCCTGAGCTGCAACAGTTTATTATGGACTACAACATCGACATCTGCCTGGTCAATGACACATTTCTTAAGCCTGGAATTCGCTCGAATATACCAAATTACAAATGCTACAGGACGGACAGACCGACACACGGCGGCGGCACCATTTCATTCATCGATCCATTACGCATCACGAAGCTCCTCCGCCAATCACGCGCCACATTGAAGCGACTGCTGTCATTGTAGAGACACAAAACGGACCAATCACGGTCATGTCAGTCTACAGAAGCCCACGTCAACTTCTCGATATCGATGACTCAAGAGCATTGTTAAGGACACTAGGACGACTTTTTATTGCTGGAGATCTTAATTCAAAACACGCAGCTTGGAATTCCCTTTTAACTAATATGAGTGGCCGCCTCCTCCTGCAGGCAACAGAAGTAGTAAATGCGTACGTTTGTGGCCCTGACGAGCCGACGTGTTACCCATCACGCGGCCGACCCGGTATCATTGACATCTCTATTACAAAAGGAATCCCACATTTCATAAGCGTTGACGTTGTGCATGCACTAAATTCAAATCATCTGCCCATCATTTTCAACGTTCACGTCACACCAGTGCAGCACCCAGGCCGTCTAGATCTCCGCCGCACGAACTGGGACTTATTCCGAGAACACGTAACATTTTCCATCGACGTAATACAAGACGACGACGACATCACGGAACAATCGATTACTGCATTTACTGACACCATCACAGAAGCACTGAATCTTTCCACACCGCCACCTAAGCCGCCGCATTTACCGACGGCAGGACTGCCGCAACACATCCTCGACTCCATACGACGACGTAATAGATTGTGTAAAGAATGACGACTTACACGAGATCCACAACTTAAGAGACAAATAAACCAGCTACGACGTGACATCAAAGCCGCACTTATCGACCATAGAAATCAGCAGTTAGCAGCTAAACTCCAAGCCTTCATCCCAGATCCTATGCACTGGCACATGATCAAGTTTTTCACAAATCGCAGGACCACAATACCGCCACTTCAGACACAAGACAGAACCGTATACAGACCAGAAGACAAAGCAAACATGCTCGCTGACACGTTCGAACGAAACTTTCGACCACAGAACGACAGAGTCGACCAACAGCAAGTAGAAAGAATACAAAGAGAGGCAGATGAATTACTCCAAGCGTCGGACGACGAGAGCGAAGAAGAGGAAAATCAAACAACGCCTACCAATGCAAGGGAAGTCCAAGCTGCAATAAGAATGCTACCACCGAACAAAGCTCCCGGCGTTGATGACATACAAGGTCGTGTTCTCAAGCAACTTCCATGAACAGCAATAGTACGTCTTGCAGCCATTTTCAACTGGATTTTCACCACATCTTCATATCCATCCCAGTGGAAGCATTCAATAGTTGTCGCTGTATCTAAACCTGGCAAAGACAGACGACATCCGCAGAATTATAGACCCATCAGCTTGCTACCGCACATCAGTAAACTGTTTGAACGCCTATTTCTTGCAAGACTACAGAACATCATAACCAGAAATGAAGCTCTACCACAGGAGCAGTTTGGATTTCGCAGCGGTCATAGCACAACGCAACAGATACTCAGAGTCGTTCATTATATCATCGAAGCATTCAACAGGAAAGAATTTTGTGGCGCCGTTCTACTCGACGTAACAAAAGCATTTGACACTGTTTGGCACAAAGGACTCATCTGGAAACTTCATCGTATGCACTTTCCGAAGCCATACATTCGCCTACTCGCATCGTATCTGCAAGAACGTACTTTCGCTGTCCAGATAGACGACGCACTATCGACAGCACGACAAATCAACGCCGGGGTGCCACAAGGATCGATCCTTGGTCCCATCCTCTACTCACTCTTCGCCACGGACATATCAGCACAGCCAAGAGTGGAAAAAGCGATCTACGCGGACGATACCGTGATCTACACACGCAGTCTATGGAGAGAAGTTCTGGTCCCGCGATTGCAGAGCGCGCTCAACGCACTCTAACAATGGGCAGTAAAATGGAGAATCACATTTAACCCTACGAAGACGCAAGCAGTGATTTTCATAAAGAAGAAGACGATGCCATTTCGCCACCTCCACCTTTACAACACCCAGCTGCCATGGGACACGTCAGCACGATATCTAGGAGTCATTCTTGACAAAAGACTAACATATGGAAGCTGCAAATAGAAGACGTCCGAGCGAAAATCAACCAAAGAATAGGTGCATTGTATCCACTAATCAACGAGACCTCAGACTTATCCATAGAAAAGGGCCTCCTGATTTTTAGGATGTATATCAGACCAATAATGGACTACGCGAGCGAAGTATGGGGATGTGCCGCCAAGACGCACATTCAAAGACTACAATCATTGCAGAACAAAATCTTACGACGAGTTTTCCACGTTCATTCACAGTTTCCACACCGATTTCTACAAGACGCGGCAGAAGAAAAGGAAGTACTACAAAGACACAAGGATCAAGCAAGAAGATTTTACGACCGAGCATACGACGCAGACAACCCACTAATCAGAGCATTGACGGAACCACAGCCAGCAAGGGACAAATATAGAAGACCAATAGCACTACTTGACAAATGACGAAGAAAGAAGACTAACAACGACCTCTCCCAGCCTGGAAAAAGGCACAGAAGTAAACTGCTCCAAAAGTAAAAATAGAAAACTCCGCAAAAGCAAGAAGGACACACACACACACACACACACACACACACACACACACACACACACACACACACACGACACTGATAAATAAAGAAGAACAAAATTTCATCACATGTTACCCCAGAAGAAGCAGGCAATGCTTCAAAGTAAATCCTGCATAAATAACTGTAAGTTAGCCATAAGAAGGTGGACGGAGCACTTGATACCAACCAGTCGAGTGAGCGATGTTAGGCTAGGCGCAAATTGAGAAGCGTATGGCACGTGTGACGTGACACGACACTACAGCGTGACTCGCACGTGTCGCACGGTCCAGCGCATATTGCGACGCTACACCAACTTCGTACGCGCCGACTGGCGAAGCTCTGCACTGACTGAACCGAAGTGCGCGCAACCCCTTATCTTTCTCATAAAACGATTTTACAGAAACTATTCTCTGAAAATATATGATTTTTGCCTTACTTGTAGCGTTATATGTCAGATTCGTGCCCATCACCTCGCTAATGACCATTCTTATTGTGATGTACACATTTTAGTAAGACACTATGCAAAACTCAAAAAGTTTGCAACGAAAATTAGGGGCCTCTATGATTTTGCGTTTGGTTCGTATTACACCATATGTTGCTGCGTATGAAATTTAGCTAACATGCTGAATTTTTGTTTATACTTGGGAGGAGATCTCTATCTGCCTCCGATCTCGAGAAAATGGATCCCATGTAGGGCGATCACTTCCGATCTCACGCCCGCGAGAATGTAACACTCGCAACATCTCTCGTATCTCCTAAGCCGCTCGAGACATCGAAACGAAAGTTTGGCGAATGATAGCAAACAAGGAGGAGAGTATTTTGCCAATTATCTATGACGATATCACTACTTATACTTTTTTTTTACTCCAGTGCCCCCTGCGGGTTCGGGGGTTACAATAGGCCCGAGGTATTCGTGCCTGTCGTAAAAGGCGACTAAAAGGAGTCTCCAACTTTTCGGCCATATGTGATGGTCCCCTCTTGGGTTTGACCTCCAATTTTTCCAAATTTCCGTTGTTAGTGCGTGCCATTTGGGGAAGGACGCCTTACGTGGTGTTTTTCTATTGGTCCATCATGCACAACCATCTTACATGCTACCTATCGTTGTGTGGAGGGATTTACACCCAGCGTCTTCTGAGTTGCCTCTTTCTCATCTTGTGCGCAATCCCCTTCTTAGCGCCCGCGGCAACTGTGGACCATTTCAACATCTAAAATCCAGCACGGTAGCCAGTCCATTGTGGTGGGGTCGTGATGTACCCTCTTGGTGGTAGCCCCCTGTCCACGCAGAGATCGCACTACAGATGCCAGAGCTGTTTCCTCCCCATGCATACCAAGGAGTATGTGCCCATCTTGTCTGGGGCATGGGGATTCCGGGCACAGCCAGGTACTTGTTGCTTTGGCGGGGTGGCGCCCTTGGGGAGAGCCCTCATTCGGAGTAGGTGGCATCTGGGCGGATGTGGCGCAATGAAGCGCAATAAATCACACCAAGCTGGTGGTCGCACGGCCACCAGCGTCTCTAAGCGAGGCAGATATGACTTTGATGCTGCGCAATATGACCCTCAGTCGTTCCCGTCATTGGCTGCACCGTGAGGGGGACGCAGATCTAGTGCCAAGCCAGATCCTTACGTACCACAATACCTTGTCTGCAGCAGGACTGATAGTGACTCCATTCTCACGACAAAGCCTCTGTTTTTGTGGAACACCTGGAGGATAAGTTTGGGGAAGTGGTGGGGTTGTCTAAAATGAGTAATGGGTCCATCCTTCTCAAGACGTCCTCCCCAGCCCAGTCACGAGCGTTGCTCTTGTGTGATAAGCTGGGAGACGTCCCTGTTACCGTCACTCCCCACAGTAGCTTAAATATGGTCCAGGGGATTATTTACCATCGTGACCTATTGTTACAATCCGACGACGAGCTGAGAGCCGACTTGGAACGACGTTGTGTACATTTCGTCCGTCGTGTACATAGAGGACCCAAGACTAACAGGGTTGCCACCAGTGCCTTTATCTTGGCCTTCGAGGGTGCTGTATTGCCCGAGAAGGTCAAGGTAATGGTTTTAATGGTTTACCGTTTTGACGTCAAGCCATACGTCCCTCCCCCAATGCAGTGCTTCCAGTGCTGCAAGTTTGGGCATATGTCCTCCCGTTGCCCATCCAGCGCCACATGTCGAGATTGCGGACGCCCCTCTCATCACGATTCTCCATGTGCGCCTCCACCTGTATGCGTCAACTGTGGGGGAACACCACTCTCCATGCTCGCCGGACTGCCCCGTTCTTCACAAGGGGCGGAAGATAATGGAATTTAAGACCCTGGACCGGCTTACTTATCGCGAGGCAAAACTGAAATTCGAAAGATTGTATCCTGTCCCACTTTTAACATCTTATTCTGCAGCCACGTTATCGTCGCCCTCGCGAGCGGCGGTTGTCGCCTCATCTGTGCCGCCTTCAGTGGGCCCTCGGGGCCGTGCATCTCTGTCTGCCCCCTAGTGTCTGGGGGCAAGCCTTCCTCTGTTGCCCCCTTAGTAGTTGGGGGCAAACCCCTTCTGTCACTCCCCCCCGCACATGCTTCGGGAGTGACATCTGCTCAAAAACCGGGGGGCTCGATCCCTCCCCCTCCTCTGCCGGCGTTGCCTCTGCTGGTTCCTCTCTCGTGGAAGGGGTTCCTCGCGGCCCTCCCTTCCTCCCTTTCTTCTCCTACCCAGCCGGATGTCAGCCAGTGGCTGAAGGTTCCGCCCCCTGCTGCTCGTAGGGCTTCTGCGTCGTCGTCAGCGTCCGACGCTCCTTCAGAGAAGCTCTCCCAGCCCTCTAGCCCAAAGGACAGACGCGAGAAGAAGGAACGGAACGTGTCCAACAAGAAGGACGCTCCGACGGTTTCAGTACCGCCTGCTGTACATAGTTCTGGCTCTGGGGATGAGGTGGAGATCCTCGCCTCTGCCGCGTATCTCGCCCTCACAGAACCCTCGGGGGCCTTTCCTATGGACGCAGCTGACTCTCGCCCGGTGGCGGCTGTTGGCTCTGAGGCGCCGTCTGCCTCTTAGTCGCCTTCACGCCCTCCCAGTCCCTTCCTGCTTCCATTCTCCAGTGGAATTACGGCGGTTATTTCCGCCACCTGCCTGAGCTCCGGATGCTTCTGAGTGTTTCCCCTGTTCCCTGCATTGCTCTTCAGGAAACTTGGTTTCCAGCAATGCGGACCTCTGCCCTTCCTGATTATCGGGGATACTATAAGTACCACGCTGACTGTCAACGAGCGTCAGGTGGAGTTTGCCTCTTTGTTCACCATTCTGTCTGTAGCTCGTCAGTACCCCTTCTGACGCCTTTAGAGGCAGTCGCTGTAAGGATTAAGCTCTCGCTGGCTATTACTGTTTGCTCTGTTTACATTCCTCCAGATGGGGAGCTCCCCCGACATGTCTTGGCTGCGCTGCTGGATCAACTCCCGGCACCATTGCTGCTTCTGGGCGATTTCAATGCCCACAACCCTGTATGGGGTGGGACTGCCTCCAATGACTGCGGTAGTGGCTAGGAGCATGTGTTGGCTCCGCTCGACCTTAACCACGAACACCAGTGCTCCCACGCATTTCAGCCCCGGACTTGTCCCATCCCTTCACTGGAGAGTGCATCCTGACCTGTGTGGTAGTGACCATTTTCCCATCTATTTGTCACTGCCCCAGTGTCATTCTTCTGGTCGCCTGCCCCGCTGGGCTCTCAACAGGGCTGACTGGCTGGCTTTTACTTCCACTGCCACCATTGCTTCTCCCCACAGGGTGACATTGATGAGGTGGTCCGTGTCTTGACCATATCAATTATTTATGCGGCCGAGGCTGCCATCCCCTGCTCTCCTGGACTTCATCAGAGGTAGGCTGTCCCCTAGTGGTCGCCGGAGATTGCTGAGGCTATTAGCGACCTTAGACGGGCTCTCCAGCATCATAGGCGGCACCCATCTCTGGAGACCCTCATCGCCTTTAAGAGGCTCCATGCCTTGCCCTGTCGTCTTATTGAACGGCGTAAGCATGAGTGCTGGGAGAGGTGTGTCTCATTCTTGCGCTCCCATGTCTCCCCTCACTCGTGTGGTCCCGCATCCAGTGAATTTATGGATACCAGATCACTACGGGTGTCCTTGGAAACTCCCTGGACGGTGCTGTCTGCACGGACGCTGCCGCCATTGCTGACCACCTTGCCGCGCACTTTGCTATGAGCTCTGCGACTGCAACTTACCCCCCCCCCCTCCTTTTGCTCTCTAAAGGAGCGCGCCAAGCGGACGCCGTTATCATTCCACACACGTCGTTCCAAAAAATACAATGCTCCTTTCAGCGAGAGGGAATTCCTCGCTGCCCTCGCCGATTGCCCTGATACGGCACCAGGACCGGACTGCATCCACGCGCAGATGCTGAAGCATCTCTCCGGGCACTGCCAGAGACACATCCTCACCATCTTTAACCGCATTTGGAGCGAGGGCATGTTCCTGTCACAATGGCGAGAGGGTGTTATTGTCCCCATCTGTAAGCCCGGTGCGGACCCTCTGGCGGTGGACAGCTATCATCCCATTACCCTCACCAACGTTTTGTGCAAATTGCTCGAACGTATGGTGGGGTGGCGTTTGTGTTGAGTCCTTGAGTCGCGCCGTCTCCTCACTCCATCCCAGGATGGCTTCCGTCAGGTCTGCTGCGGACAATTTGGTGCGGCTGGAAACTGCTATCCGTACGGCCTTTGCCCGCTGTATTTTTTGATCTGCGGAAGGCATATGACACAACATGAAGGCATCACATCCTTGCTACGTTGCATGAGTGGGGTTTTCGTGGTCAGCTCCCAGCTTTTCTTCAAAACTTTTTATTGCGCCGCTCTTTCCGGGTGCAAGTCGGTGCCGCCTCTAGTTCATCTTGTATACAGGAAAATGGGGTCCCGCAGGGCTCGTTGTTGAGCGTTTCCTTATTTCTAGTGGCCATTAATGGTCTGGCTGCAGCCGTGGGGTCGTCGGTGTCTCCTCCTCTGTATGCCGACGACTTCTGCATCTCATCTAGCTCAACGACTACGGGAGTCGCAGAACGAAGGCTCCAAATAGCCATTCGCAAGGCAGCATCATGGGCTCTGACTCACGGATTTCAGTTCTCTGCAACCAAGACTCGAGTTATGCACTTCTGCATGTGTTGGTCGGTCCACCCTCATCCGGAACTTTACCTTGACGGCCACCTACTTGAAGTGGTGGACACTAGCCGCTTCTTAGGACACATCTTTGATGCCCAGCTCACATGGGTTCCTCATATTACTCAGCTGAAGCAAAAGTGCTGGTGGCACCTCAACACCCTCCGCTGCCTAAGCCACTCGTCTTGGGGTGCAGATCGCTGCACGCTGTTGCGATTGTACAGAGCCCTTGTGCAGTCCAGGCTTGATTATGGGAGCCTGGCCTATGGGTCTGCATCACCCTCAGTGTTGACGTCGTTGGACCCCATACACCACTGCGGGGTTCGGCTTGCAACTAGCGCTTTCTGTATGAGCCCCGTGGATAGTCTACTGGTGGAGGCCAGGGTTCCCCCACTGCGGATTCGCCGCCACCGACTGCTCGCCGACTATGTTCTCCACGTGCATTGCTCACTGGGCCATCCCAATCATAGCCTGCTTTTCCCTGCCATGGTCCTCCCTCTGCCCGACTGGCGACCGAGATCTGGGTCTGGGTCTGTGTTTACCCTTGCTGTCCGCGTCCAGACCCTGCTGTCGGAACTGGGGTCATACCTTCTTCTGCCACGCCTCCCTGATGTATGCCCCGGCCGTCTGTCTGCCTGGACGTGGTATGGGAACCCAAGGACTCGGTTCCGCCTGTGGCCCTCCATCGCCGTTTTCTTGCACTCCTCGCCTCATTTTCAGGCTGTGAGCCTGTCTACACTGATGGTTCCCTGGTTGATGGTCGTACTGCCTACGCTTTTGCTCACACTGCCCATGTTGAACAGCACTCCTTGCCAGCTGGCTGCAGTATTTTTACTGCAGAGCTGGTGGCCATATTGCGCGCTCTTGAGCACATGCGTTCCTACTCAGGTACGTCCATCGTCATCTGCAGTGACTCCCTGAGCTGCCTCCAGGCTATCTACCGCTGCTATACCTCTTCTCCTCTGGTATCCTTTGTTCAGGAGTCTGTTTTTGTCGTTACCCGCTCTGGTCGTTCGGTGGTCTTTGTTTGGGCGCCAGGTCACGTTGGCATCCTGGGGAATGAATGTGTCGACAGGCTGGCCAAAGGGGCCGATCGACGCCCCCACTTTGGAGACCGGCCTCCCGGCTCATGATCTGCAGCTGGCGTTGCGCCTCAAGGTGCTTGGGATGTGGCATGACGAGTGGCGTAGACTGACTTTACCGAATAAACTGCGGGCTGTTAAGGAGACGACCGATGTGTGGCAGTCCTCCCTGCGGGCTTCTCACAGGGACTCTGTCATACTGTGTCGGCTCCGCATCGGCCATACGTACCTGACACACGGACATCTTTTGAGTCAGGAGGACCCCCCCCGTGTCAGTGTGCGTCCCGGATGACTGTCGCCCACATTTTGTTGGAGTGTCCCTGACTGCGCACCCTCCAGCAGTCTTTTAATCTCCCAGGCACGTTGCCTTTGGTTTTATGCAACGATGCCTCCATGGCAGACGACGTTTTAAATTTTATCCGTGGTAGTCCTTTTTATGGTTCCATTTAGGGAGGTCCTGCACCTTTCCCTTTCTGTGTCTTGTCCTCAAGTCTCTCATAATTGGTTGCAGATTTTAGTGTGTATTCGGATGGTTGACTCTTTCCCTTTTTTGTTCTCATGGTCAGTCAACCAGTCTCCAGCCCTCTTCCGTTGCTTCCGTTTCTTTCTGTCCAGTGTTCGTCTGTACTCTTCTTGTCTCTAGTGTTCGTTGCCACATTGGTGTTCTTTCAGTGACTGGGGGGAGGGGCGTCTCCTCCTTGAGGTTTTACCTGCTTCGTAAATTTTCGTCTCGCCTGTTTTTGGAATGGGGGACTGATGACCTTAGCTGTTTAGTCCCCCTTAAACATGCCAACAACCACCACCACCACCACCACCACCACCACCACCACCCCAGTGTAATTTTGAAGTGTTGTCGAGAGCTAGCGAACCAAGAGCTTCCTAGTATGAAAATGAATATGACATTTCTTCTTTTATGTTACTGCAAACCGATACTATGAGGTTTTTGGTAAGCTATTGAGCTCTAATTGCCAATTACTTGCTTAATGAGGCCCTAAGTTTCGGAATTCTCTCTCAATAGCTGCTCTGAGATGAGTTTGGCAAATAACATTGTGACAAAGGAAGTACAATTAAACCTGTCACCAAGAGAAATATGACCTTTACTCATAAATGGTGATGCTCCTTCGAATGAGAAAAGGTTAATAACTTACACAAAAACAAATTGGCAATTCTGTTGGAATTTTGGTGGAATCCCCGTAACCCATCGTATTTTTAACACTGAGCGATGGAAATGGAAACTTACCAAAGGATTTTATTCCTTCTCTTGATCTGAGCAGTATTAAAATAATGACGAGCGTTCCTTCAGGCAGAATGATAGGCACATGCCAGATACTGTTTACTCACCTAGGGCTTGCCAAACTGACAATGCGTGATCGCGAATAAAATAGTAGTTATTGAGAAAAATAATTTATCTGTCGCACAACACAATGGTCACTGTACTGTCAGCAGCGATTGATAATGCGCGTGGCAGGAATGCACAAGTTAGCCATGTGTGCCTTGTGAGATGGAGTTCGAAAAACATTGCCATTAAAGTAGATCTGCCTTTGTCAGCAGCACATTTCAACAAATTAAATATATCTAATCATAACACTCTTTTAGGATATTCCTACTTTCGTAATAATACCGACCATTTTCTTCATTTGTGTAGCCTGTTGTTGGGGGGGGGGGGGGGTTGGGTGTGGGATTGAAGGGACCAGACTGCTAAGGTCATCGGTCCCTTGTTCCACGATAAAATCACACGAAATAAAAACTGTCAGTCGTTAAAAACGGAGAACTGAGAGAAGGGACGACACAATACAAGAAAGGCAGACAAAGACCAGACAAACGGAACTAAAATCGCACCGAGTGTGAAGGTGGTTGGCCGACCATGGAAATAAGGAAAATCCAACCACCAAATGACATTAAAACCCACAGTTTAAAACCACAGGCCAAAGGCCCAAGTCAATACAGGAAATAAAAGGACAAACACTCAAATCATACGATAAAAACCCCCTGCCCGAATAAAACTCAACACGAGGTCCGCCATAGCATCGTCATCACATAAAAGGGCAGCGAGGGTATCAGGCAGCGCAAACGTCTGCCTGAGTCCTGTTAAAAGCGGGCAGTCCACCAAAATGTGGACCACCGTCAGAGCTGCCCCGCAGCGACATAGCGGTGGGTCCTCCCGGCGCAACAAATGGCCGTGCGTCAGCCACGTGTGGCCAACGCGCAGCCGGCAGAGGACGACAGAGTCCTTCCGAGAGGCCCCCATGGAGGAGCGCCACACACTGGTTGTCTCCTTGACTGCCCGAAGTTTGTTGGGAGAGGGCAGGGTGCGCCACTCATCACGCCAAGCAGCAAGGACCTTCTGCCGCAATACGGATCGGACGTCACTCTCTAAAAGACCGATCTCCATGGCCGGGGAACTGACCGCCTGTTTCGCCAGTTCGTCAACCCGCTCGTTACCCGGGATGCCGACGTGACCCGGGGACCAAACAAAGGTGACAGAGCGGCCGCAACGGACGAGAGTATGGAGGGACTCCTGGATGGCCATCACCAGACGGGAACGAGGGAAACACTGGTCAAGAGCTCGTAAACCGCTCAGGGAGTCACTACAGATGACAAAGGACTCACCTGAGCGGGAGCAGATATACTCTAGGGCGCGATAGATGGCAACCAACTCGGCAGTGTATACACTGTTCCCGCGTGCCAGCGACCGTTGCTCACAATGATCCTCTAGAGTAAGAGCGTAACCAGTGCGACCAGAGACCATCGAACCGTCGGTATAGGTCACGGCAGATCCGGGAAACTCGGCAAGGAGAGCAACAAAGCGGCGGCAGAGGGCCGGAGGAGGGACCGAGTCTTTCGGACCCTGTGCCAAATCCAGCCGAATGCATGGTCGGCGCACACATCAAGGGGGCAGACGGAGATTGGCCCGGAAAACAGGCGGGAGAGGAAAAAACTCAATCCCACACAGTAAAGCCCGGATGCGAACCGCGATCGTACACCCTGACCGGGGCCGCCTGTCTGGAAGATGGACGATCGAGTGCGGGAACAGGAGACGGTAGTTGGGATGCCCTGGCAAGCTACAAACATGGGCAGCATAAGCGGCCAGAAGTCGGTCGCGCCGGATCCGCAATGGAGGAACACCAGCCTCCACAAGTAAGCTGTCAACAGGGCTTGTCCGAAATGCTCCTGTGGCGAGTCGGATCCCGCAGTGATGGATGGGATCCAGCAATTGCAACGCTGATGGCGACGCCGAACCATAAGCCACACACCCATAATCAAGGCGGGACTGGATCAGCGCTTGATACAGCCGGAGAAGGGTGGACCGATCGGCACCCCATCCGGTGTGGCTAAGGCAACGGAGAGCGTTTAAATGCCGCCAGCATGTTTGTTTAAGATGCCTAATATGAGGCAGCCAAGTCAACCGGGCATCAAATACCAGTCCCAAGAACCGATGCGTCTCTACCACAGCAAGAGGTTCACCGTCAAGGTAAAGGCGTGGCTCAGGGTGAACCGTGCGACGCCGGCAGAAATGCACAACGCAGGTCTTAGCGGCCGAAAACTGGAAGCCGTGCGCTACAGCCCACGACTGCGCCTTGCGGATAGCGCCCTGCAGCTGGCGCTCAGCAACTGCAATGCCAGCGGAGCTGTAGTAGAGGCAGAAATCGTCTGCATACAACGAAGCTGCGACGGACGATCCCACCGCCTCAGCGAGCCCATTGATCGCAATTAAAAACAGGGAGACACTGAGGACAGACCCCTGTGGGACCCCGTTCTCCTGGACCCGGGAGGAACTATGGGACGCAGCAACTTGCACGCGGAAGGAACGAGACGACAGAAAATTCTGAATAAAAATCGGGAGCGGGCCCCTAAGACCCCACCCATGAAGTGTGGCCAGGATGTGATATCGCCAAGTCGTATCGTACGCCTTCCGCATGTCGAAGAAGACGGCAACCAGATGTTGGCGGCGTGCAAAGGCTGTACGGACGGCAGACTCTAGGGAGACCAGATTATCGACGGCAGAGCGGCCTTTGCGGAACCCACCCTGAGACGGAGCCAGAAGGCCTCGAGACTCGAGGAGCCAACTCAACCTCCGGCTCACCATACGTTCTAGCAACTTGCAAAGAACGTTGGTGAGGCTTATGGGGCGGTAGCTGTCCACCTCCAGCGGGTTCTTGTCAGGTTTCAACACGGGGAGGACGATGCTTTCTCGCCATTGAGACGGGAACACACCCTCAACCCAGATGCGGTTGAAAACATCTAGGAGGCGTCGCTTGCAATTCAGAGAGAGGTGTTTCAGCATCTGGCTGTGGATGCGGTCTGGCCCAGGAGCCGTATCAGGGCAAGCAGATAATGCACTCTGGAATTCCCAGTCGCTGAAAGGAGCATTGTACGACTCCGCGTGGCGCGTGTGAAAGGAAAGCCTCCAACTTTCCAACCGCTCTTTCCGGGAGCGGAAGGCCAGTGGGTAATTCGTAGATGCGGAACACTGAGCAAAATGCGCTGCTAACCGGTCCGCAATCGTGTCGGAGTCAGTACATACCACTCCATTCAGCGAAAGCCCAGGGACAGAGACAGGCGGCCGATAGCCATGGAGTCGCCTAATCTTAGCCCAAACCTGCGATGCAGAGGTACGGATGCCAATGGTGGAAACATACCGTTCCCAGCACTCCTGCTTCCGTTGGCGAATAAGGTGTCGGGCACGGGCACGGAGCTGTTTAAAAACGATGAGGTTCTCCAAGGACGGGTGCCGCTTATGGCGTTGAAGAGCCCGCCGGCGATCTCTAATCGCCTCTGCGATCTCGGGCGCCCACCAAGGCACAGTCCTCCTCCGAGGGGACCCGGATGAACAGGGAATCGCAGATGCCGCCGCAGAAACGATGCCGGTGGTGACCGACTGAACCACCGCATCAATGGTGTCAGGGGAAGGAGGTGCGATAGTGGCGAGAGAGGAGAACAAGCCCCAATCAGCCTTATTCAGAGCCCATCTGGAGGGGCGTTCAGAAGAGTGACGCTGTGGTAGTGACAGAAAGATGGGGAAATGGTCACTACCACATAAGTCGTCATGGACACTCCAGTGGATGGATGGTGAAAGTCCGGGGCTGCAGATAGAAAGGTCGATGGCCGAAAATGTGCCATGGACTACGCTGAAATGTGTCGGCTCTCCCGTGTTTAAGAGGCAGAGGTCAAGCTGCGAGAGAAGAGTCTCGACATCTCTACCCCGGCCAGTAATCGCGGCGCTACCCCACAGGGGGTTATGGGCGTTAAAGTCGCCCAGTAACACAAAAGGAGGAGGCAGTTGTGCTATCAATGCAGCCAACACATGACGCGAGACATCACCATCTGGCGGAAGATACAAACTGCAGACAGTAATAGGCTGAGGCGTCCACATCCTTACAGCGACAGCCTCTAAAGGTGTGTAAAGAGGTACACATTCGCTGTAGACAGAGTTAAGGATGTAGACGCAGACTCCACCAGATACCCTCTCATAAGCTGCCCGGTTCTTGTAATAACCCCGATACCCACGTAGGGCAGGGGTCCGCATTGCCGGAAACCAAGTTTCCTGTAGGGCAATGCAGAAGAAAGGGTGACTGCTGATGAGTTGGCGAAGCTCAGCAAGGTGGTGGAAAAAAGCGCTGCAGTTCCACTGGAGTATTGCTTTGTCCATGTCCGAAAAAGGCGTGAAGGGGCCGAAGAGGCAGATCACGCCACTGGGTCACCTGCTGCCACCGATGGAGGACCAGTACAATCTGCTTCCATGGCGTCTGAGGGTCCGGCGAGATCCAGGTCCTCAGCGGACGCCCGGATCTCCACCTTATCCCCGGACGCAGAGCCTGTAGGGAGCAGTGGGGTGGATGCCACCGCGTGGTCCTTGGCCTTAGAGGTCTTCTTCTTCGTCTTGTCTCTCTGGTCCTTGGGTTTCATTGGCTGGGAGGGCTGCAGCGAGTCAGTCTCCGGGACGGAGGAGCGGGAAGCCCTGCGATCAGCCGCTGGTCTGCTTTTCTTCCATTGGCTGACGTCACCCTTCCCAGAGGCGGAAACCTGGGAAGGAAGGGACCCAAGGGACCCTTTCCGTGCTATTCGAGCAGGGGAAGTTTGAGGCTTCCCCAGCTTAGAAGTGGGGACTGATGTCCCCAATGGTTGGGGGGTTGCTGCTCCTGAGGCAGGTAGTGCAGGAGCAGCAGGGAGTGAAGTGCCCCCCACCATCAAGGGGGCAGGCGTAGCATTCCGGCTCTGAGAAGTGGCAGTCTGAGGGAGAGCTAATGGGGCCATAACAGTAGTAGCCGCGGCCTAAGAGGCAGGCATTCGAACAGGATGGAGGCGTTCGAACTTCTGCCTGGCCTCAGTGTATGTCAGGCGGTCCAGGGTCTTATACTCCATGATTTTGCGCTCTTTCTGGTAGATCCTGCAGTCCGGCGAGCAAGGTGAGTGGTGCTCTCCGCAGTTTACACAGATGGGAGGCGGAGCACATGGAGTATCGGGATGTGATGGGCGTCCACAATCTCGACATGTGAGGCCGGAAGTACAGCGGGAAGACATATGCCCGAACTTCCAGCACTTAAAGCACCGCATCGGGGGAGGGATATATGGCTTGACGTCACAACGATAGACCATCACCTTGACCTTCTCAGGTAAAGTATCACCCTCGAAGGCCAAGATGAAGGCACCGGTGGCAACCTGCTTATCCCTTGGACCACGATGTACGCGCCGGACGAAGTGAACACCTCGCAGCTCTAAATTGGCGCGAAGCTCGTCATCGGACTGCAATAGAAGGTCCCGATGGAATATTATGCCCTGGACCATATTAAGACTCTTATGGGGCGTGATTGTAGCCGAAACATCCCCCAGCTTGTTACAATCGAGTAACCGGTGGGACTGGGCGGAGGACGCCGATTTGATCAAAACCGAGCCCGAGCGCATTTTGGACAAGCCCTCCACCTCCCCGAACTTGTCCTCTAAGTGCTCGACGAACAACTGAGGCTTGGTTGGTTTGTGGGGGGTTAAAGGGACCAGACTACTTAGGTCATCGGTCCCTTGTTCCACGACCATAATAATACACGAAGAAAAGTCCAACAAGCAATAAACACATAACGGAGACGACAAGGGACGACACAGTACAAGAAAGACATAGACGAAGACCAGAGAAAAGAGATTAAAAGACACACAGAGTGCGACGGTCATTGGCCGACCATGAAAATAAAACTGGAAAGGCCAACAACCAAGGGACACATTAAAACACCACAAACTAAAACCCCAGGCCAAAAGCCACAGTCGACACTAAAAAAAAAATAAAAAGGGACTCTCATATTGAATGATAAAAACCCCCTGCTCGAATAAAACGGAGAACTAAGTCAGCCATAGTAGAGTCATCAGTTAAAAGAGCAGGGAGTGTATCAGGCAGCGCGAACGTCTGCCTGAGGGCAGTTAAAAGTGGGCAGCCTAGTAAGACGTGTACCACGGTCAGGGCCAATCCGCAGCGACAGAGAGGCGGGTCGTCACGGCACAAGAGATACGCGTGCGTGAGCCGGGTATGTCCTATGCGGAGCCGGCAGAGGACGACAGCGTCCTTGCGAGACCCCCGCATGGAGGAGCGCCACACACTGGTTGTCTCCTTGACTGCCCGAAGTTTGTTGGGAGAGGGCAGGGTGCGCCACTCATCACGCCAAGCAGCAAGGACCTTCTGCCGCAATACGGATCGAACGTCACTCTCTAAAAGACCGATCTCCATGGCCGGGGAACTGACCGCCTGTTTCGCCAGTTCGTCAACCCGCTCGTTACCCGGGATGCCGACGTGACCCGGGGACCAAACAAAGGTGACAGAGCGGCCGCAACGGACGAGAGTATGGAGGGACTCCTGGATGGCCATCACCAGACGGGAACGAGGGAAACACTGGTCAAGAGCTCGTAAACCGCTCAGGGAGTCACTACAGATGACAAAGGACTCACCTGAGCGGGAGCGGATATACTCTAGGGCGCGATAGATGGCAACCAACTCGGCAGTGTATACACTGTTCCCGCGTGCCAGCGACCGTTGCTCACAATGATCCTCTAGAGTAAGAGCGTAACCAGTGCGACCAGAGACCATCGAACCGTCGGTATAGGTCACGGCAGATCCGGGAAACTCGGCAAGGAGAGCAACAAAGCGGCGGCAGAGGGCCGGAGGAGGGACCGAGTCTTTCGGACCCTGTGCCAAATCCAGCCGAATGCATGGTCGGCGCACACACCAAGGGGGCAGACGGAGATTGGCCCGGAAAACAGGCGGGAGAGGAAAAAACTCAATCCCACACAGTAAAGCCCGGATGCGAACCGCGATCGTACACCCTGACCGGGGCCGCCTGTCTGGAAGATGGACGATCGAGTGCGGGAACAGGAGACGGTAGTTGGGATGCCCTGGCAAGCTACAAACGTGGGCAGCATAAGCGGCCAGAAGTCGGTCGCGCCGGATCCGCAATGGAGGAACACCAGCCTCCACAAGTAAGCTGTCAACAGGGCTTGTCCGAAATGCTCCTGTGGCGAGTCGGATCCCGCAGTGATGGATGGGATCCAGCAATTGCAACGCTGATGGCGACGCCGAACCATAAGCCACACACCCATAAACAAGGCGGGACTGGATCAGCGCTTGATACAGCCGGAGAAGGGTGGACCGATCGGCACCCCATCCGGTGTGGCTAAGGCAACGGAGAGCGTTTAAATGCCGCCAGCATGTTTGTTTAAGATGCCTAATATGAGGCAGCCAAGTCAACCGGGCATCAAATACCAGTCCCAAGAACCGATGCGTCTCTACCACAGCAAGAGGTTCACCGTCAAGGTAAAGGCGTGGCTCAGGGTGAACCGTGCGACGCCGGCAGAAATGCACAACGCAGGTCTTAGCGGCCGAAAACTGGAAGCCGTGCGCTACAGCCCACGACTGCGCCTTGCGGATAGCGCCCTGCAGCTGGCGCTCAGCAACTGCAATGCCAGCGGAGCTGTAGTAGAGGCAGAAATCGTCTGCATACAACGAAGCTGCGACGGACGATCCCACCGCCTCAGCGAGCCCATTGATCGCAATTAAAAACAGGGAGACACTGAGGACAGACCCCTGTGGGACCCCGTTCTCCTGGACCCGGGAGGAACTATGGGACGCAGCAACTTGCACGCGGAAGGAACGAGACGACAGAAAATTCTGAATAAAAATCGGGAGCGGGCCCCTAAGACCCCACCCATGAAGTGTGGCCAGGATGTGATATCGCCAAGTCGTATCGTACGCCTTCCGCATGTCGAAGAAGACGGCAACCAGATGTTGGCGGCGTGCAAAGGCTGTACGGACGGCAGACTCTAGGGAGACCAGATTATCGACGGCAGAGCGGCCTTTGCGGAACCCACCCTGAGACGGAGCCAGAAGGCCTCGAGACTCGAGGAGCCAACTCAACCTCCGGCTCACCATACGTTCTAGCAACTTGCAAAGAACGTTGGTGAGGCTTATGGGGCGGTAGCTGTCCACCTCCAGCGGGTTCTTGTCAGGTTTCAACACGGGGAGGACGATGCTTTCTCGCCATTGAGACGGGAACACACCCTCAACCCAGATGCGGTTGAAAACATCTAGGAGGCGTCGCTTGCAATTCAGAGAGAGGTGTTTCAGCATCTGGCTGTGGATGCGGTCTGGCCCAGGAGCCGTATCAGGGCAAGCAGATAATGCACTCTGGAATTCCCAGTCGCTGAAAGGAGCATTGTACGACTCCGCGTGGCGCGTGTGAAAGGAAAGCCTCCAACTTTCCAACCGCTCTTTCCGGGAGCGGAAGGCCAGTGGGTAATTCGTAGATGCGGAACACTGAGCAAAATGCGCTGCTAACCGGTCCGCAATCGTGTCGGAGTCAGTACATACCACTCCATTCAGCGAAAGCCCAGGGACAGAGACAGGCGGCCGATAGCCATGGAGTCGCCTAATCTTAGCCCAAACCTGCGATGCAGAGGTACGGATGCCAATGGTGGAAACATACCGTTCCCAGCACTCCTGCTTCCGTTGGCGAATAAGGTGTCGGGCACGGGCACGGAGCTGTTTAAAAACGATGAGGTTCTCCAAGGACGGGTGCCGCTTATGGCGTTGAAGAGCCCGCCGGCGATCTCTAATCGCCTCTGCGATCTCGGGCGCCCACCAAGGCACAGTCCTCCTCCGAGGGGACCCGGATGAACAGGGAATCGCAGATGCCGCCGCAGAAACGATGCCGGTGGTGACCGACTGAACCACCGCATCAATGGTGTCAGGGGAAGGAGGTGCGATAGTGGCGAGAGAGGAGAACAAGCCCCAATCAGCCTTATTCAGAGCCCATCTGGAGGGGCGTTCAGAAGAGTGACGCTGTGGTAGTGACAGAAAGATGGGGAAATGGTCACTACCACATAAGTCGTCATGGACACTCCAGTGGATGGATGGTGAAAGTCCGGGGCTGCAGATAGAAAGGTCGATGGCCGAAAATGTGCCATGGACTACGCTGAAATGTGTCGGCTCTCCCGTGTTTAAGAGGCAGAGGTCAAGCTGCGAGAGAAGAGTCTCGACATCTCTACCCCGGCCAGTAATCGCGGCGCTACCCCACAGGGGGTTATGGGCGTTAAAGTCGCCCAGTAACACAAAAGGAGGAGGCAGTTGTGCTATCAATGCAGCCAACACATGACGCGAGACATCACCATCTGGCGGAAGATACAAACTGCAGACAGTAATAGGCTGAGGCGTCCACATCCTTACAGCGACAGCCTCTAAAGGTGTGTAAAGAGGTACACATTCGCTGTAGACAGAGTTAAGGATGTAGACGCAGACTCCACCAGATACCCTCTCATAAGCTGCCCGGTTCTTGTAATAACCCCGATACCCACGTAGGGCAGGGGTCCGCATTGCCGGAAACCAAGTTTCCTGTAGGGCAATGCAGAAGAAAGGGTGACTGCTGATGAGTTGGCGAAGCTCAGCAAGGTGGTGGAAAAAAGCGCTGCAGTTCCACTGGAGTATTGCTTTGTCCATGTCCGAAAAAGGCGTGAAGGGGCCGAGGAGGCAGATCACGCCACTGGGTCACCTGCTGCCACCGATGGAGGACCAGTACAATCTGCTTCCATGGCGTCTGAGGGTCCGGCGAGATCCAGGTCCTCAGCGGACGCCCGGATCTCCACCTTATCCCCGGACGCAGAGCCTGTAGGGAGCAGTGGGGTGGATGCCACCGCGTGGTCCTTGGCCTTAGAGGTCTTCTTCTTCGTCTTGTCTCTCTGGTCCTTGGGTTTCATTGGCTGGGAGGGCTGCAGCGAGTCAGTCTCCGGGACGGAGGAGCGGGAAGCCCTGCGATCAGCCGCTGGTCTGCTTTTCTTCCATTGGCTGACGTCACCCTTCCCAGAGGCGGAAACCTGGGAAGGAAGGGACCCAAGGGACCCTTTCCGTGCTATTCGAGCAGGGGAAGTTTGAGGCTTCCCCAGCTTAGAAGTGGGGACTGATGTCCCCAATGGTTGGGGGGTTGCTGCTCCTGAGGCAGGTAGTGCAGGAGCAGCAGGGAGTGAAGTGCCCCCCACCATCAAGGGGGCAGGCGTAGCATTCCGGCTCTGAGAAGTGGCAGTCTGAGGGAGAGCTAATGGGGCCATAACAGTAGTAGCCGCGGCCTAAGAGGCAGGCATTCGAACAGGATGGAGGCGTTCGAACTTCTGCCTGGCCTCAGTGTATGTCAGGCGGTCCAGGGTCTTATACTCCATGATTTTGCGCTCTTTCTGGTAGATCCTGCAGTCCGGCGAGCAAGGTGAGTGGTGCTCTCCGCAGTTTACACAGATGGGAGGCGGAGCACATGGAGTATCGGGATGTGATGGGCGTCCACAATCTCGACATGTGAGGCCGGAAGTACAGCGGGAAGACATATGCCCGAACTTCCAGCACTTAAAGCACCGCATCGGGGGAGGGATATATGGCTTGACGTCACAACGATAGACCATCACCTTGACCTTCTCAGGTAAAGTATCACCCTCGAAGGCCAAGATGAAGGCACCGGTGGCAACCTGCTTATCCCTTGGACCACGATGTACGCGCCGGACGAAGTGAACACCTCGCAGCTCTAAATTGGCGCGAAGCTCGTCATCGGACTGCAATAGAAGGTCCCGATGGAATATTATGCCCTGGACCATATTAAGACTCTTATGGGGCGTGATTGTAGCCGAAACATCCCCCAGCTTGTTACAATCGAGTAACCGGTGGGACTGGGCGGAGGACGCCGATTTGATCAAAACCGAGCCCGAGCGCATTTTGGACAAGCCCTCCACCTCCCCGAACTTGTCCTCTAAGTGCTCGACGAACAACTGAGGCTTGGTTGGTTTGTGGGGGGTTAAAGGGACCAGACTACTTAGGTCATCGGTCCCTTGTTCCACGACCATAATAATACACGAAGAAAAGTCCAACAAGCAATAAACACATAACGGAGACGACAAGGGACGACACAGTACAAGAAAGACATAGACGAAGACCAGAGAAAAGAGATTAAAAGACACACAGAGTGCGACGGTCATTGGCCGACCATGAAAATAAAACTGGAAAGGCCAACAACCAAGGGACACATTAAAACACCACAAACTAAAACCCCAGGCCAAAAGCCACAGTCGACACTAAAAAAAAAATAAAAAGGGACTCTCATATTGAATGATAAAAACCCCCTGCTCGAATAAAACGGAGAACTAAGTCAGCCATAGTAGAGTCATCAGTTAAAAGAGCAGGGAGTGTATCAGGCAGCGCGAACGTCTGCCTGAGGGCAGTTAAAAGTGGGCAGCCTAGTAAGACGTGTACCACGGTCAGGGCCAATCCGCAGCGACAGAGAGGCGGGTCGTCACGGCACAAGAGATACGCGTGCGTGAGCCAGGTATGTCCTATGCGGAGCCGGCAGAGGACGACAGCGTCCTTGCGAGACCCCCGCATGGAGGAGCGCCACACACTGGTTGTCTCCTTGACTGCCCGAAGTTTGTTGGGAGAGGGCAGGGTGCGCCACTCATCACGCCAAGCAGCAAGGACCTTCTGCCGCAATACGGATCGGACGTCACTCTCTAAAAGACCGATCTCCATGGCCGGGGAACTGACCGCCTGTTTCGCCAGTTCGTCAACCCGCTCGTTACCCGGGATGCCGACGTGACCCGGGGACCAAACAAAGGTGACAGAGCGGCCGCAACGGACGAGAGTATGGAGGGACTCCTGGATGGCCATCACCAGACGGGAACGAGGGAAACACTGGTCAAGAGCTCGTAAACCGCTCAGGGAGTCACTACAGATGACAAAGGACTCACCTGAGCGGGAGCGGAGAAACTCTAGGGCACGATAGATGGCAACCAACTCGGCAGTGTATACACTGGAGCCAGCTGCCAATGACCGTTGCTCACAATAATCCCGTAGAGTGAGAGCGTAACCAGTGTGACCAGAGACCACCGAACCGTCGGTGTAGGCCACCGCCGCGTTCGGAAACTCGGCCAGGATGGAAAGAAAGCGGCGGCGGAGGGCCTCCGGAGGCATTGAGACCTTCGGACCCTGTGCCAAGTCGAGCCGAAGGCACGGTCGGGGCACACTCCACGGGGGCAGACGGAGATTGGCCCGGAAAACAGGCGGCAGAGGAAATAACTCAATCCCACACAGTAGAGCCCGGATGCGAACCGCGATCGTACACCCTGACCGGGGCCGCCTGTCTGGAACATGGTCGATCGAGCGCGGGAACAGGAGACGGTAGTTTGGATGCCCTGGCATGCTATAAACGTGCGCGGCATAGGCGGCCAGAAGGCGGTCACGCCGGAACCGCAATGGAGGGACACCAGCCTCCACAAGTATGCTGTCGACGGGGCTTGTCCGGAACGCTCCCGTGGCGAGGCGGATCCCGCAGTGGTGTATGGGATCCAGCAATCGCAATGCTGAAGGCGAGGCAGAACCGTACGCCACACACCCATAATCAAGGCGGGACTGGAACAGCGCTTGATATAGGTGGAGGAGGGTGGACCGGTCGGCACCCCACCTGGTGTGGCTTAAGCAACGGAGAGCGTTTAAGTGCCGCCAGCATGTTTGCTTCAGCTGCCTAATATGGGGCAGCCAAGTCAACCGGGTATCGAACACCAGTCCCAAGAACCGATGCGTCGCGACCACAGCAAGAGGTTCACCGTCAAGGTAAAGGCGCGGCTCAGGGTGAACCGTGCGACGCCGGCAGAAATGCATAACGCAGGTCTTCGCGGCCGAAAACTGGAAGCCGTGCGCTACAGCCCATGAATGCGCCTTGCGGATGGCACCTTGCAGCTGCCGTTCAGCAGCGGCGATGCCACTGGAGCTGTAATATAGGCAGAAGTCGTCCGCATATAAAGAAGCCGCGACGGACGACCCCACCGCCTCAACGAGCCCATTGATGGCAATTAAAAACAGGGACACACTGAGGACAGACCCCTGTGGGACCCCGTTCTCCTGGACCCGGGAGGAACTATGCGACGCAGCTACTTGCACGCGGAAGGAACGATATGAAAGAAAATTCTGAATAAAAATCGGGAGCGGGCCACTAAGGCCCCACCCATGAAGTGTGGCCAGGATGTGATGGCGCCAAGTCGTATCGTATGCCTTCCGCATGTCGAAGAAGACGGCAACCAGATGTTGGCGGCGCGCAAAGGCTGTACGGATGGCAGACTCCAGGGAGACCAGATTATCGACGGCAGAGCGGCCTTTACGGAACCCACCCTGAGACGGAGCCAGAAGGCCCCGAGACTCGAGGAGCCAACTCAACCTCCGGCTCACCATACGTTCCAGCAACTTGCAAGGAACGTTGGTGAGGCTTATGGGGCGATAGCTGTCCACCTCCAGCGGGTTCTTGCCAGGTTTCAATACGGGGAGGACTATGCTTTCCCGCCATTGAGACGGGAAAACACCCTCGACCCAGACGCGATTGAAAAGATCTAGGAGGCGTCGCTGGCAAGGCACTGAGAGGTGTTTCAGCATCTGGCTGTAAATGCGGTCTGGTCCAGGAGACGTATCAGGGCAAGCAGAAAGTGCGCTCTGGAATTCCCATTCGCTGAAAGGAGCATTGTACGACTCCGCGTGGCGCGTGTGAAAGGAAAGCCTCCGACTTTCCAACCGCTCTTTCCGGGAGCGGAAGGCCAACGGGTAGTTCGTTGACGCGGAACACTGAGCAAAATGCTCTGCTAACCGGTCCGCAATCGTGTCAGAGTCGGTGCACACTGCTCCATTCAGCGAAAGCCCAGGGACAGAGACAGGTGGCCGATAGCCTTGGAGTCGCCGAATCTTGGCCCAAACCTGCGATGCAGAGGTACGGACGCCAATGGTGGAAACATAACGTTCCCAGCAATCCTGCTTCCGTTGGCGAATAAGGCGTCGGGCTCGGGCGCGGAACTGTTTAAAAGCAATGAGGGTCTCCAACGACGGGTGCCGCTTATGGCGCTGAAGAGCCCGCCGGCGATCTCGAATCGCCTCTGCGATCTCTGGCGACCACCACGGCACAGTCCTCCGCCGAGGTGACCCGGATGTACAGGGAATCGCAGATGCCGCCACAGAAACGATGCTGGTGGTGACCGACTGAACCACCGCATCAATCGGATCAGTGGAAGGAGGTGCGATCACTGCGACAGATGTAAATAAGTCCCAATCAGCCTTATTCAGAGCCCATTTGGAGGGGCGTTCAGAAGAGTGACGCTGTGGTAGTGACAGAAAGATGGGGAAATGGTCACTACCACATAAGTCGTCATGGACACTCCAGTGGATGGATGGTGAAAGTCCGGGGCTGCAGATAGAAAGGTCGATGGCCGAAAACGAGCCATGGACCGCACTAAAGTGGGTCGCCTCTCCCGTGTTTAAAAGGCAGAGGTCAAGCTGTGACAGAAGAGTCTCGACATCTCTGCCCCGGCCAGTAATCGCGGCGCTACCCCACAAGGGGTTATGGGCGTTAAAGTCGCCCAGCAACACAAAGGGAGGCGGCAGTTGTCCTATCAATGCAGCCAACACATGACGAGAGACATCACCATCCGGCGGAAGGTACAAACTGCAGACAGTAATAGGCTGAGGCGTCCACATCCTTACAGCGACAGCCTCTAAGGGTGTATGAAGAGGCACACACTCGCTGTAGATAGAGTTAAGGACGTAGACGCAGACTCCACCAGACACCCTCTCATAAGCTGCCCGGTTCTTATAATAACCCCGATACCCTCGTAGGGCAGGGGTCCGCATTGCCGGAAACCACGTTTCCTGGAGGGCAATGCAGAAGAAAGGGTGACTGCTGACGAGTTGGCGGAGCTCAGCAAGGTGGTGGAAAAAACCGCTGCAGTTCCACTGGAGAATCACTTTGTCCATGGGCGAAATAGGCGTGAAGGGACCGAGGAGGCAGATCACGTCACTTGGTCACCTGCTGTCACCGATCGAGGACCAGTACAATCGGCGTCCTTGGCGTCTGAGGGTATGGCGAGATCCAGGTCCTCAGCGGACGCCATGATCTCCACCTCATCCTCAGACGCAGAGCCTGTATGGAGCGGTGGGGTGGATGCCACCGCGCGTTCCTTGGCCTTAGAGGCCTTCTTCTTCTTCGTCTTCTCTCTCTGCTCCTTGGGCTTTACTGGCTGGGAGGGCTCCACCGAGTCAGTCTCCGGGACGGAGGAGGAGCGGGAAGCCCTGCGACCAGCCGCTGGCCTGCTTTTCAGCCATTGGCTGACGTCACCCTTCCCAGAGGTGGAAACCTGGGAAGGGAGGGACCCGAGGGATCCCTTGCGAGAGAGAGTCGCCGAAGAAGTCGGATGCTTCTCCGGCTTAGAGTTGGGGACTTGTGTCCCCGATGGTTGGGGGGTCGTTGCTCCTGAGGTAGGTGGTGCAGGAGCAACAGATGGGGAAGTGCCCCCCACCATCAAGGGGGCAGGTGTAGTATTCCGGCTCAGAGTGTTCAGTGGAATCGGTGCAGCAGATGACAAAACTACTGTTTTGGCAGCGGTGGCATAGGAGCTGGTCAGAGCCACAGGATGTAGCCTCTCGTATTTCCGCTTAGCCTCAGTATAGGTCATGCGGTCCAGGGCCTTATATTCCATGATCCTTCAGTAGAACCTTGCAGTCTGGCGTGCAAGGGGAATGGTGTTCGCCGCAGTTCACACAGATGGGAGGCGGCGCACATGCAGTATTAGGATGTGAAGGGCGTCCACAATCTCTGCATGTCATGCTGGAAGTACACCGAGATGACATGTGGCCGAACTTCCAGCATTTGAAACACCTCATCGGGGGAGGGATATAGGGCTTCACATCACATCGGTAGACCATCACCTTGACCTTTTCGGGTAGGACGTCACCCTCGAAGGCCAAGATGAAGGCACCGGTGGCTACCTGATTATCCCTCGGACCCCGATGGACGCGCCGGACGAAGTGAACACCCCGCCGTTCTAAATTGGCGCGTAGCTCGTCGTCTGACTGCAAGAGTAGGTCCCTATGGAATATAATGCCCTGGACCATGTTGAGACTCTTATGGGGGTGTGATCGTGACGGAAACATCCCCCAACTTGTCACAAGCGAGTAACCGCCGTGACTGTGCAGAGGATGCCGTTTTGATCAATACTGCCCCAGAGCGCATTTTGGACAAGCCCTCCACCTCCCCAAACTTGTCCTCCAAGTGCTCGACAAAAAACTGAGGCTTGGTCGCCATAAACGATTCCCCATCGACTCGTGTACAGACTAAATAGCGAGGTGAATAAGGTTCGCTGCCAACCGTAGCCTTTCGTTCCTCCCATGGTGTGGCCAGGGAGGGGAACGATTGTGGATCATATGTCTGAGCCTTGTATTGAGGCCGAGAACGCTTAGAGACTGCTGGCGGCTGGCCGCCAGCAAGAGATGATGTACCACGCTTCATCGCGGGTCATCCGCCCTGATGCCACCTACTCCGACCAAGGGCCCTCCCCACGGGCGCCACCCAGCCTCAGCAACGACCACCTGGCGGGATGGCCATTGCCGGGAGTCCCGATGCCCCAAGGAGACAGGCATCTACTCCTTGGCATACGCGGGGAGTTAAAGGCGCAGGCATCAGTAGAGCGATCCCTGTGTTGTCAGGGTGCTACAACCGACAGGGTACATGGCGGCCCCACCACAACGGACTGGCTACCGTGCTGGATTTCAGGTGAAATGTAGCCCATGATCGTCATTGGCGCATAAAGCGACACAGCAGAGCAGACTGCAAAAACCGCACCCAAGAACAAAGCCACGCCCTAGAGATGGTGAGTGGGCGGGACAGCTATGCGACGACGACCAACCAAGCTAGAGATGGTAATGAGCGATGGACACATTGCACCTTGTAAGGCGCCCTTCCCCAATCAGCTCGCTCTTCGGAAGAATTTAGAAGATGGAGGTCAAACCCAGTAGGGGACCATCACATAAGGCCGAAACGTTTGAGACTCCTTTTAGTCGCCTCTTACGACAGGCAGGAATACCGTGGGCCTATTCTTACCCCCGAACCCACAGGGGGTTGTAGCCTGTTGTATACTTAGTTTATTAATGCTGATAATGTCCATGCAACAACTGAAATGCTTTTTCTCATCACGGCGAACCAATTAAAACATTGTTATTTGTGACTGCTTTTCGACTGTTTCTAGCTTGCAGTGGAAATATGATGTTCACATGCATGTAGTACAGTGTATCGTATTACATTATTACATACATATCAGAGTAATCACTGTGAAACTTCTATACTTCAGATCTTGGACGCTTTTTACCACAAGAACAAAGGGATCACGCCTGTGGAGATTATCCTTTCTAAATTTTTGTAACAGATCGTACAGACACGCTAGCGAGAATATAACCTTGATTTTCTTTCCTCCCTTGATTCTTAATCACATGATTTTATAATATTCCTTGCTTCCTTATTCACTGTCCTCTGTCCCTTCTTGCGATCTGAAAACATCACGGAGGCATATGGTGCAATTCCAGCGGCCAATGGCTCATCAGTTACTGGAGTATACATTTTTCTTGACAGAAGAAAAACAAAACTATGCAGATATAAATAACAAAAAGTATAACGTGCTAACGAAGAAACCTGTAGCGTTTAAATGGCTAGAAACGAAACACTACCCAAAGGCAATAAAATTCAGTACACAGTAAGGCAAAATTTATCGTATTAGCAATACTACCACTGCTGATATGCGCCGTTCCGATGTGAGCATATGGCTCGGCTACTTTTCCGCTCCCCTCCTCAAATTTCCCACGATGCTAGCGAGGCTAGCGCGACGCGAGAAACTGTGCCTCAACCACAACGCCGCGCGACCTGGCGCAGGCGCGTGTCGCGTTCCAGTCGCGTCGCGTCGCAATTTGCACTGTCCCATTTGAAACTGTGATGTTACAAAAACGCGCGCTGCGCTGCGTCGCGCCACAGGCGCTATACGCGTTTCAATTTGCGCCTAGCCTCAGACGAGTCGGACGTATCACTCTGCGCTCGCGTGACCGGAGCACGTGCTCCGGCAGCGCCCGCGTCGGACAGCCGCGGTTCGGTGGGGCATGCCCCGCCGGCCGCGGTTCGGTGGGGCATGCCCCGCCGGCCGCCTCGCCATCAGCCGGCGCACCTACGACAACCGGACCTGCCGCGGGGGGAAGTAATAGTACCCTTGCGACAGAGCAGTACTTGGATGTCGAATGGAGTGCTATTCGGATGTAGATGAAGATACCATTGTGGAGGAGGGCATCGACCGTTAACGACCGGAGTTGCGGCGCAGAAGCAGCACGGAGGGCCACTCTACGTCGAGACGGCTTACACAGGACGAAACGAGAGATGGTTTTCGACAGCCGCCGTTGAAGAAGCGGGCTCGGCCACGGGAACTCGTCGTCGCGAGAGAACTGGAGGTCTCAAATTCCTTCCAGCCACTGCAGGGTGAAGGGGCCACGCTAGAAGATGACGCCACTTCCCTGGCAGACCAACAGCAAAATCGTGCGATGCAGCAACGTGCAGACGGGGCGGCACAGCAGCCTCAGCATGAGGGCGAGGTGCCCATGGATGAACAGTCTGCCCACGCGCCGACCACACCACGTCGGAAAATACCGCCGATCTTCATACAATTCAAGGAATCGTACAATGAATTACGTGACTGGCTTAAAACAAACTGCCGTGAAGGATTTACAATCAAACAGTCGGGGGATGGCAACCTGAAGCTTACGCTAGCATCTACTGAAGACTACATCTTGGTGCACGAGAGGCTTGGGAAGAAAGGCATCCCGATGTTTACTTTTCCGACAGTTCAACCGCCGACGATCAAGGCGCTCATCAAGGGTATCCGTATCACATTGGCGCATGCTGATGTCAAAGAAGAACTGGAGGAACTTGGTTTCGTGGTATCTCTGATTGAACACCATAGGATGCGAAGAACCAACCAGGAAACTGGTCATCGGGTAGTCATACTACCGGATACAGCAGAGCATCGAGGTATTTTCCAACTGGAACGCTTCTACGACCCGGAAGCTCCGGAAGACCCGTGGCCCGACGCAGTGTTATCGCTGCCAAGGCTTCGGCCATGTTGCCAGGTGCTGCACGATGCCTTGGATTTGCGTCAAATGCGCCGCAAATCATGACAGCAGGACATGCACAAGAAGCAGAGACCAGCCAGCGAACGGCGGACTTTGCGAGGGCGCTCATCCGGCGAACTTCCGCTCGTGCAGTAAACATAAAGAGGCCAGTCTGTGGTGTCACCGCCAGACACCACACTTGCTACGTGGTAGCCTTTAAATCGGCCGCGGTCTGGTAGTATACGTCGGACCCGCGTGTCGCCACTATCAATGATTGCAGACCGAGCGCCGCCACACGGCAGGTCTAGAGAGACTTCCTAGCACTCAGCCCCAGTTGTACAGCCGACTTTGCTAGCGATGGTTCACTGACTTCTACGCTCTCATTTGCCGAAACGATATTTAGCATAGCCTTCAGCTACATTATTTGCTACGACCTAGCAAGGCGCCATTAGCAGTTACTATTGATACTGTGAAACATGTAATGACAAGAGCGACGTTCGTCATTAATGGATTAAAGTTAAGTATTACACCAGCTACGTCCGTTTTTCTCAATTCTGATTCCCTTGTCATGTTCCAGACCTCACGCCAGCCTGCGTGAGCTAAAACGCGTACATTTCGGCCTCCTTTAGTAACATGGTGTTGGCTCTCCTGCCAACCACAACATTGGCGACTAGAGTAAAAGTGTTCTTATCTAAATTGCCCTGATTTACTTCTGTAATGGTTTCGCCACAATCTCCAGATGTACTGTGCGAATTTTATCGCTTACAAAATCAGCAGACACAGGCCTTGCTGGATGCTCTTGGACAGCTTGTCCAGGGTCAACGTGCGATGCAAAACGATGCGGCAGCAGCCGCTTCACCGCTAACGCAGCCACAACACGCTGTTGCACCCACTTTTCGACCTTCTGATGCTGCACTGGGAAGCTGGACGGAGTGGTCACACCAATTTGGATTCCACCTCGCCGCCTACAGAATTCAAGGTAACGAGCGGCAACCTTTTCTCCTTTCATCCGTCGGGGTACAAACGTGCCGTGTGATAGTCAAATTATTTCCCCGACGCGACGTAGCAACTCTTTCCTACGAAGAAATTTTGTCTGCATTAGATGCATATTTCAAAGAATCAGTCAATGTAGTTGCACAAAAGTATACCTTCTTTCGTACAAACGTACGGCAGGTCAGACTAATCGGGAGTGGGTTGCAACCTTGCAAGGCCTTACTAGGGATTGTGCTTTTGAGTGTCAATGTGGACTCCCTTATTCAGATACTATGGTACGTGACGCAATTGCACAGAACGTTTCTGATGTTCGTATAAGGGAACAGATTTTGAAACTAGTCAATCCCTCCCTTCAACAAGTGATGGACATATTGGATCGGCAGGACACACTTTACTTTGCTCAGTGTGTCGGGTTAACCGGCCCGCCGGGCGAGCTGCAAGGAGCAGTAAACAGCCACGCATGCCGCGCAGGCAAGCAAATGCATTGATCAAATCATGCCCGCGGTGTGCTACTAAACATTCGCGTGAGAATTGCCCGTCACGCCAAGCTATTTGCTTTTATTGTAATAAAAAAGGACATCTTCAGAGTGTTTGCCAGAAAAAGCTCAGATCGGAAGCTCAAAACCGTTCCAGGCCATTTGCTTCGCGCCGGAATCGGAATTGAACCAAGGATACTCAGGCTCGCGAAACTTCGCCCATGGAAATTGATGTAGTTCATTCCACTGCGGCCAGTGCCACTCTCTCTAACAGTGCCTGTGTTCGTCCCAAAAATAGTGTGCGTCTACATCGCCGGAACTCCCGTCAAGTCGCATGTGATTATGTACCAGTGTCAGTTCACGTTGCACGAGACAGTCGCTCTTGTCAGCAGGACAAACTTTTTGTGGACTTGGACATTAACGGCAAAGTGATACCATTCCAGCTCGATGCTGGAGCTGCAGTTTCACTGATCAATCAAGACACTTACAAACTGCTGAGCACACCTCCGTTGCGTGCCGCAAATGTTAAGTTAACTAGCTATTCAGGTCAAGCGATCCCTGTGTTAGGACAGTGCAGCCTTCTTGCAACATACGAAGGACAAACAAAACTGCCGTCATTTTACGTCCTTCGTTCTTCTTCTGCAGTGAACTTGTTTGGTTTCGATTTATTTCAGTTGTTTAACTTGTCTATAGTAAACCAAGCCCTATCAGTGAACCAGACTGTGCCTTCAGACTGTTTCTCGTGTATGTGAAAAATTTGCAGACATTTTTGCACCGGGCCTCGGTTGCGCTAAGAACTATAAAGAATATTTGGAACAAAGTCAACGCGCAACCGAAATTTTTCAAAGCGCGCAATGTTCCCCACTCATGAGGTCGCAAAACATTACACGATTTGAAATCACAAGGTGTAATTGAACGTGTGCAGGCTTTTCTCTGGCCATCACCCTTAGTAATTTTGCCAAAACCTTCCGGAAAGTTGAGACTGTGTGGGCTTCAAGGCAACAGTGACTCCACAACTAGTGGTTGCAACTTTTCATTTACCCCGCCCGGAAGATCTTTTTGACAAACTGTGCCTGGGTAAATATTTTTCAAAGTTGGACCTCGCAGGTGCGTAGTTGTAAATACCGGTGGACGAAGAATTCCAGCGCGTTTTGGTGGTTAACACGCATCTTTGTATCAATTCAAACGACTGTCATTCGGGTGTGCATCCGCCCCTGCATTGTTTCAGCAATATCTGGGAGATTGGTTATGACCTGTAGATTAAAACTGAAGGAACTGCAAAAAGGTAGGAATTTAAGGAGAAGGGACATGGATGAACTAAAAGACCCAGAGGTTGTACAGTGTTTCGGGGAGAGCATAAGGGATCAATTGACAGGAATGGGGGAAAGAAATACAGTAGAAGAATGTGTAGCTTTGAGAGATGAACTAATGAAGGCAGCAGAGGATCAAGTAGATAAAAAGACGAGGGCTAGTAGAAATCCTTGGGTAACAGAAGAAATATTGAATTTAACTGATGAAAGGAGAAAATATAAAAATGCAGTAATTGAAGAAGGCACAACGGAATACAAACGTCTCAAAAATGAGATCGACGGAAGTGCAAAATGGCTAAGCAGGGATGGCTAGAGGACAAATGTAAGGATATAGAGGCTTATCTCACTAGGGGTAAGATACATACTACCTACAAAAAAATTAAAGAGACCTTTGCAGAAAAGAGAACCACTTGCATGAATATCAAGAGCTCAGATGGAAATGCAATTCTAAGCAAAGAAAGGAAAGCAGGAAGGTGGAAGGAGTATATAGAGGGTCTATACAAGGGCGATGTACTAGAGGATAATATTATGGAAATGGAAGAGGATGTAGATCAAGATGAAATGGGAGATACGATACTTCGTGAAGATTTGACAGAGCACTGAAAGACCTGAGTCGAAAGAAGGACCCCGGAGTAGACAACATTCCATTGGAACTACTGACGGCCTTGGGAGAGCCAGTCCTAACAAAACTCTACCATGTGGTGAGCAAGATGTATGAGACAGGCGAAATACCCTCAGACTTCAAGAAGAATATAATAATTCCAATCCCAAAGAAAGCAAGTGTTGACAGATGTGAAAATTACCGAACTATCAGTGTAATAAGTCACAGCTGCAAAATACTAACGCGAATTCTTTACAGACGAATGGAAAAACTGATAGATGCGGACCTAGAGGAGGATCAGTTTGGATTCCGTAGAAATATTTGAACACGTGAGGCAATACTGACCCTACGACTTATCTCAGAAGCTAGATTACGGAAGGGCAAACCTACGTTTCTAGCATTTGTAGACTTAGAGAATGCTTTTGACTATGTGTGTGAAGAGGTACACATTCGCTGTAGACAGAGTTAAGGATGTAGACGCAGACTCCACCAGATACCCTCTCATAAGCTGCCCGGTTCTTGTAATAACCCCGATACCCACGTAGGGCAGGGGTCCGCATTGCCGGAAACCAAGTTTCCTGTAGGGCAATGCAGAGGAAAGGGTGACTGCTGATGAGTTGGCGAAGCTCAGCAAGGTGGTGGAAAAAAGCGCTGCAGTTCCACTGGAGTATCGCTTTGTCCATGTCCGAAAAAGGCGTGAAGGGGCCGAGGAGGGAGATCACGCCACTGGGTCACCTGCTGCCACCGATGGAGGACCAGTACAATCTGCTTCCATGGTGTCCGAGGGTCCGGCGAGATCCAGGTCCTCAGCAGACGCCCGGATCTCCACCTTATCCTCGGACGCAGAGCCTTTAGGGAGCAGTGGGGTGGATGCCACCGCATGGTCCTTGGCCTTAGAGGTCTTCTTCTTCATCTTGTCTCTCTCGTCCTTGGGTTTCACTGGCTGGGAGGGCTCCAGCGAGTCAGTCTCCGGGACGGAGGAGGAGCTGGAAGCCCTGTGACCAGCCGCTGGTTTGCTTTTCTTCCATTGGCTGACGTCACCCTTCCCAGAGGCAGAAACCCGGGAAGGAAGGGACCCAAGGGACCCTTTCCGTGCTATTCGAGCTGGGGAAGTTTGAAGCTTCCCCAGCTTATAAGTGGGGACTGATGTCCCCGATGGTTGGGGGGGTTGCTGCTCCTGAGGCAGGTAGTGCAGGAGCAGCAGGGAGTGAAGTGCCCCCCACCATCAAGGGGGCAGGTGTAGCATTCCGGCTCTGAGAGGTGGCAGTCAGAGAGAGCTAATGGGGCCATAACAGTAGTAGCCGCGGCCTAAGAGGCAGGCATTCGAACAGGATGGAGGCGTTCGAACTTCTGCCTGGCCTCAGTGTATGTCAGGTGGTCCAGGGTCTTATACTCCATGATTTTGTGCTCTTTCAGGAAGATCCTGCAGTCTGGCGAGCAAGGCGAGTGGTGCTCTCCGCAGTTTACACAGATGGGAGACGGAGCACATGGAGTATTGATATGTGATGGGCATCCACAATCTCGACATGTGAGGCTGGAAGCACAGTGGGAAGACATATGCCCGAACTTCCAGCACTTAAAGCACCGCATCGGGGGAGGGATATATGGCTTGACGTCACAACGATAGACCATCACCTTGACCTTCTCAGGTAAGGTATCGCCCTCGAAGGCCAAGATGAAAGCACCGGTGGCAACCTGCTTATCCCTTGGACCACGATGTACGCGCCGGACGAAGTGAACACCTCGCCGCTCTAAATTGGCGCGAAGCTCGTCATCGGACTGCAATAGAAGGTCCCGATGGAATATTATGCCCTGGACCATATTAAGACTTATGGGGCGTGATTGTAGCCAGAACATCCCCCAGCTTGTTACAATCGAGTAACCGGCGGGACTGGGCGGAGGACGCCGATTTGATCAAAACCGAGCCCGAGCGCATTTTGGACAAGCCCTCCACCTCCCCGAACTTGTACTCTAAGTGCTCGACGAAGAACTGAGGCTTCATGGATGTAAAGGATTCACCATCAGCTCTCGTACCTACCAGGTAGCGGGGCGAGTATGGTTCGCTGGCATCCTTAGTCTTTAGTTCCTCCCATGGTGTAGCCAGGGAGGGGAACGATTTGGGGTCATATGTAGTTGCGTTGTATTGAGCCCTCGAACGCTTAGAGACTGCTGGCGGCTGGCCGCCAGTAAGAGATGATGTACCACGCTTCATTGCGAGTCATCCGCCCTGATGCCACCTACTCCGACCAAGGGCCCTCCCCACGGGCGCCACCCAGCCTCAGCAACGACCACCTGGCAGGATGGCCATTGCTGGGAGTCCCAATGCCCCAAGGAGATAGGCATCTACTCCTTGGCATACGTGGGGAGTTAACGGCGCTGGCATCAGCAGAGCGATCCCTGTGTAGTCAGGGGGCTACAACCAACAGGGTACATGGCGGTCCCACCACAACGGACTGGCTACCGTGCTGGATTTCAGGTGATGTAGTCCAATATCGTCAGACTGCAATAAAGTGCACCCAAGAACAAATCCACGCCCAAGAGATGGTAGGCGAGCGGGACTGCTAAGCGATGACGACAAACCTGGCTAGAGATGGTAATGCATGATGGACACATCGCTCCTTGTAAGGCGCCCTTCCCCAATCGGCTCGCTCTTCGGAAAATTTAGAAGGATGGAGGTCAAACCCGTTAGGGGACCATCTCACAAGGCCAAAACGTTTGAGACTCCTTTCAGTCGCCTCTTACGACAGGCAGGAATACCGTGGGCCTATTCTTACCCCCAAACCCACAGGGGGGGTGGCCCTGAAGAGCCGACATGTTACCCATCCCGCGGACGACCAGATATAATACACATCTCCATTACAAAAGGCATCCCCCCATTTCATGACTGCTGAATTTGTACATGCATTAACTCAAATCATCTGCCCGTCATCTTTCACCATCATGTCACACCAGAACAGCACGCAGGCCGCCTAAATCTCCGCCGCACAAACTGGAATTTATTTCGTGAACATGTAACATTCTCCATAGACGTATTACAAGACGAATACGACATTACGGAACAATCAATTACTGCATTTACTGACACCATTACCGAAGCTCTGAACCTTTCCATACCGCCACCAAAATCGCCGCACTTACCGACGCCAGGACTGCCGCAACGTATACTCTACTCCATTCGACGACGCAATAGACTATGTCGAGAATGGCGACATACACGAGATCCGCACATCAAGACACAAATAAATCAGTTTCGACGGGACATCAAAGACGCTCTCATCGCTCACAGAAATCAGCAGTGCCTTTACCCCAGATCCCATGCACTGGCACATGATAGAAGTTTTCACTAACCGCAGGACTACGATACCGCCACTTCAGACGCAAGACAGAACCACATATCGACCTGAAGACAAAGCAAACATGCTCGCTGACATGTTTAAAAGAAATTTCCAGCCATGGAACGACAGAGTTGACCACCAGCGTGTCGAAAGAATAGAACGAGAGGCACATGAATTACTACAAGCGTCAGACGAGGAAGATGAAGAGGAAAATCATATACCGCCTACCAGTGCAAGGGAAGTCCAGGCAGCAATCAGAATGTTACCACCGAATAAAGCTCCCGGCGTTGAAGACATACAAGGTCGTGTACTGAAGCATCTCCCATGGACGGCGATAGTACGTCTCGCAGCCATCTCCAACTGGATCCTGACTACAGCTACAGATCCATCTCAGTGGACACATTCCATAGTCGTCGCAGAACCAAAACCCGGCAAAGATCGACGTCATCCGCAAAACTACAGACCAATCAGATTATCATCACACGTCAGCAAACTCTCTGAACGCCTACTTCTCGCAAGATTATAGAATAGCATCACCAGAAATGAAGTTCTACCACAGGAACAGTTCGGTTTTCACAGTGGTCACAGTACAACGCAACAAATACTCAGAGTCGTCCACTACGTCGTAGAAGCGTTCAACCGGAACGAATTTTGTGGCGCAGTTCTATTAGATGTAACTAAAGCACTTGACACCGCCTGGCACAAAGGATTAATCTGGAAACTTCATCACATGCACTTCCCGAAGCCATACATTCGCCTACTCGCCTCACACCTGCAAGATCGTACTTTCGCTGTCCGGATCGACGATGCACTCTCGACAAGACGACGAATCAACCCCGGAGTACCGCAAGGATCGGTCCTTGGACCCATCGTCTACTCGCTCTTCACTACTGACTTACCATCACAACCAAGAGTGGAAAAAGCGATATACGCCGACGACACCATGATCTTCACACGAAGTCGATGGAGAGAAGTTCTCGTGCCACGTTTACAGAGCGCGCTCAACGCACTTTAACAATGGGCTGCGAAATGGAAAATTACCTTTAATCCATCAGAGATGCAAGCAGTAATTTTCACCAGGAAGAAAACCATACCTGTCCGCCACCTCCGCCTGTACAACACCCAGCTGCCATGGGACACATCCGCGAAATATCTCTGCGTAATCCTTGATAAAAGACTCACATGGAAGCCAAGATCAATCAGCGAATACGAGCATTCTACCAGCTCATCAACGTGGCTTCAAATTTGTCTATCGAAAACGGCCTGCTGACTTTTCGAATATACTTAAGGCCTATAATGGACTATGCATGCGAACTGTGGAGATGTGCTGCCAGAACACACATCCAACGACTCTAATCACTAGAGAACAAAATACTCCGACGTGTCTCATGTTCACTCGAAATTTCCGCACCGATTCTTACAAGACGCAGCAGAAGAACAGGAGTCCCTCCAGCGACATAAAGAACTAGCCAGAAGATTTTGTGACCGGACCCACGACGCCGACAATCCACTCATCCGAGCACTGACAGAACCACAACCCGCAAGAGACAAGTACAGAAGACCCATCCCACTACTTGACCCATGATGCAGCAAGAAGACAGAAAATAACCTCTCCCAGCCTAAAAAGGCTCTGAAGTAAACCGCTCCAGAAGTTAAAACCAAAAATCCGCAACGCAAAAGCCATAGAGTTACACCCCCATCCCGCACACAGGTATGACAAAATGACTAAAGAAGACCAAATCCTAACCCCAGAAGAAACATGCTATGCTGCTTTCCAGTAAACCCTGCATAAAATAGCTTTAAGTTAGCCTTAAGAAAGTGGACGGAGCGCTTGCTACCACCATTCTGCTATGGGATGTCGATGTGTACAGACCTACCTAGCAGCGCTCCATAGGGGACTGCCCGCCATGCGGTGGGGCTTGCCCCACCGCCGGCCCCGTCAGTCACTCCACCGATGACGACACGGCAACGGCGGATGGGCAACGAGCTTTTGACGACTACAGCACGACAACTATACATCTTAGTGGGTTATTCCACAGACGCGTCGGTCGAAGACGACGCAGAGCAGCAGTTTATCTCTAATCTGCGGAGGAGCGGCAGACGCCAGGACTGAAAAGGACGCCAACGTCCTTCTCCATCGCGGATTGACGAGGAAGGCTTCGTCAAGCCTCCCAAGAAGAAAATGGCGCGGAATCGACAGCAACCTTCCGAAGAAGCCATTGCTTGGCACAATCGTTTTGAAGCAATGGACGAAGGCGACGAGGGAACGGCTCCAGCTGCGCAGCAGTAGCCACTGCCGCAGCAGCAACGCCCTCAACCACCACAACAGCGGATACCACCTATAGTCCTTCAATACCCTGATGATTACCGGACACTGTATGAGTGGCTTAAGCAATTCTGCAAGCAGCCTTTCACCGCTAAGCAGGTCGGCAGGGACAATCTTAAGCTGATGTTGTCCAGCACTGAAGATTACATGACGGTCATGGATATGGTTGGATCAAGGGCATCTTGTTATACCTTCCCAATGGTGCGACCACCGACTGTCGGTTGTAATCCGAGACATCCTGAACTCCCTTCAGAATGACTGCGTCAAGGAGTCACTGGAAGAGCTTGGCTTCGTGACCACATTCGTGGACTACCATAGGATACCTGGCACAAACAGGAAATAGAGTCTGCGGGTCATCGTGCTGCCTGACACGGACCCTCACCATGAAATCTTCCAGCTGACTAGGCTCTCTGCCCTGGCAGTGACGGTTGAAAAACTCCGGAAATCACGAGGAGTCCTGAAGTGTTGTCGCTGCCAGGGCTTCAACCACGTCGCTCGACAGTGCACCATGCCAGCTCAGTGTGTTTGATGTGGCAGAGGTAATGACAGCATGAACTGCATGCACCCACGGCAATAGCCTGCTAAATGTGGCCTGTGTGGATCTACTGCGCTTGTCCAAAACACAAGGAGGCCAGTCGCCACCAACGAGGACTAACGCCGTTGAACGCTAAACAGCACTCACCCAGAGGCACAGCCAGGAACACCACAGCGTCTATGTGGGCTGCAGCAGACTATCACCCTCACCCACCTACCCCGATTGAGTGGTGACGCGCCTATGTCCTGCAACACCAAACAGCTGCAGATGTCGCTCGGGGTGGGGTTCAAGCCCCAGCTCCTGCTCCCAGGTTGGACCTGTCGCAGTCCTTTCCAACGCTGCCACCACGACGCCACCAGGACGCTGGCCAGCAGCTCCCCTCCAGAAGTCAACCCCACGATGCTGACACTGATGTGGAGACTCTTCTTCAGACGATGATGGCTGCTCTTACAGAGGTGAACATAGCCATTCAGGCACTCCATGCTACCGTTGCAGCCACAGTCGAGGCGACCATTCGAGGAGCACTAAGTGCCAACCGCAAGGCTCCATCTGTCCAGCATGGCCGGCATTAGACGACTGGAGGACCTCTGCATTGTCATCTACAATGCTAATGGACTTTACCACGACCTCTTGGACCTGCGGCAGTTCCTCCTCAACCACGATGTAGATCTCTGTCTCGTTACAGAGACTCATCTCAAGCCAGCCCTCAGGGCAAATATAGCTAATTATAGGTGCTGCCATACTGACTGGATGACGGCCGGATGAAGCACCATGATCTATGTCAAAAACAGCATTCAACACTACGCTGCACCAACGCCGCCACTGCAGACCTTCGAAGGAACATCAGTCGCGGTCGAGACCTCCACTGGCCTCGTGACGATCATCATGGCTTATCATCCGCCACGTGGACTTCTTAACATGGACGAAGCTTATGCACTGCTCCAATTTCGTGACAAACTCTTCAGTGCTGACGATCTAAATGCCAAGCACGCTGCGTGGAATTCCATCACCACAAGTCACAATGGCCGCCGACTTCTCCATGTGCTGGACCAAGTGGATGCCTATGCCTGCAGACCGGATACTCCCACCTGCTTTCCCTCCAGGGGTGCCCCGGACATCCTGTACTTTGCCATCACTAAAGGGCTATGGCAGTTCCTCACTGCAGAATCGATCCATGCTCTGAACTTTAATCGCATTCCTGTCCTCTGCAGGCTCGCTGTCGCCCCTTCATCACAGCCCGACCATCGGGATTTGAAGAGGACGGACTGGGACCATTTCCATGCTCACCTCTCTCGTTCACTCACTCTTCACGCTGAGCATAACGCCGACGACGTCGACTGGGCGATTGACGAATTCACCACCACTGTGGGGACTGCCTTGGATTCCTCCACACCACGCCCTCAAAGATCGCCGCCACCGCGGCCTGGTCTCCTGCTGGATATCCTTGACCTTATCTGTGAGAGGAATCGTCTCTCCAAGGACTGGCAGCTTACGAGGAATCCCCAACTGAAGTGGCATATCAACTACATCCGACGCACCATCAAGTCAGCCATCATTGACCACAAAAATCGTCAATGGGCGTCGCACTTGGCTTCCTTCGCGCTGGATGCTCACTCCTGGGATGCCATGTGGTTTTTCACTAAACGGAGCCCACCATTCCTCCTCTGGATATTCCCAATAGGGTCGCTTATGCGCCTTTGGACAAGGCTAATGCGTTAGCCAACGTATTTGAAGCGAACTTCCGATGCATCGCTGACCCCATCGACCTGCAACATGTCCAACTCGTGGAGGGGGACATGGCCACGTACCTGGCAGAAGAATTTGGTGAAGATGACGATTTTCTCATGCCCATTACTCCAGCTGAAGTCAAGTCCACCATCACGGCCTTATCTTCCACCAAAGCGCCGGGAGCTGATGATATTCCAGTGATGGTCCTGAAGGAATTGCCACCCATCGCTCTCATGATACTTGCCAGTATCTTGAACACTATCATCAGGACCTTCACTTACCTGACAGACGGGCAAAATGCTGTTATTGTGGCTGTTCCTAAAATGGGCAAACGCTGCCAGGATCCTCGGAACTACCGGCCCATCAGTCTGCTGCGTCAGCAAAGTCTTCGAAAGGCTACTGCTGCACTGCCTACGGTACTACCTGGACCACAGACTAATTCTCCTGCATTAACAGCTTGACTTTCAGAAAGGGCATTCCACCTGCCTACAGGTGATCCGAGTGGTGGAAGAAGTCACGCAAGCCTTCAACAACAGGGAATACTGCGGTGCCATCTTCTTAAATGTCTAGAAGGTGTTTGATAGTGTGTGGCATTGCGGGCTGTTATACAAGCTCAAGGAAATGCACTTCCCGAAGAGGATCATTCATCTCCTACTTGCGAGGACGACGCTTTCAGGTGCGGATAGGTGACGCCCTGTCCTCACACAGCCTGATAACGGCGATAGTTCCGCAGAGCTCTGTCCTGGGCCCCACACACTATTCCATCTACACGTCTGACATCCCTCGATCTCCACACATTGAGAGGGCCCTCTATGCTGATGATACCCTTCTCGACACCCGTAGCAGATGGCCTGCCACTCTCCACCGTTGATTGCAAGATTCCTGCTCCAACCTCGAGATGTGGGCGACAAGATGACGAGTCTCCTTTGATGCCCTCAAGAGCCAGGCCGTCATCTTCACTAGGAGAAGATCGCCGCAAGTCCCGTCGATCCGCTTGTTTGGTGTGGACATCGTGTGGTCCGACACCGCCACCTACCTGAGAGTCATCATGGACCGTCAACTGAGATGCACCAGAAAGCTTCGGCTGTCCGCCCTAAAGTGCATCAACGACTGGAGGCCTTATGCCCCCTCCTTAACGAACACACTGCACTCTCCATGAGGAACAGGCTTCTGAACTACTGTTTTCTATCCGCCCAGTGATGGACTAGGCAAGTGCCGTCTGGGTAAATGCGGCCAATACGCACATTCGTCACCTTCAGCAGCTCCAGAATAAGGCACTCCGCCGCATCTTTCATGTTCATGCCACATTCCCGTCCAAATATCTCCATGAGGCAGTGCAAGAGGACTACGTCATGGCTTGCTCTTTCAACGCCAAGCGCGAAATCTGTATCATTCCTCTGCGGAATCGGACAACCCTCTCATCCAGAGCCTTGGTGCTCTGTCTCAAGACAGAACGCTACAAGCGGCCCAGCGCTACTTAGCCGCTAATTTTCTAAGTATCGCTCCTCTATTGTGATCTATTGTTCTCCACCGCCTACATGATGTCAAATATTAAGTACAACTATTCAGGCCTGCTCCATCAGGCAATGTCAATACGAGCCCAATGCTTTACGCCCATTGGTGCGTTAAAAGAGCCGGACGCTCCCTTGGCCCTTCGTCTGTTCCATCTCGCCGGCCACGACGGCCGACTTGAGGTACTTCTTGATAAACAGCGCCAACTCCTCCGCGTCCAGCTTGTAGCGGGCCTCAATGTACTTCTTGATCGTGTGCAGCGATGATTCGCCGCGCTGCTTCAAACTCTTGATGGCGGCCACCACCACCTCAGAGGTGCGCGGGTGCGCATGCTTGGCGCGCGGCTTCTTCGCAGAGGACGCAGACTAGGCCTCCTTCGTAGTGCCAGTGGCGGCAGGTGCCGCAGCAGTCTCGTTCGTAGCCGCCGGATCTGCCATTTCGACGACGCGCGTACACACAGCGAGAGCGAAGTAGGACAGCAAGCAGAGCAGAGCGCAGCCATAGAGAATAGTCGCCAGCGCGCCAGGCGCAGCCAGTGTCGCGGGGCGGGAGCGGACGGCCGAGAGAGCGGCCACCACTCTGCGAGCCGCGCATGCAATAGCGACTGAGATGTCGCACGTAATGGAGGGAGGAATTACGCGCGCGAACGGAGCGAGTGATTCCGCGTCGGCCGGCCGCGGTTCGGCGGCGGCTTGCCCCGTCGACCGCCTCGCCATCAGCCGACACACCTATGACGACTCGTCCCGGCGTGGTGGAAAGTAATAGTACCCTTGCACCGGAGCTGCTTACGGACTCAGAGATGGACTTCACTCCGGCTTTACCCGATGACGACGACACCTCTGAACGAACTGTCATTCTGCGATAAGCAAAACAGAAGAGGAGAACGCGACCTCTCTACAGATGGAAGACACGAACTCCGGGCCGCAACAGCAGGAGAGTTCCAACTGCCACCCAGGAAGAAGGAAGCTAGGCTGCAACCAGTCATCGTCACAAGAGAGCTAGACGTTTCCATTCGATTCCAACCCCTGAAAGGGACGCGGTCCACCCTGAATGATGCAACAGCGGACTTAGTAATTAGACAGCAGCAACGAGCTGAACACCAACGAGCACAAGATGCGCGGCGAAACCGATTGGACGAAGAGACCATGAACGCGGAACAACTGGCCACGTTGCAACAAACAACTGCACCAGCACATAAGAAGTTTCCCCCTAACATCTTACGGTTCAAAGAATCTTACAATACACTCCATACCTGGCTGAAGAACCACTGCAAGGCGCCATTCACAGTCAAACGGACGGGCGGCGAAACAAGTTAACCCTTCAGACCACTGAAGACTTTGTAATGGTCGTCGGGAAGCTTGGGGAAGAAGGCATCCCCATGTACACCACGCCAGCGGTCCGCCGACCAACTCTGAAGTCACTGATAAAGGGCATTCCGTCCTCGATCACGCACTCTGAAGTAAAGGAAGAAGTAGAAGATCTTGAATTCGTGGCGGCGCTCATCGAACATCACAGAATGCCAATCACGAACCAACTGACGGGGCACGGGGTCGTCATCTTATCTCACACTCCGGAACATCGCAATATCTTTCAACTGACGAGAATCTATTACCTGCCTATTAACGTAGAAAGACTCAGATCACGTGGCCACATCCAATGTTTTCGATGTCAGGGTTCAATCACAGAGCTTCGCAGAAGAGCTTCTGTAAAGTTTGGAAGGTAGGAGACGAGATACTGGCAGAAGTAAAGCTGTGAGTACCGGGCGTGACTCGTGCTTCGGTAGCTCAGATGGTAGAGCACTTGCCTTCGAAAGGCAAAGGTCCCGAGTTCGAGTCTCGGTCGGGCACACAGTTTTAATCTGCCAGGAAGTTTCAAAGATGACCATACCTACACGCAAAAACCCAGAAGACGCGGGCAATTCTGAACAGTAAATCCTGCACAAAATAGCTATAAGAAGGTGGACGGAGCGCCGCGCTTGCAGTCGCGGACACAATGCCGCATGCTTCGGGTGTTAGCGGGGCCTGCGCTGCCGGCCCAGCCACGGAGAATGAGCTCGCTCGCACTGCGCATGCGCCGGCCGGCCGGCCGCGGCGCTGCGGGACTTGTTCCGGAGCAGTACTTGGGCACCGAACTGGATTATTATTCGGAGGAAGACGCGGACAGCACTCTCGACTCGCGTACTGAGACCCGACGACGTGAGGAGCGGGAGAGATGAGGAGCCCGCGACCGATCGCCAGCACGCTGACCTCTGCGTGACGGAGCGCCAGAAGATGAGTATCGCCAGCCACCCAAGAAAAAGCAAGCGCGGCCGCAGCGGCTATTAGTTGCCAGGGAACTTCCGGTTTCCAACCGTTTTCAACCTCTACAAAGGCTTGGACAGACAATACAAGAAGCTACATCATCGTTAGCGGCGCAACAACGTGCGAGAACGGATCAACAACGAGGCTCAGATGCTACACAATACCACGGAGGCGAAGGTGGAGATGGTATAGAAGAAGATATATCGCCACCAGCACCAGTACACCGATAAGTACGTCCGATAGCTCTTCAATACAAAGAAGACAACAAGGAGTTGCGGAATTGGCTCAAGACCAACTGCAAAATGCCGTTCCAGGTGAAGCAAGCAGGTGAAGACATGCTGAAGCTGAACCATCAACAGACGATTACATCTTGGTTATGGATAAGCTAGGACGAGACGGAATACCTAATTATACATTCTCCGCAGTACGCACTCCAACTATCAAGGCGCTCTTTTAAGAAGATTTCTAAAACGCTCTCCAACTCAGATGTCAAAGAAGAGCTTGAAGGTATGGGATTTGTTGCATCACATTTAGATTTTCACCGCATGCCAGGCAGAAATCGTCCCACTGGACATCGGTTTGTCATCCTGGAAGATACACCAGCTCACAGGGAAGGCTTCAAAATAACCAGGTTCTACAACCTATGCATTACAGTCTAAAAACTACGCAAATAACGGGGACCAGCGCAATGTTATCGCTGCCAAGGTTTCGGGCACGTCTCACGTCTATGCACTACACCCCTGATGTGTGTCAGATGCGGCGGAGGACACAGCAGCAAAGGATGCACGCGGAAACGGGAAGAACCGCACACCTGTGGACTTTGTGGTGGGTCGCATGTGGCAAATTTCCGGTCATGCATCAAACACAAGCAGGAGAGCAGCCGGCAACGAGGCCTCCCCTCTCCTCTTCACAAGACCACTGCTACCAGTGCTCGACGTCACCACCGACAGCCACGAGCCCCACCGAAGAAAAAGCATGGCCGACACTGATGGACCGAGCAGCAGCCAGAATTCGAGCTGAACTCAGTGTCGCTGACGCAGTGAGACAAGGGATCTCAGCCTACTACACCACCACCTGCAGTGAGTCAGCGAGCCTTACCACCAGAACCACAACAACAGATGCCTCCAGCTGCTCAACATGCACCACCGCAGGACTTCTCAGCTATCGTACAGCTTCTGACGCAAGTTAGATCATCCTTGGCGGAAGTCACAAGACAACTCACACAACTTCCAGAAATCTTAGCCACCACCGTTGAATCGGCGGTCAGCAGAGCCGTCCAGGCAGTAAGAGAAGTTTCAGCAGTACCCCATCATGGCTAGAATTCCACATCTGGAAGAACTCCGCATTGTAGCTTGCAATGCCAACAATGTCACGCACGATCTACCTGAGCTACAGCAGTTTCTCATAGACCGAAATATACAGGTTGAGTCACCTAACGTTACCGCTGGATATATTTCGTAAACCACATCAAATACTGACGAACCGATTCCACAGACCGAACGTGAGGAGAGGGGCTAGTGTAATTGTTTAATACAAACCATAAATGTACGGAAGCATGTTTTTAACACAAACGTACGTTTTTTAAATGGAATTACGTTAGTTTTGTTAGCACATCTGAACATATAAACAAATACGTAATCAGTGCCGTTTGTTGCATTGTAAAATGTTAATTACATCCGGAGATATTGTAATCTAAAGTTGACGCTTGAAACCTCCGACGTTCAGTTGCGTGTTGTAACAAACACGGGCCACGATCGGCGAGCAGCATCTGCAGGGACATGTTTACGATGACGACCGTGTTTACTAGTGTGGCTGTAGTGCACTGTTGTGGTTTGGTCTAGCTGTCGCAGTATCCGCATGTAGCGCTTGCTGCTATTGTTATTCTCCATTCGTCTCCGCACGCAGACCAACTGTAGTACACCGTGTTACCAGACGTCTGTGATAGTGTAGTGTTGTAGGAACTGTGACCATGGTGTATTCGAACTCTGAAAACGCGGAGATGATACTCATCTACAGCGAGTGTCGACGAAATGCAGCTGAAGCCTGCAGGGTGTATGCAGAATGGTACCCGGACAGAGAGCATCCAACGTGCCGCACATTGCAAAACATTTACTGCCAACTTTATACAACAGATATGGTCGCAGCACGCAAACGGGTCCGTAACAGGCCCATCACAGGAGAAGCGGGTGCAGTTGGTGTGTCAGCTGCTGTTGCCATGAACCCACACTTGAGTACACAGGACATTGCAAGAGCTGGTGGACTGAGTCAAAGTAGTGTCATGCGCATACTGCATTTCACCACTTTCACCCGTTTCATGTATCGCTACATCAGCAATTACATGGTGATGACTTTAATCGAGTGCAATTCTGTCAATGCGCATTAACACAGAATGCGTTGCAGTTCTACTTGTTTACCAATGAAGCGGGTTTCACAAACCACGAGGAAGTGAATCTACGGAACATGCATTACAGGTCCGTGGACAATCCTCACTGACTCAGACAGGTAGAGTGACAGCGTCCGTGGACTGTAAATGTATGGTGCGGGATCATTGGCCACTACCTCATTGGTCCTCACTTCATTGCAGGGGCCCAAACAGCTGCAACATACATCGTGTTTCTACATAATGATCTGCCAACGTTGGTCGGAAATGTCCCACTGGAAACGCGTCGACATATGTGGTATCAGCATGATGGTGCACCTGTACATTCCGCAATTAACACTAGGCTGACCCTTGACAGGATGTTTGACGGGCGTTTCACAGGACGTGGAGGACGCATAAATTGGCCAGCCCGTTCTCCTGATCTTACACCTCTGGACTTCTTTCTGTGGGGTACGTTAAAGAAGAATGTGTACCGTGATGTGTCTACAACCCCAGAGGATATGAAACAACGTATTGTGGCAGCCTGTGATGACATTACACCAGATGTACTGCGGCGTGAACGACATTCGTTACGCCAGAGATTGCAATTGTGTGCAGCAAATGATGGCCACCACATTGAACATCTATTGGCCTGATACGTCGGGACACACTATTCCAATCCGTAATTGAAAACGGAAACCACGTGTGTACGTGTACCTCACCACTCACGGTAATGTACATGTGTGTTAGTGAAAAAGACCAATAAAAAGGTGTTAGCATGTGGACGTAATGTGCTGTTCCAGTCTCTTCTTTACCTAAGGTCCATCACCGTTCTCTTTGGATCCCTACGTAATTTGGTGCTCTCCGATACACATGATCGAACAGCAGAGGAGTGGTACTCAAGCGTCAACTTTAAGTTACATTATCTCCAGATGTAATCAACATTTTACAATGCAAACGGCACTGATTACGTATTTGTTTATATGATCAGATGTTCTAACAAAACTAACAGGGTTCCATTTAAAAGAATGTAGGTTTGTGTTAAAAAATATGGTTTTTATTAACCAATTACACTAGCCCCTCTCCTCACATTTGGTCTGTGGAATCGATTTGTCAGTATTTGATGTGGTTTACGAAATATATCCAGCGGTAATGTTAGGTGACTCACCCTGTAGATATTTGCATGGCCAATGAAACTTTTCTGAAGCCCAGCGTCCGCAGTAACAATCCCAATTACCGCTGCTATAGGACGGACAGGCCGACACACAGAGGGGTAACAGACATATTCATCCAAAACTCCATCCGTCACTTCGAAGCTCAACCGCCAATCACACGCTACATAGAAGCAACTGCAGCTCTAGTTGAAACCCAGACTGGACCTATTACCTTTGTCACAGTGTACCGCAGTCCACGGAAAGTGTTGGAACTGGATGATACCCGCACGCTGTTGCAACACCTTCGAAAACTGTTTGTAGCTGGAGATCTAAACTCCAAGCATGTTGGGTGTAATTCTCTGGCCACCAATGACAGCGGACGACGTCTCCTACAGGCTATGGAAGAAGTTCATGCCTTTTCTTGTGGACCCGAGGAACCCACATGATTTCCATCCAATGGCAGACCGAACATCATAGACATTGCTGTCACCAAAGGTATCCCACAATTCATGGATGCAGAAGTGCTACATCAACTAAACTCTGATCACATTCCGGTCCTCTTTCGGCTTAATATCACCCCAGACTACTTCCCCAGACGTGTTTATCTGAAGAGGACAAACTGGCAGAGGTTCCAGGATCACGATGACTTCACAGTCACTGTCATAGATGCAGAAGAGGATATCACCGAAGCACCCAAGCCTCCGTAGACCGCTTCACCGAGAATATCACTGAAGCATTTCATGCTACAACACCCCCATTAAAACCCACCACTTTATGGACGCCGGACCTTCCGCCACACATTCTCGCTGCTATCCGTACCCGCAACAGGCTCTGCCTTGAATGGAGAATCACCAGGGACGCTTCCCTCAAGCGGAGAATCAACCAGTTGCAATGCGACGTACGGGCAGGTGTCATTGAGCAGAAGAACCATCTATGGGCCGATAAATTACGATCCTTCACCCCAGACCCTCTTGGATGACAATCGGTTCGCTGCCTAATAGAAGATCGCGAATTCCACCGATCACCTCTGAAGACCACACAGCCTACAGCCCATTGGAGAAAGATGGCATGTTAGCTAACACCTTCGCTGCAAACTTCCAGCGTAGACCAGCGGAGGATGGAAACCACTGAGAGGGACGTTGCCACCCTTCTACAGACTGCAGACAAAGAGGACGACCCAATTCCACCCATTACACCAGGAGAAGTGCAAGACGAAATTAGGCAGTTACCAGCCAACAAAGCCCCTGGAGTGGATGCTATCCCTGGATGTGTCAAAGCAACTACCATGGCCAGCCATCATTAGCCTGATGGCCATCTTTAACTGGATACTTCGAACAGCTACATTCCCACGAGCTTGGAAGCACTCCATTGTAGTTGCAGTGCCCAAATCCGGGAAAAATCGCAAGCAACCCTCCAGCTATCGTCCAATTAGCCTGCTACCGCACATTAGTAACCTCTTCTGCTATACGTTACTAAAGCTTTTGACAGTTTCCGGCACTCAGGCCTCATTTGGAAGCTTCGCCGATTCGGCTTCCCAACCAAATACGTGAAGCTCATTGCCTTCTACCTAGAAGACCGTACCTTCGCTGTCAGAGTTAAACATGCAACCTCTGCTGCAAAACAAACCAAGGCCGGCGTAGGACCTTTGTTATATACCATCTATACCTCCGACCTGCCTGCAATTCCACGAGTTGAACGTGCCATTTATGCAGGCGACACAATCTCTAACCGCAGCCGCTGGGAAGAAGTACTTGTGCCACGCCTACAAAGTGCCTGCACTGCACTACATGACTAGGCAGCAAAGTGGCGCATCAACTTTAACCAAGCAAAAACACAAGCCCTAATCTTCACATGGAAACGTACAATACCTCAAAGCCGACTCCGCATCTACGACACGGAACTCCAGTGGCAAGAGACTGCACGCTACTTAGAAGTCCCGATGGACAGGAAACTCACCTGGAGACAACACATCGAAGAAGACCGGCAAAAGGTAAACCAGTGCATGGGGGCACTCTACCCTTTTATCAATGAACACACTGCCCTATCCGTCGAAAACGGCCTGCTAATATACAGATTGTACCTAAAACACTGACTACACCCGTGAAGTGTGGGGTCGTGCAGTGAGAACAAGATATTTCGACGAGTCTATCACGTACCCCCGCGGTTCCCACACCGCTATCTGCACGAAACAGCAGAAGAGAAAAAAAGTCCTTCAGCGACACCAACAAATCGCCAGACGATTTTATCAAAAAGCGGCAACATCAACAAACCCCCATATAAGGAACCTGGGGGACCCACTTGCACGTCGAGGACCACACAGACGTTCTATCGCACTAGTGGATAGGTAAATATAGACATCCCCATTGATGTTTAAAAACTCGTCCCACAAACACCCAAGCCCAACACTAAAATAAAGATGAACACAAACACCCATACCCATCAGATGAGGAAGGAAATGCTCCCAGAGTAAAGCCTACATTACTTAGCTTGAAGAAGCCAGAAGACTGGACAGAACCCGCGCTTGCTACCAGTCGAGTTAATGATGTCGAGCTGTAAGGACACGCTACTCTGCGATCGCGCGACCGCCGCTTCGGCGACGGCAGAGCACGCGCCGGTCGGCCGAGGTCCGGTGGGGCTTGCCCCGCCTGCCGCCCCGCCATCAGCCGGTGCGCCTATGACGGACCAACCTGCAGCGGGGGGGAAGTATTATTACCCAAGGTGCAGAGCAGTACACGGACGCCAATATGGAATATTCTTCGGATTCCGACGCAAGCAGCATCGTAGATGCGCGTGAGCGCCAACACCAGAAAAGATCATGTGATTACGGCAAGACTGAGACCTCACAGCACAAAAAGCTGCCGTCAGAAGCATACTGGAGACTCTCCCATCCGATAGCGACATCTCAGAAGATGACTCAGCCATCCAGAGTAAATCCCGGGACCTGGAACTTACAGATGCCATGGACATTCAAGATGACTCGCAAGAACCGGAACTGCCCTTCCAAATTGTCAAGGGGGAAAACAAGAACAAAAGAAGACGTTCACTTTACCTACCAGTAGCCAGCAAGAAAGACACGTGCCACCCATAATAAATATTCAGCCCTTCCTACAGACGAAACCAACTCTGTATAACCACAATCAGGACCTTCCAATGTCACCACTTTTCAACCTCCAAAGTCCACGGTCCCACCAATCACCATTAATTATGCGGTAAAATATCTCGCACTGAAAGCCGCTCTTAAAGGACGCATCAAATGTCCAGTGAAGGTCCTATATCGTAACAACCAGATAATATACCATTTTGAGTCAATTTAAGATCACTTACTTGCCTTAAATTCTTTCAACAAATCAAAATTCCGCTGTTTACCCACCAACCTACAGAGGAAAGTGAACTGTAAGTTGTAATCAAGACAATCCCTGAAGTAATCTCAGATGGAGGTCAAGGTCGAACTAACTCACCTCAACTTCAAAATTTCATTAGCGCACCAATTAAAGAAGCGGGATCTCCATAGGAGAAGACCCATTCCCCAACCAGCATCACGTTCCCAAAGAGAACCAATCATGAAGCTATTTACGACATTAAATTATGTTCAAACAAAGGTCTTGGTATGGGATTATCACGCCCGAGAAGGCCCTGTCCAATGTAAAAAATGCCACAAATTTTACCATTTGGGCAATTATTTTTCCCTGCCAGTACGCCGTGTGCGATGTGGTGGTCACCACCTCTCCAAAAATTGTACCCATCCACGATCAAACCACCAAAATGTGCAAACTGTGGACAAACAGGCCGCCCTGACTCCTGGAGGGTGTGTGAGGAATTCCAGAAAGCCATTAAGGCCTACAGACTGTCATTGAAGCATACAGGAACCCAGCATGGTCAGACAGTTACCCACCTTCAACTTCGCAGAAGCCTTCTTTCCCTCACTGAAGACACTGGCAACTGCTCACCACCCAATCATCTAACAGAAACCACAACAGAAAAACCAAAATATTCATACTGACTGAGGATGTAATGGGTATTTTCTCTAACGAATAATGGAACAGAGACAACGAATGCAGAACGTCACAATTTGTGTCTATAACGGAAATGGAGTAAGCAAACAGAAACCAGAACTAACGGACCTTATAGAAAGACATAAAATTGCTGTATTGCTCCTACCAGAAAAGCACCTGAGACCGACACATACCTTTAAGATCAAAAATATGACTACATATCAAACGGACCGACCGAACAGAAGAGGTGGAGGAATGGCTATGTTGATTCGTTCATCTCTTACTTACAAGCATGAATACCTCCCACGTCTCTCCACACTTGAAGCGACGGCGGTGACAACTGAAACCTCTCGTGGAAAATTGACACTGGTGGCAGCATACTTCGCCAACGGCCTTGGCACAGTGATAACACCGGTTCCCGTCAGATACCAAAGTTATGCGCTGTCAGGCTGGGCTAGGACTTGGATGGGTGACCATCTGGTCTGCCGAGTGCTGTTGGCAAGCGGGGTCCACTCAGCCCTTGTGAGGCAAACTGAGGAGCTACTTGATTGAGAAGTAGCGGCTCCAGTTTCAGAAAGTGACATACAGCTAGGAGAGCGGTATACCGACCACATGACCCTACTTATCAGCATCCAGTGACGCCTATGGGCCGAGGATGACACGGAGGCCGGTCGGTACCGTTGGGACTTCATGGCAGTATACCTCAGCCCTGCGGATTCTTTCCATGAACAAGATTTCATCCAACTTTTTGACTTGTACGATAAAGTGCTCCTAGGTGGCGATCTAAATGCTACACATCTCGCGTGGAATTCGAGACGGGGCAAAGCAAGAGGAAGCAGTCTCTACGATCTTTAAGCACAGGTACAAGCCCTAACGATCGGCCCTGAAGACCCTACATATATATACAAACAGACGTCCTCGAATTCGTCATGGTACAAAATATAAATCCTAACCTACGCCTCAAGACCATAAAAGACCTCACGTCACGCCACCATCCCGTTCTTGGGCGCTTAATAAACGCCATTCCATCCCAGCACCATTCTCTAAACATGTTATATACTGGGACCACTTTCAACGATGGCTTCACAATAGCGTCTCCCCCAAGGAAGACGTTTCAACAATCAAAGCTATCGATCACACAATAGCCACACTCTCGACCAAGATTCAACGAGCGGCCAAATAGGCATCCACTACTGTCACGTTTGCGAATTAATTTTACGAGGAATTTCCACCCGAGCTTCAGGACTTAAAAACCGAAACAGGAAGAAGTGGCAGAACACAAGAAATCCTGTCTACCGCAGGGAAATGAAGGAATTGTCACTAGAACTTACGTGATCAAGAGTGGCGATCAGAACTTTGGGAAGACAAAATGTCAACAACCCACCTCCAGTGTGTTGGCACTCAGAAGAAATGTGCGGCGGCCAAGAACGCCAAAAACGATACTACAACGCGCAGGGCAATTGATATTCGAACCACTAGAACGTGCAGAGCGATTCGCTACGAAGTAAGACGAACAAAATACCTTACATTTTGCTGATTATGAAAATGATGAGCACGAAGACGCACAGACAAGAATGACTCCTCACCTAATTAGACAAACTGTCAGCAGAGCAACGCCCGGAGAGCTCCGACGAATCATTAAGAATCTCGGTTCACACACTGCACCAGGACCAGATAAAATCACAAACTTACGAGACAAGCACCTCCACAGGAAACCTCTTGTCCTCTTGACTAGACAACAGCTGCTCGTTGATTGAATATTTTCCTACACAGTGGAAAATAGCACGAATCCCTGCATGACCCGGCGAACCACAGACCTATCAGCCTTCTCTCAACTTTTGGGAAACTCCTAGAGAGACAACTGTTGGTAAGGATTCGTCCCACTCTGCTGGAAAACATTATTCCACCACAACAGTTTGCGTTTCAGCACAAACTGTCAGCCGAGAGTCAACTACTACAGATTTCTGAGTTTGTCCTACAACATGAATCTGTCAAATTATACAGCTGCTATATTTTTAGACGTCCAAAAGGCTTATGATAAAGTGTGGCGGATAAGCTAATAGCCATAATACACACACCACAGATCTACCGGAATGCTACTTGAAAACAATGACAACTTCCTTCAGGACAGACTTTTTTTTGTGCAAAATCGAAGGCTACAGGTATGAAATGAAGACGAGACGGTATTCCGCAACGATCGGTGATTTTGCGAGTTCTCTTCACTGTATATGTCAATGATTTACCCAAATTACCACATACGCTATTAACGCAATTTGCAGTTGGTACGGCCTTGATGAGAGGCTGACATATTAATACCGTCATCAACAGACTGCAACATCAATTGGACATCTTGCAACTGTGGGCCATCGATAACAAGATCAAGATAAACGCTAATACAATGAAAGCTATCTTATTTACTAGAAAACGTCCGATCTTCAATAGAACACTCACGATTCAAAACCAAAACGTTGCTTGGACCACCAGTACTCGTTACCTTGGCGTAACAATTGACATAGCTTCCACATACGACTCAAGCTTGAGAAGGTTATCTGCACTATCCATGGCCTTTATGCATTTTTAGTAGTACAGATATGTCACTTTGCACAAAACTTAGATTATACCAGACCACGATCGTCCCCATGATGCCATATGGTTGTGGCTTGTGGGGTGCAACTTGCAAATCTAACATACAAAAACTACTCTCTCCAAAAGCACTGCCTTCGTATCATATTTCGCGCCCCTCGGTGGCCTCGAATTCACATACTTCATCAAGAAACAGGATTACCAACTATAGCAGGTCTAGTAATTACCTAAACAAGAGCACTTTTCGACTAAATCGATACCCTGCGTCCAATTACAAGGCAATTAGAAGATGTAGGCTTAGTAGATCCAGAACCATGGCACAGAATAGAGGTACCGCGATCAATAATCTTCCAATAAAAGTAATAAGTATTTTGCATGTGTCAAGGACCATGAGGCCAAAGCCCTACCCAACAAGAGGTCCAGCCATCAAAGATGGTAGCGCTTCTGCAACACCAAGCACACGATTAAAAACAAACAAGAAAGGTAGGAGACAGAAAAGATCAAACAACGAAAAAGTGGATCCAGTATCATAAGGGCGACTATTCAGACCTTGGCGACAGATGACGTCACTGCTCCAAAAGGCAGAAGCAGTACAAGGCTAATGCTTAACGCTCATCGGCGCGTTGGTTCAGTGACGTTTCTATGAAGGCAAACTTGCTTCGTTGCTATTACATTCTGGCACGAAAACGGACAGAATTAGCACATATCAAACAACGAAAAAATGGAACCAATATCCTGTTACAGAGTATAATTATAGCAAAAATAAAATTGCGCATAATATATCTTATTTCTATTTCACCTTTTTTGAGTATGGTTGTAACAGCACACACATTTGTTACTGATTGTCAACCTGTTGATCGGAAAGAATACTATAGGGAAGCATACATTGCTGCGTGTTTAGAGAAGAACGAAAAACTTGGTGCGGAAATTTATGAATCTCTATATGACAAGAAAAATTTGGGAGGGGAATAGGTACTCGGCGCTCTTTAAAGAGCCATAGCATCTTTCTTTCATGATAAACGCTATGGTCTACTGCCAGTGTCAGAACATCTTATCTGTAAGATGAGTCGTGAATTCTGAACTGAACGGTTTTTTTCGTTCCGTTTGACGTCAATATGACGCTATGAGAATCTAGCTTCCTCATTCCTTGAACGATTTCTAAGTTGCAGAAGTTCGCTCCATATTTAAGACACTTTAATTTAATGAAAATACAGGATAAATTGAGAAATGCTTTACGCGTCAGAAATAATTTTCATGTGCATAACATATACAACGCACATAAATTAGCTATTAGAAATATGAGACATTCCAATACGTCACGTTTACCAATAATCTGCACGAGAAACAATGCTCCGTGTGTGTGTGGTTTGGGGATCTTTGAAGAATAGGCTGCTGGTTTGCAGTAGCAAACTACCGTTTTACGACTGACGTTTGATGTTTAAATTTAGCAGCAATTAAATTTCTTACGAACCTGTCAATCTATGCGTAGCTGAGTGGAAGTTTGTACTTTTGTTTCGAGAAAAATGAAACATATGATGGGAAAGAAAAATTGGGAGAGGAAATAACGCAAAAGGTCGATGGGTATTCGGCGCTTTTTAAAGAGGCACTGATAAATGGTTTTTTCGTGTGGTAAAGAAGTCCAAGGCGATACTTTTGGACATAATGAAATATATTAGGGCAATCATGGGAAAATAATGATATAGATCATGAATTGTGCACCTTGCCCATACAACAACGATAAGTGACTTTATGCCTTTGAGCCGTTAATCGAATGCATTAGTCTTTGGCAGTCTAAAGTTTCCATAGATATTCAAATGAAAACGTCGACAACTTTTCACGTGCAATTACATCCAATAAAAAACTTATCGTTTGCTCTCATGCTAAACCAATTTCCGGCACTTACGCAGTTTAGGGGGTACATGCGCTGATCACGAGAAAATTACTATTTTTTAAGGAAACGCGTATATTCTAAGATTAAGCATATATGTTGAAATAGAGCTGCTTCGTCAGGAGAAAGTACCATCGGGGTCATACGGTGCGGGGGCAATGGGTCTTTGGTGGTTATGACGTTGAAACAAAGCAAAGCTTTATGGTTGCTGTGCCCATTTGTTGCAAATTTTGCAACAGTATGTTTTGCCTGGAACCACAGTAGTTTCTGATTTGTGGCTAGCTTACAACACCATAGGTAACTTGGGCTACAATCATTTGACTGTTAACAACGGAACCACAAATCACGTGGAGTCAGTCCGGCAAAGAGCTAAAGAAAAAAAAACAAAAGGCGTTTCGGAACTCACCGTGCTGTGCTGAATAACTACCTGGCGGAATGTCTCTGGCGGCAACGTTTTGGGGAAAATGCATTCCACAATTTTTTTGAGCATGTTCGAAAAAATCTATCCTAGTGCTGCAAATTATCTTGAAGTAGCTGTTTTTATCTAATCTATGAATTATAAATTCCATCTCTTTCACAAAAAAAGCTTTTGAATTTCCGTGCGTACAGATGCAATACATTTTTGATAAAAAAAAATTTTGAGACAGTTAATCGATCTTTTTTGCATCCATGTGAAAATAAGTACTTTTTTGGTGACGAGCATATCATATGACTAACAATTTTTTAAATTAATTTTTTGGTGTTCCGTGCATATATATGCTTCTATCTTCAGAAATACGCGATTCCTTTCTCGTGATCTGCGCATGTGCCCCCTAAACTGCATAATTGCCCCATTTTCTCTAGTGCACTCTGAAAATTAATCATTCGACGAACGCGGAACTGTCGATCTGAGACATCTCTTTCAACAGAAGACAGCGCCCACACGTATTGTATGCCGCTTTTACTAAAAATACACTAGCGTTCGTGGATATACAAAAAGTAAACAAGCTCACGTAAGGCAGACGTTCAGTCGTCCCAACATAGCCAGAACAACATGGTCAAAAGCGGCCTCTACTATAATTGAACTAAAATTGAAACAGAATAGCAACATTTTCCTCGACTTTTTGCTAACTCCGTTCAATCCACTTTGAGGTTGGAAAACGCTGAAGATATCGAATCCGCCGTAACCTACCTCACCAAGAAATTCCAGAACATGTGCAAGGAAGCCTCCACTACCATCATACTCGCGTATCCATCTATCTCCGTACGCTATTCGAAGCATTACTCTACCAAACAAATACATTTTGAAGACGGTGGCAGTAGTACAGCAATTCACTTGATAAAACTGCACAACAAATTCGCAATAGACTAAGGCGATATGACGCACAATAGGTACATAAAATTAATAACTGCTTCTTACACACTCAATACGAATTGCACCTCTGATCCCAGCAACCGAAACTGGTGCTGCTACTAGCGGAACACATTGGCACTAGATGGAAGATATTCAATTGTCCTACAGCCAGTATTTCCGCGTTTGTCATCTCTGCTTTCTTACCAGCACAAAACACAACACGGCTAATGTTGCCAACACTGCGAGAAGAAGTCGGTACTGCCTTCATCTCACCGCTGTTCACGAAGTCGGAGATTATCGTACGATAACTATGTGGGCATACCATAATTTGTACGATGTACGATAGTACATTTTACGATATCGGCTAAATACATGATAATTTTCCTTGCTTGCTTGTCATAGAGAAATGAAACGAATGTAAACAAATTAGTCTGACAGCACTCTGGCCTAGGTTAACATTTAGATCGTGCACTTCAGTAACAGAGGCAAGCAAACCTAAGGCACTAATAATTATTGTTAGCTGCTGTCGCGTGACGCCTTTCGTTAGTCGTCCACACTCACTAATCGTGAGTTCCTGTACTGGTATTACGGTTTAAAAGTAGGAAGTACTGTTTACCAAAACGTGTGACTTCGGATGCGAGAGTAATGAGGAAATAGCCAAGAGAGTAAGCTGTGGAACTCTGGGCAAAAAATTTTGAGAGGCGATAACTCAACGAAACTGCTACACAGAAAACTGAAGCACCGTAAGCGATGGAAACAAAATCCAGAAGTCCTTGTTTGGAGCGGCCCCTTTAAAGATGATGTTTTCCGTGCACATTGTGTATTACTCAAATCTGTTTATACAGCAGAGTTACCGGTGCTGCACACGCATCTAAGCAAAAAACTTAAATGGTCCTGGCTTTGGACAGACTCGAGAACTTTAAGCACAGCACTTCAAGTAGTAACAGCAGGAAAACTGTGTCGCAAAAAAAAAGTAAGAGGGGCTGAAATGCAGTCACGTGCTTTTCTCGCCGAATATAATGTTGCTATAAGCTAAGACTTCCACCTAAACTAGTTACCCTCTCCGAGGCTTATTATAGTGGCTGATATTGCTATGTCATTTAAATTACTTCGCACCAAAGGCATAAAGATTGTAAAAAATATGATTAGTAAGTGTGGCCGTGGAGAATTGACAGACATTTTGAACAAAGTGAAGTATAGCGTCGTAATTGACTCCACTGATATCAGCACCGTGAGAAGCTTCTACATATGTATGAGGTACCACAATGACAAAAATAAAAATGTGGGACACTTTTTGAAGTTGGCAGAGGTGTATCATCTTGATTAAACTGAAATGTGTCATCCAGATGCTACTGCAGAACGGTTGTATAATAGAGTAATTCCTGTACTCAAAGATGCTGACTTCTATATTAAGAATACAATACGTTTTGCAAAAGACAGATGCAACAATATGGTCGACAGAAACTCTGATAGGGCCCAGAGGATGCAGAATGAATTACTAGGCATCACTTCGGTAAAGCGCACTTGCCATTCCCTGCATATATCCGCAAGTGAGGCAAGCAAAATGTTGCCTGGAATCCTCAAGGATTCTTGCAAAAACGTATACTTTGTGTTCAAAAATAGTGCAAAACAGTAAGTACTGTTTAGGGAATTTCAAGAGTTTTGTAATGCAGACTCTCATACAAATCTCAATCCGTCTCAGATTAGGTGTCATCTTTGTCACAAGTAGTTGATAAGATCATAGAACAATGAGTACCCCTAAGATTTGACTTCACAGGAAGTGCTTTCGAAAAACGTCTGGTGTTTGCAGAAGCTACCACAATAGCAATTCCTTCTGTTTTATTCATTGGATTCTAATAATAATTAACTTTTTACGGAGAAGCAATAAGCGAGTTTAGTAGGATAGATCTTTAAAATAAGGTTCTGACAAAAGATGTGTGCACTCGCTGTCGCGATTTTTCGTATCACAGGTTGTTAGATAAAGGGTCGGTTCGATTTTGGTGACGACTCCACTTTTGCATTTACAGCCCGTCTGAATCTCTCTACAACCACCGCTTCTTCCAAAGCTGCTTTCCTTTTTCCTGTCATTATCACTGGGTCTAGAATTGTTAATTCCAATGTAGTAACGTCCAAAATTAGATAATGACTGAAGAAAATCCACAATAAGTAACATTTCCTGCGAAATAAAGAACGTACCTAAACCCGATAGCTTCTGGAGTGCTGTGAAAGACAAAAGCGATATTGACGGAAATAATGATTTTAAGAACTAGCAAAGTGTACACTGGCAGCGATGTCATTGCTCCACACCAACTCTTCTTGTGAAAGAGTTTTCCTAAAACGGGTTAAATAAAAACCAATGTTAGAAACAGGCTGGCATTAGATACTGTAAATAGGCCCATTCTGTCATCTGAACTTGTGAAACAATGTGGTAGGCCAGACCATTTCCAAGCTACTGACAAGATACTACATTCAATGACAACAAATTTACATGGTGCCAACTGAATGAGATGGATTTTTCTGGCGAATAGAGCGAGAAACATGTCTGCTAACTCTGCCTGCGGTTACCAATAATGTAAGTACCTAAAACATGAACTTTTCACTATTGTAAGCAATATATTACCACTACAGCGAGTACTACCAATACTATTGCTACTCGAACATTATTATTACACAAATCTCTATGCCGTGAGTATTTAGTGACAACCCCTGCTATTCCCGATAGCCACCGCACGAAGGGTCAACTTATTACGGCCGCCCTGCGGGTCCTTGAGTTAGAATAGGCCCGAGGTATTCCTGCCTGTCGTAAGAGACGACTAACATGTGTCTCACACGTGTCTGCCTTTATGGGATGGTCCCCTGTAAGGTTTGACCTCTATTTTTCCGATTTTTTCCCATAGAGCGAGCCATTTGGGGAAGGGCACCTTACATGGTGCATCGTGTCCATTGTACATTGAGATCTTTAGCCCTCTTTCTCGTCATGGCATTGCAGTCCTGCTCATTCTCCATCTCTTGGGAGAGGACACCTGCCTGGGTGGATTTTCCTCTATCCACTATGCACTGTCGTTTTCTGCGCAAGCGATGGACCATGGACTGTTTTGGTGGGGCCACCATGTACCCTGTTGGTTGTAGCCCCTAACCACACAGGGATCACTCTGCAAATGTCTGCGACAGTAACTCCCCACATATGCCAAGGAGTAGATGCCCGCCTCCCTGGGGAATCAGGACTCCTGGCATTGGCCAACCTACCATGTGGCCTTTGCTGAGGGTGGGTGGCGCCTGTGGGGAGAGCCCCTGGTTGGAGTGGGTGGCATCAGGGTGTATGACACGCTGTGATGCATAGTACATCATCTCTTGCTGGTGATCCACCACCAGCAGTCTCTAAGAGGTCAAAGTCTAACTCTAGTGCTAAAAAATACAACCCCTGACCACACCATATGAGGAACACCAGGTTAAGGTACAAGAGTTGATGGGGAATCTTTCATGTCAATGGGGCCTCAGTTTCTTTTGTGGAGCATTTAGAGGACAAGTTTGGGGAGGTGGAGAGCTTGTCCAAAATGCAGTCAGAGTCAGTCTTGATCAAAACAGCATCCTCTAGCCCGTCATGGGCATTACTCTCTTGTGAGAAGTTGGGGGACGTATCTGTTACCATCACACCCCATAAAAGCTTAAACATGATCCAGCGTATTATATTCCACAGGGCCCTTCTCTTGCAGTCTGACAACGAGCTATGCGCCAATTTAGAGTGGCGAGATGTCTGGCACGTCCATAGGGGGACTGAGGGATAATCAGGTTCCCAGCAGTGCCTACATCTTGGCCTTTGAGGCCCGAGAAGGTCAAGAAAATGGTCTACCACTGTGATGTCAAGCCATATATCCCTCCCCCAATGTGGTGCTGGAAGTTCAGCCCTATGTCTTCCTGCTGTACTCCCACCATCACATGTCGAGATTGTGGACGTCCATCACATCCCAATACTCTGTGTGCCCCTGCCTCCCATCTGTGGCAACTGTGGAGAGCATCATTCACCTTGCTCGCCAGATTGCTGGATCTTACAGAAAGAGAGGAAAATCATGGAATACAAGACCCTGGAGCGACTGACCTACGCTGAGGCTAAGTGAAAATATGAGGGGCTGCATCCTGCGCATATGACATCCACTAACATCGCCGCTATGACATCGGCTCTAGCACCTTATATTCTGCTGCTCACAGTTGCCTCTGAGAGCCATCATACTTCACCTGCCCCTTTGATGGTGAAGGCACTCCCCTTCCTGTTGCTCCTGCACCACTTTCTTTGGGAGTAACACCCCCCTCCCCCAACCATCGGGGACATCAGTCCCCACTTCTCGGCTCGAGAAACATACATATTCTTCGGCCCCTCTCGCTAGGTAGGGGTTGCTTGGGTCGCTCCCTACCCATGTTCCTACCAGTGGCAAAGCGGACAACTGCCAGTGGCTGAAGCAACCGCTGGTAACTGGTCAAAGAGCTTCACAGTCTTCCTCAATCCCTGAGACAGTGAACCCCTCCCAGCCAGAACACCCAAAGGTGCTGCGAGATAAAACCAAAAAGAAGAAGACCCCCAAAAACCCAGGCATTGCGGTAGCACCACTACATCTGAGGGTGAAGTGGAGATTCTGCTGAGGAACTAGATGTCTCTGGGCCCTCAAACACAAAGGATGTTGATCGCACAGGTGCTCATCCAGTGGCAGCAGTGACCCTGAGGCGTCGACAGCCTCATTGAGTGTTTCATGCCTCCCAATTTCATTGTGGCGGTTTTTTAAACACATGGCTGAACTATGGCAACTCTTAAGCTGTACACCTGTTTTCTGCATTGCCCTACAAGAAACCTAGTTCCTGGAAATGCAGACCCCAGCCCTCCATGACTATAGGGGATATAGGGGGTATTACAAGAACTGTAGCGAATAAGATAGAGCGTCAGGTGGAGTTTGTGTCTATGTTCTGAACTCAGTGTGCAGTGAATCTCTGCCCCTTCACACCCCTCTTGTAGCTGTTACTGTCAGGATAAGGACGATGCAGGAAATAACTGTCCACGATGTATATCTTCCTCCAGATGGTGCAGTATCCCTGAACATATTGGCTGGATTGACTGATCAACTCCCTACACCTTTCCTACTTTTGGGAGATTTTAATGTTCATGATGTGAGGTGGCACCTTTGCTGTTATCTTTGCATCTCCCCCACACGGTGCCATAGATTTTGTGGATGAGCAGGTCATTACAACGATCGTTTGTGCGGCGGAAAACGCAGTCCCTCGTTCTTTATGGTGCGACCTTGGTGGTCGCTGGAAGTTGCTGAGGCAATTAAAGAGCGGCGGCGAGCTCTAAAGCGATATAAGCGGCACCCGTCCCTAGAGCACCTTATTGTCTTTAAACAGATCCGTTGCCGCGTTCGCCAGCTTATAAAAAGACAAAAACAGGAGTGTCGGGATAGATACGTCTCGACCATTGGGTGCCATACGTCACCTCCACTAGTATGGACGAAGATCAAATGTGTTTATGGATATCAGACCCCAGCAGGTGACCCTGGCGTTAATGTCAATGGCGTGTTATCTATCGTCGTAAATGCGATTGCTGAGCACTATTCTCAAACCTCTGCATCATAGAATAACACCCTAGCCTTTCGCACCCACAAACGGCGGTTGGAAAGGAAGGTCCTCTCGTTAATTACAAGCCACAGTGAAGCCTATAACGCCCCATTTACAGAGTGGGAGCTCCCCAGTGCCCTTGCACATTGACCCAACACAGCTCCTGGGCCTGATCGGATCCACAGTCAGATGATTAAGCATCTCTTGTCTGATTGCAAGCGACATCTTCTCGTCATCTTCAACCGGATCTGGTGCGATGATGTCTTTCCATTGCAATAGCGGGACAACACCGCTATTCCGGTACTCAAACCCGGTAAATACCTGCTGGATGTGGATAGCTATCTGCCTTACCAAAGTTCTTTGTATTTGTAACCTGCTAGAATGTATGATGTGGCGATGATTGGGTTGTGTCCTGGAGTCACGTGGCCTACTGGCTCCGAACCAGGGCGGTTTCCACCAGGGTCGCTCTACCACTCATAATTTTGTGTCCCTCGAGTCTGCCAGCATATCCTTGCCACATCATACGAGTGGGATCTCAGAGGCGCGCTCCTGATTTTTATCCAAAGTTTCCTGTCCTTTCGCACTTTCCACGTCCAAGGTGGTGCCTTCCATAGTTCCCCCCCATATGGAGTGGCCATTAACGGTCTAGTAGCAGTTTTAGGGCCATCCATCTCACTTTCTCTGTATACAGATGACTTCTGCATTTCGTACTATCCACCAGTACTGGTGCTGCTGAGTGGCGCCTACAGGGAGCCAGTTTCCGGCCACAAAGTCGTGTTTTATGAACTGTGGTGCAGATCACCCTACGCTGCTGCAGCTCTACAGAGCTCTTTTTCAATCCCGCCTTGATTATGGGAGTGTGGTATATCATTGGTCGGCGCCCTCAGAGCTGCATTTACTCGACCCAGTGCACCACTGTGGCGTTCCATTAGTGATGGGAGTTTTTAGGACGAGTCCAGTGACCAGCGACCTGGTGGAGGCTGGAGTTCCTCCATTGAATGTCAGGCATGACAGCTGCTCGCCAGTTATGTTGCACACGTTCGTAGTTCTCCTGAACATCCGAATTACTGTCTCCTTTTCCCACCCATGGGGTTCATCTCCCGCATCGGCAGCCTCGGTCAGGGCTTACAATTGCAGTTCGCGTCTGATCCCTTCTACCCAAACTAGAGTCCTTGCCTTTACCACCTGTACCTGAGGTCCATTCACGTACACCTCCATGGTGTACACCTAGACTGCAGCTTCCCTGGACTTTTCACATGGCCCTGAGTTAACCAAGCGGCTCTCCGCTGCCACTTCCACTCGATTCTTGACATGTAATGAGGCCACGAAGTGCTTTACACCAACGGATAGATGTCTGATGGTCACATAGGCTTCGTGTATGTCCACAGAGTACGTATTGAACAGCATTCATTCCCTGATGGCTGCAGTGTTTTCACTGCAGAGCTGGTGGCTATCTCGTGTTCAAAGATCACATCCGTCCTAGGGAGTCGTTTCTTCTATGTACTGACTCCTTGAGCAGCCTACAATCTATCGACCAGTGCTACCCTCGTCATCCTTTGGTAGCGACCACCCAGGCGTCCATGTATGCCCTGAAATGGTCCAGTCGTTCACCAACGAACTTTCCGACAGGCTGGCCAAAGAGGCTACACAGAAACGGCTAATAGAGATCGGCATTCAAATAACTGACCTGCGTTCGTTTTACGCGCAAGGTTTTTCAGCTTCTGGGCACGGGATGCCATAGGCTCAGTACGCACAACAAACTACATACCTACCTTTAAGGAGACTATGTGGAAGTCCTCCATGCGGGCCAGCCACAGGGACTCTGTGGTTCTCTGCCGGCTCTGCACTGGCCACACTGGGGCGACTCATGGCCACCTCCTGCGCCGTGAAGACCCGCCTCTGTGTTGGTGCGGCGCCCGGTTGACAGTGGCCCATATTCTGATGCACTGTCCCACTTTGACTGACGAAATCTTAGGTTACTGGAATCGTTACCGCTAATTTTATCTGACAACGCCTCATCGGCTGATTTAGATTTACGTTATATTCGTGCGGTTGGGTTTTATCAATTGATCTAAGTTTTAGCACATGTCCTTTGTCCCTCTGTGTCCTCCACCCTAGTGCTTTTAGGGTGGTAGTCTTAATGTGCTGCAGAGTGGCTGGCTTCTTCTTTTTATTCTCATGGTCAGCCAGCCATGGTATTTTGCTTTTTCGATTTAATCTCTTCTACCTGTTTCCTGCGTTTCTGTGGTTTTCTTGTCCCCTTTTGCTCATTTAAGTGTTTGTTGCCCTTCCGTCGTTCTGATGGATTTTCCTTTCATTCCGTTTTGTGCAGTCAGTTTCGTTTGTTTTATTCTCACCCTTGTGGCTTTGTTTTATTCGGAACAAGGGATCGATTACCTAGCAGTCTGGTCCCCCCCCCCCCCTCCCTCTTTTAAACCAACCAATTCATTGCGGCCAAACAGAAAGAGTTAGCCACACTAAAGCCCCTTCCAAACCCAATAAATTGGCAACAATATTCACGTATTCTGTTGAAGACAGTTCGCCCTATATTCCGACTAACCATCACAGATGATAACGCATCATATGTACGTACGTAACAAAGAAAATTCAAAACGATCGTAGCCATTCTTCCACTAGGACTATATTCTCAGCTTGGTGTACAACAGAACTCCGACCACTACTTGACGAATTACTACAATCAATATATAGGTACACTATGGCAGCACTATCGGAATCCGCACAACAAACCAGAAATGTGCTTTTCAGTGAGTAAAAAGAACAGCTTCTCCTACGGATGCAAAACTAAAGATACAATTACCACTCAAAATTTTCTCATGTTCGACACACTGAGAACTGCAGAAACCTTCGTAAATACATATGAACAGCAAATTCTCTTCATGACCTCCAATTATCGCCAGAGGAGGACGTTTATGAACGGACGGTACTCGAACGTGTCCAAAATTACCGGAACAGACAGCCAACGATCTGACACAGCTTACCACGACGTCCGAGGTACGCAACATTTTGAAATGCATAAAAGGAAAATCTGGTCCAGGACTTGATGGAAATTTGCAACATGCATCTCAAGCATTCCATCAATTTTGCAGGCAACAATAATTTATGCATGACTACAATTAACCTAGTTCCCACAACAATGGAAAAAGTAAAAATAATAACGTCAAATATTTGAGCAACCACCGTCCGATCAGTCTGTTGAATTCTATGTGCAAAATTCTCGAAAATCTACTTTTAAACAAATACAAATTCCGCTTCTGAGGATACCATCCACACAGAACAGTTCAGTCTAAAAAAAATTATAACCCGAAATACAGGAACTTCGTTAGCTAAATAAATACCTTAAAATTTCAACTCGCTGTATACAATGGTGCACCCCTCCTCGCCTGGGAGAAAACATATAACAAACGGCAAAACTTATCATCACAACCGGAAGGTTGTCGGGTACATCTGCCTTTTATTTTCTGAGACAAAAATAAATCGGAACTGGCACATCTCAAGGTTCCGCACTTTCGCTAACTCTTTTCCCCAAAGTCAAGGAATAAAACTAGCATAAAACGTGAATGGCACTGTTTTTTATGAATCCGGCCGAAAAACATATCTTTAAACTACAATGCTAGCTCATATTAACTACACTACGGTGAATTAAAAAAGATGATATTAAAACAGATAAAACTAAAGCTGTCTATTTTTCAACAAAACAAAAACTACTGCAACTCAGACAAAATCTCCGTATACAATATAAAGTCATTCCTTGGTCCTCGTCACTCAACTAGCTGGGCATTGCCCTCGATCGGCAGTTACATTTCAAGTAGCTTAAAGAGAAACTACGAACTGCATGCAAAGGCCAAAGAGTTAGCACACTTTTTGTTCTGTTCAGACCTTACCACGACGAGAATTGTACAGAGGGCTTGCCGATATAGGTATCCCTCCAAAAGTGCAGAAACAAGAGGAGTGGACACGGGGAGAGGGGACAAAGTATGACTAAAAACGAAACGAGAAAAAAGAACAGTTCAAGAATTTATTTGAGAGGCAAACGAGTTCGCTTATTCCTCCACCTCGTGTCCCTATATTCTTCCTAGGTCATTAAAGGCGAAAAGCTCGGATGAGGGAAGGGTGGAGAAGGAAAGCGGTCGTACTCTTTAGAAGGGACCATCCCGGCATTTGCCTTAAGCGATTTATGGGAATCACGGAAAACCTAAATCTGGCCGCACGCGGGTTTGAAACGTCGTCCTCCTGCATGCGAGCCAGCGTGCCTACCACTGCGCTACCTCGCAGTACTGTAGAATCTCAAAGGTCAGCCTGTGGTTCATAAATCAAATATGATACTTGCTTGACCAAGAAATTAAACACCAACTTTCGTAGGTCTACCTTCAAAATTATCTTAATAGCGACATTAAAAAAAAAACCTTCATTCCTTTTTCATCCCCTTAGGGTTGGAATTTTCAAAAACCCCTTCTTAAACGACGCATACAGAATGAGATCCACACCTTCTCTAGACTCCAAGTGCCTATCCTTATCGGTTTGGACTGGACGATGATGAGTCAGTCAGTCAGTCATGACATTGCCTTTTATACTGTACGTAGACTAGTTGTCTTTGTATTCTACGAATCTACGGTGCAGTGAATGAGTCACTGGTGCACCGGAATGTTTACTGAAAGCCTCTCAGACTTATCCGTTCTGCATCATTTCAGGTCGTGTTTTTTCAAGGCAAGCAACTCAGTATTAATACACGCAAGTTGCACGTCGTTGAGCGCTGCAGGTTCGGTACGGAGGCAGAGTTCTGGAAAACTGACGCATTCCGGGCAGAAACATTGCGCAATACTACTGTGTCGTTCTAGCCTCGCATTCTCGCACAATATATTGATACGACCTCGGGGAAGATCAGTTTGGATTTCGTAGAAATGCTGGAACACGTGAGGCAATACTGACCCTACGACTTATCTTAGAAGATAGATTAAGGAAAGGCAAACCTACGTTTCTAGCACTTGTAGACTTAGAGAAAGCTATTGACAATGTTAACTGTAGTACGCTCTTTCAAATTCTGAAGGTGGCAGGAGTAAAGCATAGAGAGCGAAAGGTTATTTACAATTTGTACAGAAACCAGATGGCAGTTTTAAGAGTCGAGGGGCATGAAAGGGAAGCAGTGGTTGGGAGGGGAGTGAGACAGGGTTGTAGCCTATTCCCGATGTTATTCAATCAGTATATTGAGCAAGCAGTAAAGGAAACAAAAGAAAAATTCAGAGTAGGAATTAAAATCCATGGAGAAGAAATAAATACTTTGAGATTCGCCGATGACATTGTAATTCTGTAACAGACAGCAAATGACTGGGAAGAGCACCTTAACGGAATGGACAGTGTCTTGAAAGGAGGATAGAAGATGAACATCAACAAAAGCAAAACGAGGATAATGGAATGTAGTCGAATTAAATCGGGTGATGCGGCGGGAATTAGATTAGGAAATTAGCTGCTTAAAGTAGTAAATGAGTTTTGCTATTTGGGGAGAAAAATAACTGATGATGGTCGAAATATAGAGGATATAAAATGTAGACCGGCAATGGCAAGGAAAGCGTTTCTGAAGAAGATCACATAACTAATGAGAAGGTATTGAATAGAACTGGAGAGAAGAGAAATTTGTGGCACAACTTGACTAGAAGAAGGGATCGGTTCGTAGGGCATATTCTGAGGCATCAAGGGATCACCAATGGAGGGTAGCGTGGTGGGTAAAAATCGTAGAGGGAGACCAAGAGATGAATACACTTATCAGATTCAGAAGGATGTAGGTTGCAGTAGGTACTGAGAGATAAAGAAGCTTGCACAGAATAGAGCAGCATGGAGAGCTCCATCAAACCAGTCTCTGGACTGAAGACCACAACAACAACAACATATTGACACGATATTTATTATTGTGTATAATACTGAGCTTGTGAGGGTCGAAGTAAACAGGCGTTACGCTAGGCGCAAATTCTGACTTGTATAGCGTGTGTGGCGTGGCACATAACAGCGCGCATTTTTTGTAACTCCACAGGTAAAATGGGACCGCCCAAATTGGGATGTCGGAGAGTACGAAGCGTATTACAGCGAAGGTGTGGCAGATCACTGTCCAACGGCGGCCGCAACCGGTCCCCCACTTAATGACGACTCGGTTAAGATAACTTGGACAATGCTCAGGACAACTCCATGGAATTTCGTGGACTAACGGCACCGGAATTACACATCATCATGCATTGCGTATGACAGAGCTGAGGCGGATGAACGTACGTTCCGCGCCTTCACAGAGCATCAGCTGCTTGCTGCCTTGCCGGCCGCGGTCAGTGAACAGGCGTAAGTGCCGCTGAGAGCCCCGCCTGGCGTGTTATTTCAAGATATCAGGTCCAGCCGGTGGCGGCCTCTCAGGGTGCTGCACAGCCAGGCGTCGCTATACAAGAAGCTACTGCTCTGCCAGTCTCACCCACGGCCGTGCTCAATGGAGAGACTGCAGTACCGACAGTTTCTGACCCGCCTAGCGTGACGAGTGATGTTGAAAAATGGTGGCACGATATTGTCACACAGGAATACGAGAGGATGTACAAAGTCCATAACGTACCGTGGTGTTCCCTGAAGGGAGAATGCTATGCAAAACGTAAACACCTTTTTAATACGTCTTTACACGAGAGTTAGTATGTGGTGGTGCAAAACAAAACAGCTGTTGTTATTGGAAAAATATAGTAAAAGTCCTAGACGGTATTTTGCCCAAATAATTATTTTTAATTTTCTTCATTGCCTTTTTATAATAAGCCAGAATTGAATTGTCAATCATGTAGTCGATCTGAAAATTTTATTTTAGGGTCCTTAAGGGGTTGTCAGAACTCTGAGCTACAATCATTAATTTATATTTAAAATTTTATTACAAAGTTTTGAATTTTGCACAATCAAAATAAGGTATTTTTCCTAACACGAAAACCCATAAATCACAATTTAATTGAAGGATATATTCTTTACTTCCATTTAGACTGTGATATGTTTTGAATAGCACTTGAAAGTCTCATAGTATTACCTCACATACTTCTTCAGAAAAGGCATCTAATAATGCAAAAACTGTAAAACCGAGATGATGCAGTTACAAGATTTAATTCATGTAATTCAACTTGTAAGGAACGTATCTGTATTTTAAACTCTTTCATTCTAATACCCATCCACGGCCTCCACCTGCAACCACGGCCAGCCGCACCACAAACATGGTCGACACGTCGCCTGCGCTGCAGTTCCACAGAGAACGCTCCTTTGGCAGACTCAACAGGATTACAAGCTCGGCGTATCTGTCACAGCAACTAGACAGTGACAGGAACAAGTCGGTCTGTTTTGAAGTAGAACTCGAGCCGGCATTCAGAACTAACTTGACCACAAGGGGCGCAAAGCTCCAGACCAGTGGCGCGCGAATCCCGTACAACCACCACTTTGCCCCCGCCAATAAATGCTCTTCAGGCATTGAGAACATACCACTCCGCCAGGCCTGTATTTAGGGCGGCGCCCTGCCGTTCTCAGACAATTCAGGTCGATGAGCCAATGCAAGCAGTTTCTCCAGGATCTACACCACAGTGTTCCAGCAGCAGCCCAACCTTGAGGATACCACACTACACACACTATGAGCGGCCCGATGTCAGCCAAGGAACTTCGCCTCTTCCGACTTAGTCTCCTGTGAGGCCGGTTCTCCGAAGCTGATATTCCTGTGTGAAAATTAGACAGTTAACTGTGCTCTGTGACCATCGTTATCGTACGACCACACTCATTTCGAACTTTTATCAGGAAGCAACATTGTTAACTGGAATTAGGGATTATTATCCCGATTATAATAAGTTCAGTGACTCTGATCTTCGTGATTCCTTCTGTGGGATACATTAGATTTCACGTGTACGTACATGCAAAGAAACTACATAATCTATTGGTTTATCAATTATTATGTCGTGGTAAACTTAATCTGTACTGAATTTACCGTAGTAGTCAAGAAGGTTAATTTAATTGTGTTTTGCGTATTTGTGTTGATTGTTAATGGCATGCGACCTGGTAAAATCAGTTATTTACGTGTGCTCTCACGTGGAACACTCCATCTCATCCTCCAGGTTTTTCTCTTCATTTTTTAAACTGTCTAGCCTTTATTTGTAGTCAGACAATGCTTTGTCAGCTTTGTTAATCCTACTCTGACCGCTGCTGTAGAATGCTTTTGCAGTAAACGCACCTGGCTTTACACCAACTTATTCAGCATTTCAAATTTTCCATTATTTTCGTCACTGAAGTATAAAACTGCAGTGTAAACACCTGTTTTTAGTACATTAACTACACAGCAAGTCCTCTTTGAGCATCTAATTTTTTTAGGCTTTCATTCATATTCAGAGTTTTTCCATGAAGACACTTTCCCAGTAAATCAGGATTTACAAGAAACCTGACAGCGTGCCAGTAGTGAATGCTTGTGTGAGTAGGTCTCATTTCTTATGTCTTTCTTCAAGTAATAGTCTTTTGGAGCATATATCATGTGTTGATGTCTGGTCAGTGTAAATCTTGTGAAAAAAATGCCTTCGCATCATGGTTTATTGCTTGCAAATTGTTTCCATTAAACCTTGAAACCTTCCCGTGTTAATATTGGATGAACGTTTGCTTGCTGACTGAACGCTGCGTCTCTTAAAATCTTTTAACTGCTGCTCTGTCAAGACTACCTGCTGATTATTACGACGAAACATAAAATGTGTTGTCGCCGTGGCCCTCAGTCGTTACCTGAAATTATTAAGACTGATTCTTACCTTTAATTATTTATACTGGATCGCCATCTGACTGCTACAGCAAACTGTGGAATGAATATACTTACTTCTCTTTAACATAATTATAAGCTGCTGGTGGAGTTTCATAATACTTTGTGACTGGAATTCTTTAAGTTGAAGTTAATTTAGATTTGATAAAAGCTGAAGCTCAGTTTAGACTTTTCTTTTAAGATAACAATAAATTCCGTAAAGCATTTACGTGAATGATTTTGGGATAGAAAATTCTTAATGCATTTAATCTGGTAGAAGTTAACTATATTCTGAGAACGATCTTGACAAACAATTACAAGGGGTATAGTTCTTTACAAAAATTCTTAAAAAGTAGCGTTGCGCTACATACCTAATTTTCCATCAAAATTACATAACTATATTCTGAGAACGATCTTGACAAACAATTACAAGGGGCATAGTTCTTTACAAAAATTCTTAAAAACTAGCATTGCGCTACATATAGCGAGTGGCTGGCGAGCACACCGCTTCTTTCAAAGTGTTAATTCATACCTCGCTTACAGCGACCTCCTGTCATGTCTCGCTAGCTACGACTGCCTCGTCTCACATCTTACTCGCAACTGCTCGCTTCCAACGCTCAATGCTACAAAAGTGCGGTCTCGCCGCCAACAATGGTTTTTGGTGCAGACAATCCCTGCTACCATTACAGATGTATTACTGCGCGCTGTTTCCCGCTCTTTCTCAAAATGTATCTATGCGCGGTTTCCCGCTCTTTCTCAATAATACACAATGCAATTTAATTAACAAAACAATTTAAATAAGAAACAGTTCAGATAATTACATGCTAAAACAGTTTAAATACGCCTATTACATAATTACATACAAATCATTTCGTATGACAGCATTTGTGTATACACTTTGTTCAAACTATTTTCTATAATCAAATTTTATACTTATGTTGAGTCCATATGACTCAACAACGTAGTAAAATTTTAAGAAAGCCGAGTAGCGGCATATGTAATTATGTAATAGGCGTATTTAAACTGTTTTAGCATGTAATTATCTGAACTGTTTCTTATTTAAATTGTTTTGTTAACTAAATTGCATTGTGTATTATTGAGAAAGAGCGGGAAACCGCGCATAGATACATTTTGAGAAAGAGCGGGAAACAGCGCGCAGTAATACATCTGTAATGGTAGCAGGGATTGTCTGCACCAAAAACCATTGTTGGCGGCGAGACCGCACTTTTGTAGCATTGAGCGTTGGAAGCGAGCAGTTGCGAGTAAGATGTGAGACGAGGCAGTCGTAGCTAGCGAGACATGACAGGAGGTCACTGTAAGCGAGGTATGAATTAACACTTTGAAAGAAGCGGTGTGCTCGCCAGCCACTCGCTATATGTAGCGCAATGCTAGTTTTTAAGAATTTTTGTAAAGAACTATGCCCCTTGTAATTGTTTGTCAAGATCGTTCTCAGAATATAGTTATGTAATTTTGATGGAAAATTAGGTATGTAGCGCAACGCTACTTTTTAAGAATTTTTGTAAAGAACTATACCCCTTGTAATTGTTTGTCAAGATCGTTCTCAGAATATAGTTAACTTCTACCAGATTAAATGCATTAAGAATTTTCTATCCCAAAATCATTCACGTAAATGCTTTACGGAATTTATTGTTATCTTAAAAGAAAAGTCTAAACTGAGCTTCAGCTTTTATCAAATCTAAATTAACTTCAACTTAAAGAATTCCAGTCACAAAGTATTATGAAACTCCACCAGCAGCTTATAATTATGTTAAAGAGAAGTAAGTATATTCATTCCACAGTTTGCTGTAGCAGTCAGATGGCGATCCAGTATAAATAATTAAAGGTAAGAATCAGTCTTAATAATTTCAGGTAACGACTGAGGGCCACGGCGACAACACATTTTATGTTTCGTCGTAATAATCAGCAGGTAGTCTTGACAGAGCAGCAGTTAAAAGATTTTAAGAGACGCAGCGTTCAGTCAGCAAGCAAACGTTCATCCAATATTAGACGGGAAGGTTTCAACCTACGTTTCTTAAACACAGTTTTCCCACTTTCTATTATGTATACCTGTTCACTTCCACATAAAGGTTTTGCTAATTCACTCACCATATACTAATATGCTTTCCTATCAATGAAACATAAACAAAGCATAGATTCAAAAATCAGCCAACCAGTTGCAAATAAAGGTTTATTATACCTCGACCATGGTTTTGATATCTGTAAAAATATCTTCTTCAGAAGTTCAAATGGTTCAAACGGCTCTGAGCACTACGGGACTTAACATCTGAGATCATCAGTCCCGTAGAACTTAGAACTACTTAAACCTAACTAACCTAAGAACAACACTCACATCCATACCCGAGGCAGGATTCGAACCTGCGACCGCAGCAGTCGCGCGCTTCCGGACCCGAAGCGCCTAGAACTGCTCGGCTACCGCGGCCGGCTCTTCAGAAGTATTGGCCTTATTACGTCATATGATGTCACAATAGATTAGCTGAAGCCGAAAGGCTCTTGTCATAAGCGAAGTTAATGAAACAAGAGTTATTGCACGCCATGCCTATAGATAGCGCCTGATTACATAAGTAAGGCCAATACTTCTGAAGAAGATATTTTTCCAAATATTGAAACTATGGTCAAGGCATAATAAACCTTTTTGAAACTGATGGCTGATTTTTCAGTCAATACTGTATAATACAGTTGCCGTTTGGCAGCATTGTTTAAGATTTTGATAAACAAACCACGTGCACAGAAGTTGTCAACCAAAGAAAATGAAATCAGCCAAAGGTGAAGTTTTGGCCAAAGATATTGGAAGGAAAGAGCCTTTTCACTCACAACAAATCCTCTGAAACAAGGTGCTCCCCAAATGTCTGAAAGCGTGTACAAGTGTCTAGTTAAACATTTTGTTACACAGCAGACCCAATTCCCAGATATGCAATTAAATTTTTAAAAATTATTACTTGGCGCCGATGGGAAAGAACCAGGTCTTGCTCACACCGTGTCATATTTAGTGTGTGGAGCACCCCGAGCTGATCCGTAATCAAGGAGCGCAAACGAAACAGTATGGCAGCATTCAATACAGCATTCTGCGAACCAAGCAATACGGAATAACAATATGTAACATCCGAGCTCAGCCGCTCCACAGCATCCTAGCTTCGACGGAAAGTGTTATGGCAAGGGTAACTAATAATAACTGAGACATCAGGGTGGGTAGAAGTCAGCTGAAACCTCTAGACAATGAGGGCAAACGATTGCATTGCTGGCTGCGATGATGTTATGTTCAGTTGAAATATCCCCATTTCAAAAGCCTCAGTGTCATTGTCTGGTCATCCCGTCTGCATCTCTTATTCAGATAGAATTATAGTCTCGCTAGTTACAGGATAAATTGGTTGGGGAATCGTGATTTGCTGCCTGTTGCCTGAGTGGAGACTTCGCCACCGAGCCCATTGCCAGTCGGCTGTAGCGGCACTTAACTGCTGTAAGCTGCCACTGCTCTTTGGTCATTTCTGTAGCTAATAAAATATGAGGACAAGCCTGGCCCTTTCCCCGGAAAAGGCCCGTAACAAGTGACTGAAAACCATTGCATTCAACCTGTTAGGCGAGGGAGCTAGGTACAACCTCCATGTTTCGAATGGCTTGGATAAAGTAAACTGTGGAGGGTAATTCCTTATTACATTTTGAGCCCAGAATTTTTCCTGCAGCTGTCAGTGCGTTTGTCCCCATCTCTTCTCCTACACATTCTTGTGAGATTTCTGGACAGAACTTTACAACTTCCGCAAATGAATTACACTCAAAATCCTATTTTCAATAACCTGCGATTTTTTCATCCAATGCAACGCAAAAACTCTTTTTTTGCAGAAAATTTAATGTAGATTAATTTAGTACTGGAAAACATTTTTTCTAGAAATCGATATTTTCGAGATATTCAAGAAAACAAAAAAATCGAGCTTGTAACAAGCCCCCTGCCCCAACGCCACTAGTCAGGGTTTTTAGTACACTGAAGAGCCAAAGAAACTGGTACATCTGCCTAGTATCGCTTAGGGCTCCGCGAGCACACAGAAGTACCGCAACACGACGCGGCATGGACTTGACTTAGGCCTGGCCAGACAAAACCCGGGCTGCCGCTGAGACGGGCGGTACAGCGGGAGGCCGGGCCAGTCAGCGGCCAGGGACGCCACGCAGGCAACGGCCGGCCGCAGCGACTCTTGATGCGTCAGCTGTTAACTGTGGAAAAGGGCCGAAACCCATTATTAAGCTTGCATGCGTAGCGCGATTGTCTTGGCGTTAGACGATTTGGAAGCTTCACGCGGGACACGTTATCTTTGTGCGAGCTTTTATAAGTGCAGAAATGAGTAGCTCGCACTAGCGATGCGAAATGGCACCAAGAAGAGGTGCACGACATTAATAGCAAGACAGAAAGCTTAGAAGAATACCATCGTCTGTGAATTGATCTAGAGTCTGACGAAGGTAGGTTCTTCAAATATTTTCGTATGTCGCGGGAATGTTTCGAGGAACTGCTTCGCCTTATAAAAAGGTAGCACCGAGAAGTGCACAACGAACTGGAGAAAGCCAATTGATACAAGGCACAGACTAGCCATTTGTTTCAGGTACGTTTTACCATTTGTGGCCTCTTTGTGCTTCAAACAGAAGTCATATAATTTATTCCATTTCAATTTTGCTGTATCATATGAAAGGTTCGGCGGAAGAAAGTGCTATCCCACAACGTAGTTACGAGTGGAGTGATAAATTTATTTGAAGTGTTTACGAATACAGCAAACGATAGTAACATCTAGTTCCGTATGTCCCACTAGAGAGAACTTTCTACTTAATAGATTGTTTTGTTTCATTGTAATCATAACATTGTCATTGAATTTACACAAACATATCTTTGGTCGCTAACTTATCTATTCGTTCTATCGGCATAATTTATTTTAATCTTTTCCAGATACTTGACTACAGGCGAGAGTCACCAGCTTTTTCTTTTCGGTTAGGACGTTCAACAGTCTCAGAAATTGTGAAACAAGTGTGCCAGGCAATATGGACTGTTCTACAACCCAAGTATTTACCTACTCCTACAACAGAGATGTGGAAGAAATCTGAAGGATTTCTAGAACTTTGGGGGTTTCCGAACTGCCTTGGAAGCATAGACGGGAAGCATATCAGGTTAAAATGCCCGAAGGATAGTGGATCGCAGTTCTTCTGTTACAAACAATTCTTTTCGCTGGTTCTCCTGGAGATCGTTGATCCATACTACGAGTTTACAGTAGTTGATATTGGAAATTATGGACGTCACAGTGACAACACTATTTCTCAGAATTCAGCTTTCTATCAAGAGTATATCGAGGGCAAAAGTATTTTACCTCCAAATCAGGATCACGTGTATCATACAAAAAGTTGTATTGTCTCACCTCGGCCGGCCGGAGTGGCCGAGCGGTTCTAGGCGCTACAATCTGGAACCGCGCGACTGCTACGGTTGCAGGTTCGAATCCTGCCTCGGGCATGGATTTGTTTGATGTCCTTAGGTTAGTTAGGTTTAAGTAGTTCTAAGTTCTGACTGATGATCTCAGAAGTTAAGTCCCATAGTGCTCAGAGCCATTTGAACCATTTTGTCTCACCTCCTCTATACGTCTTTCTGTGTCCATGATGCATGCACTACGAGCTGCAAGACAAAAACTACCTCACGCCGCTGCTTCCAGTGTTACCACAGAGCAGTAGAGTGCGCCAACAGTCAAGCAGCCTCTCCGGCTTGCGGCGAATCTGTAATCTGTGACAACCCGGCGGCTGCCGGTGCGGCATGCCGCATGCCGGTGCGTGAGAGCCACACACTGTGTGACCGCCGCCATACAATAACGAGAGATTCAGCAATGCGGCCTGCCGGCTGCGGTTCAAGGCCACAGGCCGGACGGCCAGGCCGCATTCTGTCTGGCCAGGCCTTAATGTCTGAAGTAGTGCTCGAGGGAGCGACACCATGAATCCTGTTGCACTGTCCATAAACCCGTAAGAGTACGAGAGGGTGGAGACCTCTTCTGAACAGAACTTTGCGAGGGATCCCGAATATGCTCAACAATGTTCATGCCTGATGAGTTTGGTGGCCAGCGGAAGTGTTTAAACCCAGAAGAGTCTTCCTGGAGCTACTCTGTAGCAATTCTGGACGTGTAGGGCGTCGCATTGTCCTGGTGGAATTGCCCAAGTCCGTCGGAATGCACAATGGACATGAATGGATGTAGATCACAGAGCATGCTTACGTGGGTGCTACCTGTCAGAGTCGTTTCTAGACGTAGCGGGGGTCCCATATCACTCCAACTGCACATGCCCTACACCATTAGAAAGCCTCCACCAGCTTGGGCATTCCCCTGCTGACATGTAGGGTCCATGGATTCATGAGGGTGTCTCCATACTCATAAAAGTCCATCTGCTCGACACAATTTGAAACGAGATTCGTCCGACAAGGCAACATGTTTCCAGTCATTAACAATCCAATGTCGGTATTGACGGGGCCAAGCGAGGCATAAAACGCGTCGTGCGGCCATCAAGGGTACGCGAGTGGGCCTTCAGCTCCGAAAGTCCATATCTACGATGTTTCGTTGAATGGCTCGCACGCTGACACTTGTTGATGACCTAGCACTGAAATCTGCAACAATTTGCGAAACGGTTGCACTTCTGTCACGTTGAACGATTCTCTTCAGTCGTCGTTGGTCCCGTTCTTACAGGATCTTTCTCCGGCCACAGCGATGGAGATTTGATGTTTTACCGGATTCCTGACATTCACGGTACACTCGTGAAATGGTCGTACGGCATAATACTCACTTCATCGCTACCTCGGAGATGCTCTGTCCCATCGCTCGTGCGCCGACTGTAACATCATGTTCAAACACACTTTAACCTTGACAATCCGCCATTGTAGTAGCAGCAACCGATGTAACAACTGCGCCCGACACGTTTTGTCTTACATAGGCGTTGCCGATCGCAGCGGCATGTTCTGCCTGTTTACATATCTCTGCATTTGAATATCCATGGCTATACCACTTTCATTGGCGCTTTAGTGTGTACTTCACAACACTTCCTTCTGCAACTGTACAGAAATTTACGACTATAAGAATTTTTCCCCTAATTTTCCTTCGTTGATTGGACTATGTGTGACAATATGGCTGCCCATCTGTAATCCGTTTGCCTGGTTTTTAGAAGTTATTCCATAGTTCTATTTATTTTCGCTATCCGAATGTGGATAACAACTTCGTTGGAATTTGTTGTTATTGAGAGAGCAATAACCACTCTAAACACGGCGATGAAGCCGGAATTGCTGCTAGTACTAAGAAGGATTAGGTACATTGACACTTTCATATTTTGCTGTGACTGAAGCTTGTACTGTAAACGCAGAAATTCGTATGAAGTTCGTAGCAAACGTCACGGTATACTGGCCTCCATATACTGGTGATTTTGAGTTATTTATGAAACAAATATAGCCATTTGATAGGTTCGTATCGATGCGTTTGGTAGACTGGCAGCAGTGATTTGATTCTTGAGCTTCTTCGGTATGCTGCGAGACGACTGATTTCCGCGCACCCCGGCAGAAGAACAGCCGCAAGAGATAAGAGGAGGCGGTGTATTGAGAGCTAACATTGGTAGCAGTTTGCTAGCGGTCATGAATACATGAACATTGCCCAAGACAATGGAAAATGTTAGTTTGCAAGGGTGGCAAAATTCAAAATGGTTCAAATAGCTCTAAACACTATGGGACTTAACATCTGAGGACATCAGTCCCCTAGACTTAGAATTAATTAATCCAAGGACAGCACGCACATCCATGCCCGAGACAGTATTCGAACCTGCGACCGTAGGAGCAGCGCGCTTCCTGACTGAAGCGCCTAGAACCGATCGGTCACAACGGCCGGCAAGGATGGCAAGTCTTCCTGTTTGGAGATAGGTCTGTGGTGGGTAACCACATATGAATTCGTCGGTTCCGTAAAGGCATTTAACTTGCTATTTTGGAGTATCGCCATGGGAAAGGCTGCTTCTAACTCCACCGCGAAAGTACTGCACTGAGAACAGTTGGTGCGAGACCATTGTGGGTGGTCATCATCATCACACAATGGAAGTTAAGAGTGAATTCCCGCCTGCTGTATTAAATATTGGTGAGGAACAAAGTGAATGAACTTATTTTTGGTGTGATTCAATTCTGACAGTGCCGAAAGGACAGCAGCTGTCCAGCACTGAAGTGTTCCTTTTGTTTCGTATCAACGAAGGGAGTGCCAATGGTAACTTCGGTGCACCCTGGGTGTTTCTAGTAATTATAACTACGCTCTGTCTGGGCGGCGTCTTTCATTAGGTTAATCTAGTGCTCGATCATCTGAGATAGCACTCGGTTGATTTGGTAATATGATACGAGTTTTTAAATGGTAAAAGGAAAAAGAGGCAGCATTGTACCTCTCTTAAATCATATGTATTTTAAGATGCTGTTGTGTATGTTAAAGTTGTTGCTTTTGTGTTTTAGAGCTCTAGAATCTAATTGTATTCCACCCACGTAAAATTAATGGAATGGCTTCTTACTTCCGATACCGAATGTAAATAGCACCTTCTGAACACAGCTTTTACTCCGAGTCCTTGGCGTTCTTCATTGGTAAACCGTGGATTGTGGTTTAAAGTGTTTTCTATTACTAGTATTTTTAAAATAATTTTTGACATGTGGTCTAATTTCCTTTTGGCTGCATTTAAATAATTGCTGGATATTGTTTCTTATTGGCACTTTTGCAATATTTTCAGTTTCGGCACGCTGCATTCCAGTAATTGTATTACTTTAACAAAGCTGCTACTTGTGTGTGAGTGTGGTTTGAGGCTTTCGGGTGCTAAACCGCATGGTCATCAGCGCCCATACGCATAGAAACAGGAACACATGCGGTGAAGGGACGAAGACGGACAGCGAACAAGGAGAACGGCTAAAAGACACAGGCCTGAGGCAGTTCCAAATCCTCACATACAGAGGCAAAACAAGAGGAAAAGAAACGCACTAAAAAAGGAAAGGAAACACAAGGAAAAAGGAACAGAAATCGAAGTGAAACAAGTAGGTAATCGTGACTGGCGGACCTCTTACCTAAACCCTGGGTGAGGCAGTCACCCAGCAGCCCCTTAAAATCCTCTCCCTAAAATCCGAGGCAACAAATTGGACAGGACACAAAACCGTAAGACCTTAACCACAGTCGTTGCGTCGTCTTGCAAAATAGAGGGCAAATCCGGTGGCAAGGGAACCACCGCCCTCTGGTCAGAGAATAAAGGACAGTCAAGTTAAATATGGCGGACGGTAATCTGGACGCCATAAGTACAGTGGGGGGGGGGGGGGGGGGGTCCTCCCGCCGGAGTAGAAAACCATGCGTTAAGGGACTGTCCCCGATGCGGAGGCGAGTGAAGAGAACCTCATCCCGCCTGTATGACTGGTAGGACGTACGCCATGGTCGCGTAGTGGCCTTTACCAGACGCAGCTTATTGTCAGAAACTGCCAGCCACTCCTCTTCCCATTGATGCATAACACGAAAACGCAAAAGGGAGGTAACAGCATGGAGGAGGACGGCACATTCAACAACGTGAGGGAGGGAACATGCATCTTTGGCAGCCACATCCGCCAGTTCGTTTCCCCTAATACCCACGTGCCCCGGTACCCAGCAGAAAGAAACCTCCTTCCCCTGCCGTACCAGGTGGAGTAGGGCATCATGGAATTTCTGGACGACCGTATCCGCTGGGTACATGTGGTGCATATTCTGAAGGGCACTCAGGGAGTCAGAACAGATGACGAACTTAAGACTGGGAACACATCTCATCTGCTCCAATGCCCGCAAGATCGCAAACAATTCGGCATCATAGATGGTAAACGCCGCAGGAAGCCGTAACTTGACGACTCGATCAGGGAAAACAACAGCACAACCAACAGTCCCCCTGTTTAGAGCCATCCGTAGATACTGGTACATGGTCGGGATGCTGGTTTAAAATATCGTAAAATAAGGAGGTAAAAACAAACGCAGGAGTGCAGCTCCTCCGCTACTCTGACAAGGACGCTGGGCCTCTGGAGCAACCAGGGAGGCAGGTGGGTAAAACTCTGGAGTTGGGGTGCCACACGCTCCACACCAAGGGACTCTAGCAAATGCTTGGCACGAATCCCAAATGGTCTCGTTGCCCTTGGATGAGTGGAAAAGAGACGTTCCATAGGCGGTCAGGCAACGGTAGGATACACAGTGGAGGTAGGACAGGCAAGGAATTGACGCACCCGTCGCACCATCAGGAGTTTCCGCCGGATGGCGAGCGGCGGTTCCCCTGCCTCAGCACACAGGCTGGGGATGGGACTGGTACGGAAGGCACCAGTGGCCAGCCTGATACCCTCATGGTGTACTGCGTCAAGGATCTTCAGATACGAAGGCCTCGCTGACCCATACACGGTGCATCCCCTCATGGTGTACTGCATCAAGAATCTTCAGATATGAAGGCCTCGCTGACCCATACACGGTGCATCCATAGTCAAGACGCGACCGGTCGAAAGCCCTATAAAACTGCAGCAGACGCGCCCGATCTGCTCCCCAGGACCGATGGCTCAGACACTTCAAAATATTCAGTGCCTTCAGGGCCCGCACCTTGAGGTCTTTAAGGTGCGGCAACCACGACAACTTGGAATGAAAAGCGAGGCCCAGGAACTTCACAGTGTCGCTAAAAGTAAGAATGCTGTCCCTCAGACGCAATTCAGGGGAGGTAAAAAGACGTCGAGAACGATTAAAATGAACACACACACACATTTGTCTGCAGAAAAGGTGAAACCCGTCTTTGCAGTACATGCCTCTAATCTTTTTAACGTAAGCTGCAACTGCCGACTAGCAGTGACAAGACTGGAGGAAGAACAGAAAAGAGCAAACTCGTCCATAAACAAGGAACACTGGACAGTACTCCGGATAGTGGACGTGATACTGTTAATGGCGACGGAAAGAGGGTGACACTTCAAACTCCACACTGAGGAACACCATTCTGTGTGTAGCGAGGTCGGAGCGAGCGACAGACTGCAGGCGATATCGCCAGCGATCCGTCACTCAGGCGTGGAGTCGTTAAGAACGGAATAATTAATTCTCTATATATGAAACAGATAAACTTATCTTTATTCTTCAAACGATTTCGACGAACATACAGAAGTAGGTAACCTATATCTTTTTGATCCAAACATGAAAAACCTTATGGTCTACGTTGTGGAGGATGTTATTGCTCCGATCGGGCTCATAACGGGGGAGTCTTGGAAGATTCTGGCGTATAATTGCAACGGGCCCCATCTGTGCTCGTGCCGAGAACGTGCTGGCTGCGCAGACGAGTTGGTGTGTTCCAGCGGCACGCGGCGCGCAGGGCGGCGGCTGGCGCTCACTTGAGGGTGTGCCAGAGCGAGATGACGGTGCGGGGCGAGGCGAGCATGGCCAGCCAGTGGTCGCGGCTCTTCTTGGTGGTGACGGCCCGCCCCAGCGCCAGCTTGCCCAGGCAGCGGTCCTTCGGGCCGTGGCCGGCGCGCGGCTTCTCGCCGCCCGCGCCCCTGTCCGGGCACCGCGTGCACACCAGCACCAGAAACGTCGCCGACTCCAGCTGGCTCGGCGCCACATCGAACGTCAGCGTCTCGTTGAACTCGGGATTCTCTGAGGCGTGCCGGAAAGTCGTCTTCTTGCGCCGCAGTGATCGCCCCGTGCACATGTTGACCTGGATGACGCGGACGAAGGGATCTGTGAACCGTACACGTGAGTGTTACTTCAAGCAATTTACTTCAAAAGAGAAGAAATAACTTGTCAGTGTATTAACAGCCGTATCGCTAATCTTAAGCCAAATTACGTACAAATTCCTCACACAGTTCTCTCGCAGGAAATGATCAGTAGCGTTGTGTTTGTAAACGACTCGAACTGTTCGAACAGTTCACGTCACAGTTCGGGAACTCTCGAATTCGGTTCGACCTTTCGATTAGCCCGCAACCTAGTGACTGTGGTTGGCGGTATTTCCACGACCAATCTTAGCGTCTTTAATGCACTATGGATTTTAACGGTAAAAATAACTGTGGAACTCAGACTAAAACATGTTCTACGATGCAGACCATATGTAACAAGGACAACTAGCAAATAAATAAGATATTTCAGTCTTGACTCTGTCCAACTCTCGTGCTTTAGCTCGTCCCGCAGTCTAGTGACGTCTGACGGTACCACGTGAAAGACTGGCCTTGTAATTTATTCTCGCGATAGCAGTTACAGTCAGTTTATCGAGAGAGTCAAATCATGTATGCTTGTTCGACGGGGCTCGAAATTGCATCGAACGCTTCGGCGTATCGCGAAACCTAGAGCCTGTTCGAACGCAAGTATCGTTTGCCCAGCCCTAATGATCAAACCAAAACGAATAAAATTCACTGATTTACTATAAAAACAGCTGGCGATACTGTGGATGGTGATGTTGCTATCTTCCAAGTCCTAGGAGGTCAGCCCCACTACAGTCTGATTTAATTTATTTGCGCCTGACGTTAAGGGGAGTACGTATGGCGGAATTGGTCAAAAAGTTACATTTTCGGTTTATTATCTCTTACTAATATCTGATCTCTCCTGAATAATTTGATGCATTATTTGTTGAAAAATTCCAATTGGAAGTGTAGTTATTATCATTTCAAAGTTAATAGTGCGTGTGTAAAATTATTCGAGCCTTCTGCACTGACTTGCCTAAGTATCTCTATCTCTTTAACTATTCAATCTAGAAGGCTGTGATTTTCAGCTATTTATTCCTTGAAATCATGTTAATGTTCGTGTTAAGAGGTTGGATGCACTCTGTAAACAGAAATTGCGGTATAGCACATGCATTGTGTTTATTTACTTTGTAGTTGTCATGTCTCATAAGTTTTGAACTGAAAACATAGTGGTTTGGTGTGTTATTATACGCTCTTATACCTCTTTTCAACACGACGAAAAGAAAGGGTTGCCTTAAGAAGCGACGTTTCCATGGAAATCAGCAATCACAAAATCTGAATCCAGTGTTGATCCTGAAGTAGATTTTTCAAAGACTCGTGATGAGGACACGCCTACTAGTGCTTTGAAGAGGAAACTTGGAGACCATGAGGATTTATTTATTGACAAAGATAAAAATAGTTTAGGTTATGTTCTTTTAAATTTGAGTGTGTTAGGACAAGTTTTGCAAGATGCTATGCTGTGTAAGGTTTGTGGGGGGCAAATTTAAATCTCTGAGGACTCATCTGCAAGGATTGGACTGGTTAACAATCTTGATATTCAGTGTGAAGTTTGCAGGCTCTCGACATCATTTTGGACTTCTGAAAAGTGCAAGAATGACTTGTTTGAGAGCAATGGTAGATTCCTGTATGGAATTAGGTGCATTGGGAAAAGATTGACTGCAGCTGAAGTATTATGTGCAACGCTGAACTTGTCAAACCCACCAACCAGACCAAGTAAGTACACAGAAGTAATTGATGATGGATGGAGAGGGTTTTAAGGGTGCACGATGGCAAGGTCTTCACCGCTCGCTCAGTAACAGATTGAGATGGGTGTCATGAAAAGACTCTGAACAATAAGATAAAACAGAACGTAAGACACAGGAAACTAGCTTGGAAAAATATGTGCCTACCCACACCGAAGCACGGAACGAAGCATCCCACCAGCAGAAAAAAAATTTGACAACACAGGAAGAAAGTGGTAGAGGGAGGTAAAACAATATAGCAGATGGTAGTGGCTAGCTGACCACAAGGAAAAAGGGAGGGGCCAGTCACTTTGCAATACATTAAAACCTCCAGCCTAAAAGTTTAGGCCAGAGTCCAGGCACATCACAGAACTTTAAAACTCTAGACACACACGTCACATCATTAGCTAAAACACAGGGCAGATCTCCATCAGCTTGTGTTTCTGCCCTTGCATCACGGTATAATGCAGTCTGTTAAAATGTGCCGGACAGAGATGTGCACACCGAAGACGTGTGAGGGCCACCTCCTCCCGCCTGAGCACCGAGAAGGAGGTACGCCACAGCCGAGTTGTTGACTTCCCCAACCGCAGTTTATTGACCGTCACTGCCAGCCATTCTTCCTCTCACAACTCCATGCACTTCTCGTGGAGTGCAGGAATGACAGACTGCAAGGGAATAGGACACTGGACCACATCCTGTTCTCTGCACGCCTCCTTGGCAGCCCGATCGGCCTGTTCATTGCCCCATATTCCTACATGACCAGGCACCCAGCAGGACACCTCCTTACCCCGCCATTGGAGCAAGTACAGTTGGTCATATATCAGCTGGACCATCTCCTCATTTGGGTAGATTGTGCAATGATTGTAAGGCACTAAGAGAATCATAACAGAGGATAAATTGATTGCCTCGAACACAATTCATCTGCTCCAGTGCCTTCGGGATCGCTTGGAGCTAAGCTACAAAAAACGGTATATTCATCAGGGAAGCGAATCCGGGTAACATGATCAGGGAACACTACAGAACAGCCAATGAAATTATCCTGTTTGGAGCCATCGGTGTAAACGATGGTAAAACCATGATGTGCATCTAAAATGTTAAAAAACAGATATTGGAATGTAAAATCTGGTGTACTATCTTTCTTAAAATTAGTCAAATCTAAAATAAGTCTGGGGGACCGGAGGAGCCAAGGTGGAAGTCTGCTCCAACCGCGACGGAAAACATGAAGACCAGCCATATCCATCGCAGAGAGGCAATCCTGTGCGCGAATCCCATAGGGCCGCATCGCTCATCGCTGGTTATGAAATAGCCGCGTCAGAGGAGGCTGAGCAACAGTATGGTATGATGCCGACCGATGTTAGGCGAGCAGTGGTAGTTTCATCTGGTGACTTCAGTTTTATATTTTATGGAACGAACGACCATGAGAGCAGCTTTTTATTTTTTTTTATTGGTTGTGACAATGATTTTAATCAGATGGTCTGCTTCATGTGCCATGATGTCCATATGGTTTTATAAATGTTAATCCACGTTTCAGATCCAATGATGGCACCTTCAGAGTGCTGAAACCGGTCATCTAGTAAACAATATTGAAGCGATCGTGGCTTTTCAATTATTTTTTTTTTAATTTTGGAGAAATCCCTGCTAGTGCAACTTGCTATTGTCAGAAGTTGTTGTCGTGGTCCTTATATGAACACTTGCCTTGACATGATGGTCTACTTGAAACCTTTCTTCGCACGAAACGTTTTCCTCGCGAACTTGACAATATAAAACAATTCCGTCATATGTAAATGTTCCATGGTGGTCAGCTATCCACGAAACGACGTTTCTTTTTTCGGGCGGTATGGCGCACAACACGTTACACACTACACATCGTAAACACTTTCAACGGTGTACAAGTAAATGGGAAGCCCAACTGAAACAATGGACATGCGACTACAAGCTTGCGTAGTTTCATTTGTTGCCGACGCGTACGGTATGACAGCGGAGGGGATTAACCAGGGACGCTAGCGCAGGAGCATTAACTCTGCCAGTTTCTGTTGATCTTCAGTAATGATTTCGCTTGGCACTGGCCTCTTGGTTAGCAACTGCACGCAGTTCTAGGTCGCGATCAATCAGAGAGACATCAAAACTAGATCGAGCTACGGATCGCCCGTCAAAATTATTAAAATTTTGTAAACGTAGAGCGAAAACATGCACCGTCACTAGTTTTTAGTTAAAATATGCAATATCCAGTGAAAAGGAGCCAAATATGTAAATGCATATGCAACATGCAAATGCCTATATCCGGTCTCTAGTTATTACTCAATACTGTAATTTATTAGGCAATGTACTCTCGCTTTTGCACAAACCATGTTACAAAATCAGTATAGATGACACTGAAACTTCCTGACAGATTAAAACTGTGTGCCCGACCGAGACTCGAACTCGGGACCTTTGCCTTTCGCGGGCAAGTGCTCTACCAACTGAGCTACCGAAGCACGACTCACGCCCGGTACTCACAGCTTTACTTCTGCCAGTATCCGTCTCCTACCTTCCAAACTTTACAGAAGCTCTTCTGCGAGACATGCAGAACTAGCACTCCTGAAAGAAAGGATACTGTGGAGACATGGCTTAGCCACAGCCTGGGGGATGTTTCCAGAATGAGATTTTCACTCTGCAGCGGAGTGTGCGCTGATATGAAACTTCCTGGCAGATTAAAACTGTGTGCCCGACCGAGACTCGAACTCGGGACCTTTGCCTTTCGCGGGCAAGTGCTCTACCAACTGAGCTACCGAAGCACGACTCACGCCCGGTACTCACAGCTTTACTTCTGCCAGTATCCGTCTCCTACCTTCCAAACTTTACAGAAGCTCTTCTGCGAGACATGCAGAACTAGCACTCCTGAAAGAAAGGATACTGTGGAGACATGGCTTAGCCACAGCCTGGGGCTAAGGCTGTGGCTAAGCCATGTCTCCGCAATATCCTTTCTTTCAGGAGTGCTAGTTCTGCAAGGTTCGCAGAAGAGATTCTGTAAAGTTTGGAAGGTAGGAGACGGATACTGGCAGAAGTAAAGCTGTGAGTACTGGACGTGAGTCGTGCTTCGGTAGCTCAGTTGGTAGAGCACTTGCCTGCGAAAGGCAAAGGTCCCGAGTTCGAGTCTCGGTCGGGCACACAGTTTTAATCTGTCAGGAAGTTTCATATCAGCGCACACTTCGATGCAGAGTGAAAATCTCATTCTAGATGACACTATTCACTTTCATCTGAAATGTATGCAGCGGTGTTGATTACTATCCGCTTGACGCGCTGCTGCCGCAGTGCATAATAAGAACGAGCAAGATTCTCGTGACTATACGTTTTGGTCGTGGTTGCGACAGTATCGTGATAACTATAGTCTGAAAGCAGCCAGCACTGCCATAGAAAACCGCTTTAAAATATCTATCTCCTACGAATCTCTTGTACAAAATATGAAATTCACGGATACGGTTTCGATCACTATAATGTTTCTAAATGTTCCAAAGACTGTTCGTAACTTTAACAGGACCCGAGTTACGATAATTGTTTTGGAAAAGGTGAATTTTACCGTCTGAGTTACAACTTCAAACACATCAAGTCATAATTTGAAAACAACTGAACTCGCTGATATACTTTTTTTCCTTTTATCCTGTAAATATTTCACTTTGCAACATACCTTCAATATATATAAGCTTCGGAATACTGAGTCTTCCAATGATAAGAGACGCAATCATACACAGTGAGGGCTCTTCTCCATGGCAAGGCCATCCTCCAGGGAGGCGTAACATACTTAAGGTCAGACTTCACAGAAGGCACAAACAACACAAGCTTCCACCTTATGTCTCTAATATAGTTCTGAAGTGAACAGCCATCCGTGAAACTTGGATAAAAGCAAATGCATGGGCCCATTCAGACAATGCATCGGCAGTAGTTCGACAGCATCAACATTGTGCCTCAAGATTCCATCAGGGCATATCTATTATCGGCGCCTAGAAGGGCCCAACTGGACATTCTACAAGTTATATCAGTCACTGTTCAATTCTGGACCAGTGTTCGAAGACAGATAACGGCAAGTGAATTTTAAACTAGACTGTCAAGTCACATTACTGTGACCACTTGTCAAAAGCCTGAATAACCACCTTTTACAGCACAGCGTAGTTCAAGATATGCAGGAAAAGATACAATAGGTTTTGGAAAGTATCTACACCCACGCCAACTTCAGTGCAGTGGGCAGCTGCACCTAGGTATCAAGATTGAGGATCCAGGGCATGGACAGCCTGCTCGAGGTGGTTCCACAATTCTCAACTGTGTTTAAATCCAGGCAGTGCGGTAAACCCATTTGGTGCTCTTCGAACCACGCAGGTACACTGTGAGCTGTGTGATACGTTGCATTGTCATGCTGGTAGATGCTATTACGCCTAGAAAAAACAAACTTCATACACAATATTGCAGTGCCAGTGTTATCCGGATTGTGAAGTACTGCAGCTACCACAGCCTTACTAAATACATCAGATGAATTCCCAGTTGCAAATAATGACTACCATCAGCTGTAGAATGAAATGACGACAATGAAAATTTGTGCCGGACCAGAACTGGAACCCGGATTTCCCACTTATCGGGAGTGGTCGCCTCACTATTTAGCTACCTGTGCATGACTCATGTTCAGACCCAAACTTCCATATGTCTATGATCTGTACCGCTACAATTTTCATTGTCGTCATTCCATTCTACAGCTTATGGTAGTCATTATTCGCAATTGCAAATTCGTTTGATGTAAACTTCATATAGGTGCAGATGTGGTCCCCAAGGAAACACGTGTACTTGTGTTGATCTACTGTGAATCCCAGAATGACGGGATCAACCAAGGTATGCCATGAAAATATTCCCCAACATAACACTCCTTCCTTGATGCCTTCAGGCATTTCACACTGCACACACCAACAGCAATCTGTCTGATGGAGCATAAAACATGATTCATCTGAAAGGGCCAACTGTCGCCATTCATAGATGTCTGGTTGCAGTTTCAGCCCTAACGAAAAGCTGGCAGCATGGGTGCATGAACCAATTGCTAGCTAGGAGGTCCACAAGCTGCAATATCCACTGAGTGGCTTTTTTTTTTTTTAATTTTTTATTTTGTATATGGCTTGAGCAGTAAGCATATGATGAAATCTTGTCAGGTTTATTTATGTCAAGTCCTTGACCACGGTTTGACATTTACAAAATCATCATCTTCAGAAGAACATTAGTGAAACCTAAACAGGTTAACAGTCGATACATTTTAAACTATACATATGTGTAGGAGCAATATTAAATTGTTATGGATATAAAAATTACTCAAACTTGCTGACTCACATGTCATATTGGTTTATGTTATAAAACAGCTCACAGGTGTCAGTGAAAAATAAAAATTTCAGTAATGTTAATTGATCATTGAATGATGCTTCGTCAATGTACAGCTCGTGCACTTGTGTCACATATGTAATGCTTGGGATAAATAAAACTTCCAGAAAGAGAGGAACTAGTAGACTGCATGGTGTGCATTAGTGATTGAACATTATTATGGTAAACTTGCTTAAACTGATGAAATTATAAAATTATGACAATAACAAAGTCAGATTATATTTAGCTATGTTGCAATTGCAATGGTTTTTCAAAAAGAAATATCTGCAATAAAAGCCATAATGATTAACAATGGATACGACCCTAGTCTGACTGACCATATCGTAAAGAAAAAGACAGCTGCTAAATGTTCAACTCTGGGCAACAGCAGCTTGGAAAGTGAAGGTAATAAGTCCATTTCTATACCATTTCTAGGAAACATATTACACAAAACAAGATATATGACTGCACAGCTGCTTTCACTCTAAACAATAGTCCAAAATAAAAATTAACGCATACTATCAGAACACAAGAAGATTGTTTCACTAATTCTGATGTTTATAAAAAGCACATTCAGTAACTGCCCTAACTATTACATAGAACAGACGAGGAGATGTTTCAAACTAAGGTATAATGAATACGTGCTCATTAAAGGTGAGGAAAGTGTGTACATTCCACTTCTGCTGAGCATCTGCTACATCTTCAACACACACCATGGGGATTAAAGACAGAAATTTTGCGTAATTAAACCAAATTGTACAAGCTTGAGCTCTTGGAAGAATGAGACATTTTTAAACATTTTGTTCATTAAGATGGATCCTTCTTAAATGAATAGGTTCAATTCAAAACTAAAAAGTTTCTAGATAGTTTCAGACCCTACTTTCATTAACGTAACAAAGTAGTGGCTCAATCTCACATTTGACTGTTGTATATGCCATGTCCTCATCTCTTAACACTGGTGATACTCTGTTCCTTCTGTTTATGTTGATGTACTTCTTGAGTTCTTAATGTTCACAATTTCTCAGATATGTTGTATGTTTTAGTTATACAAGTTTTTAAGCATCTTCTGGCTTTCTCAACCCCCAACTCCCCCCCCCCCCCCCCCCCACCCACCCACCCAATGGTCTTATTGTACTCTATGGTGTATTTACACCATCTCACAGTTGACGTAATTTTTTTTTTTTACTGCAATAAGTTTCTCATGGTAGAAACTTATTGCTTATTGTCATTTTATTAATTTTACATATGTACATATGACCTGGGTTTCTTATTGTCATAATTTTTAATTTCAACATTTTTAGCAACTTTAGCATAACAATGTTCGTTCACCAATGCATACCATCTCCGTGCATACTACTAGTGCCCCTCTCAGGAGGTTTCCATAGCCCAAGCATTATGTATGCAATGCTTGTGCATGAACTGTACATTGATGAAGTGTTACTCAATGACGATCAACATGTTAGGTATGTTTTTAATATTATGTATGTGAAATTTTATTTTTTATTGATGCCTTTCAGATATTTTTAATGTAATGTTACACCCTGTTAGCCAGTAAGTCTGAATAATTTTTATATCCATAACGAGTTACTATTGTTCCTGTATGTACGGCTTAAAATGTATTGACTATTAACCTGTTTAGGTTGTCTCCAAGATTCTACTGAAGATGTTTTTATAAATGTCGTAACCATGGTCAACAATAAATAAACCTTCCCTTTTGCATCTGATTAATGTCTTATTATTGCTTCACAAAGAGTTCATTAAATTTTCATTGAGGGGACACTGTTAGTAGCCCCTTGGTTCATCTGTCTATTCACCCATACCCACCTCCACAACTTTTCTTCATCCCTATTATCTATGGCCCTTAGTGATCATAGTTGCCACAGCAATCAGTTTGTATAGCCATTTTGGAAATGCATCCATCCTTGCACCATAAGACAATTATCATGACCTTTTGGATCTCTGACAAATCACTCCAGTTCCACATTATGTCAACTGCACTGTTTTCCACATCCACCCGACATGTTTTATAACACTCCACTGCTAGCTTTGTCACTTGCCATATATGAGTGGCTACTGGATGCTGATGTCAAACAGTTGTGATTGTCTCTTCGATGTGAATGGGCCATGTACATTGCTACACATTAAGTTACTCATTCAATAAATCTCCAGTATTGTAAGTAGTTTCTAATCTCCATTGCCATACATTCTGCTGTAGTTTGCCTAAGAGTACTTGGTCTTGTGACAAATCTGTACAGCTGATACATGCAAACAAGCCACTGCTTAACAGCAAATACTTTCGGTGATAGCGGGTTCCCTTCCTGCCACACTTACATGAGTATGGTGATCCCAAGTGTAACTGGTGGATACAAGGCAGAAGGAGGCTCTTTTTTCCAATTTTATGAGTATTTAACTCAAGACAAGTACAGAGTATAAAGTCTCTTATCTCCTACAAAAATTCTGAAATTCACACACAGCAAACAATTTTCCTCTATTTCAATTATAGCAACCTAAGGCACATGAAATGAAATGTTACATGACTCTCACTGCAAGAAATGGCAGGCAGACTGATTGCTTTGTGCATCAGAAGTGGCACCACAATGGGAGCTAATAATGCCAGTACAGCTTCCACTCCTGTATCGCTGGCCAGTAACGACCAGTTTACATCAAAGGCCAGTATCAACCAGTTTAAATCTGACTATAAATTCTAGGAGGGAAATAAGTGGGGATAGAAGGGTGACGGGGCAATAAAGGGCCCTTCTAGTTTTTACAATAACCCTTTTTGTGCAAATCGTCTATTTTATCTCGAAATAATTGTCTATAAAACCTATTCACTTCTGCATGCAATCTAATCAATTCATGAAACTTTTTTCCCACTTTGATGCCTACAAGTCTAAAACATGGTTGTGACAGGATTCAGCAGTGTTTCGAGGTAATCAAAATTGCTGTGGACACACCTTATAAGTCGTTTGCTGATTAATCATGTGAATACCATTACACGCAATGCAACATTAATTCCACATTTTTCTCCGTCAAATGTTAAAGTATTTTGATGTACTTTGTCACTGATGTCATTGTAATCATGTGACTCTTACAGTTGTTTCCTCTGATTGCATTGCAGACTTGGGGAAAACAAATTGTTTTATACCATTCATCACTTGTTGTTCATCAATCCTCTACGGTAATAATTGTGACATATCAGTTATACACCCAAAGAAACAAGCAATCATTTTCTTGCAAAGCTTTGCGAATGCACCTCTTGCATTGGTTTTAGATCCTGTTGGAGCTCTTGATCAATTGATTACTCTTGTTTCTGGCTCATAGGAATACATCCAATTTACATGTCCTAAGTTAAATACTTAATTTTCTCAATTGAATTTTTTTGGGTACAGTATGGTTTTGAGCTTCAGTTCATATAATTACATTATTTGAGGCCCACTGTGCACCATATGTGCTTCAAAGGCATCGCAAAATTATAATTAATGATTCCATGTATGCTGCTAAGTTTTGTTTTTTTATTTTACAATAGACCTGTTTCAGCTGAATTGATGTCATCTGATTATCTGTAAGTAAATGGTACATAATTTTATATTTAAATGTTAAACATATTTCATTATTATACATTTTGATATATGTCTGCAGGTTTCGACATCCACGCAATATCGGTGATTCTGTCACTGTCTGTTTTCTTTTAGCCATGTTCACTTCATGTTATTGTAGTAATAATGGTTGGTTATCATCTTATTTGACTTATTACTTTATGTAGTTCTCAGATTATATACTTTATACTAGTATGTTCATGACAGATAACCCAACAATATTATATAGTTACAGGCAGTACTGTTCATCACTGCTGTTATGTAGTTACTGATATTTTCATGTCCATATGGCACCACTGGATGCTGCTACTGTAATCTATCATGCAACTACTACAATTAGAGCTACAACAAAACTACTTTTAATGTCACAGTAAAATTTATACACAAGCAGATGGAATGCCATGGGATGCAGCGTAGCTGGAACAGTAGTGGTTATATTCTTAAACATGCCATATATGTAATGAAATCTATCTAATAATTATGCACAAATTTATAAATTAATGTACTACAATTATGTACCACATATTTACAGGTATCCTGATAACTAAACCAAAGTAGGCCTATTGTAAATTAAAAACAATCAATTGTAGCAACACGTTTGGAATTATAATTATAAAATATCCTTAAAAGTCATATGCTATACAGCTGGCCCAGAGGAATATAAATTTTTGGCTCTCATGTCTTACAATATCATGGGAAATATCTTGCATTTTATGCTCCTAAAAGTAAAAATGGTAAAATTAATTCAGAGCATCAAATTCAACAAGTTATGTATAAGAAAAAATCATTCCAACATACATTTACATCAAGAGTATTGCAACACCCAAAATAGTGCCAACCATCTAGTAATATTGATCAAGGCTGGGGATGCAGCAAGAAGTCAAGGCCAAAGTCAATAATAAAATATACCTGATTTGATAAATGCACCTCACTCACTGAAAACTTACTTACGGTACAAATTCACTTATATTTCATCATATATCCAAGTTTGTAGATGAATAAAGAGATCATATTACCCAACAAATTGAATCCACACACAAAAAGAAAATTAAACACATTAAAGACATGCAATAGCCCACAAAAAATGTAATGCAAAACCAACGCTCTCCATTCCAATTTTATAAAAGAACTGAGAATCTAACTGTTATTATGTTTACAAAGGGAGAAAAAATTGTACTAGATAAAGAATTACATTTTAATCTTGAATCTAAATTTAACAATACAGGAGAAAAAAGTCTTATGTCACAACAAAAGTAGCACAAGATCTCACTAAAATGTCAACAAATAAAATAACCATTAAATCAGGTAACACAATAGAAAAATAAATAATTTTCAAACACTTATGTAACCAAAAAAAAAAAACAAATACAGATCACATAACATTATGGCAGTTCAACCACAAACTGGCAAGTAATAATGATAGCAGTAAAGGCAGACAAAACCATTAGCTTAGTTATATTGAAGCAAAACTATATACAAAAAGTATATGACTTTTTAAGGCAAATAATATCACACAAATAAACAGGGATCCCATGAACATATACACAGCACAAAGAAGCAAAAAATGTAACATAGCCCTAAGAAACTACATAAAAAGATCAAGTGTAATGATGAATCCTAGAACACACATATTATGTTGACAACCAAGAATCCATCAAACATTAGCTCTGATCCAAACAGTGGTAGACAGCATACACGGCTCTACATAGGTTATTAGTACAAAATTAAACAACCATCTAAAAAAATTCTACGTGTATAATCAAACACATACAGTAAAAAACTCAAGATCATTGGCATGAAAAATAAAAGATATATAAATATCAAAAATTGGAAAATTTATATAATTCAGTATTAAAAATTCTCTAGGCTAATATCCTGATTTATGAAACATTCACCATAACTGAAAATAATCTACCACAATAGAAAAAAACTTCCATAACAGACTCCAATAAAATTCTAATACTATTGCAGTTAGTACTACAACAAATCTGCTTTCAATTTAACAATAAATTTTATACACAAGCAGACGGAGTGGCCATGGGATGCAGCATAGCTAGGACAATAGCAGATGTATTCATAACTATGCTAGAAGAAAAATCTTTCAGTAACTCAGACACGTTGAAAATGTATTAAGTCCAATGTATTATTCAATAATACGGTTATTGCAACCAAATAGCCATAATAATTCAAAGTACAATGATAATGATAAATGAAATTATAATATTGTGATTTGCATAGCCATTTATTGACCCTGTTGTTTTGCCACAGAGTTCTATATGGTAACATTTGCATATCTGATGACACAGTTTACATTCACACATTGTGTTCGGCTCATGATATGATGTGTTGTTGCAAATAAGGTGGTGGAAACCATGGACTGCCATTCTGGTGATCGTGTGTCTAATTTTGAAGTTTTCCATTGTGCATGTTTGGTCAACCATGGTGCCTGCACTGTAAAATTCTGGAGCTACATCTTTCCTTTTTTCCTTCAATCTTTTAAGTAGATTTTCCAAAGTCCTGCTATTGGCTAGCATCAGGTTTGTCCATAGGTCTTCAATGAAGAAGGATTTCCTCACCAGCAGGTATAGAAGTCTGGATCATGTTTTGGACACTCTTATTGCTTTCATTATATAGGTCACCTACACTCTTTCTAGTGTCGTTAGGTTTTTTACTGTAAGATATGGCAGATAATTTCTATGACATACATCAGTATTGGGAAGATTTTGGCTCTAAATAGTGCCATTGCTGTCTCTAGGCTAAGGGATCTGATGTATTGCCATTATTGCTTGCATTGCTTTCTCTGTTACATGTTTTGTGTAACATTTTGCAGTTGTTTGTATTGTGACCCCTAGGTACTTGATGTCTGATACTATCTTCAGTTTTTTCTCTCATATGAAAATATCAGCTGATGCAGGTGCTCTTCCTCCATTTCAGAGTACTTTCATTTCTGTTTTCGACACATTTATTTCAAAGCAGTGTTTCACACACCAGTCTTCTATATCATTTATTGCTTCTTGTAACTTTGCAATGTCATCTGCAGCTATTACAATATTGTCTGCATATGAGATTGCACCCTTCCTTTGGAGTATTCTTACTTTTTCTTATGCTGCAAGGATAAATAACAGATGACTCAGTGGGTCTTCCTATAGGAACTCTGTTTGATTGGAGTATCGGTTCCAACAGGGAGAGGTGGTCTCAGATTCTTATTTCATTTGATCACGTTATTGTGCTTATGATTCATGTCCATATATTGTTTTCTCCTACAGTTTCCTCTAGTTTTATGGTAATTAATTTTCTGTTTATAATGTCAAAGGCTTTTGTGAAGTCTATAAATGGCACATAAAACTTTTCTCTGTTTTCAAGGGCTTTCCAAATGCTCTTTAGCAGGAGTTCTATTGCAGCAAGAGTTGATCGCCCCTTCCTGAATTCGGTCTGGAACCGCACGACTGATATGGTCACAGGTTCAAATCCTGCCTCGGGCATGGACGTGTGTGATGTCCTTGGGTTAGTTAGGTTTAAGTAGTTCTAAGTTCTAGGGGACTGACGACCTCAGATGTTAAGTCCCATAGTGCTCAGAGCATCTCCCTGAATCTCATTTGGCTTTTGGAGAGGTGTTCATTGAGTATTTTCTTTATTCTTTCTGTTATTATTTTTTGTGAACACTTTGAAAGGTAAGTTTTCTAGGGCTGTGCCTCTGTATTTGTTAGGGTCATTGGGGTCTCCTTTCCCTTTATGTAGCACTTTTATTATAGACTGTCTCCACTGTTCTGGAATGGGGGCTGTTTCTGTGCACTTGTTATAGAGTTTTGTCCACATTTGAGCAGTGTCTTTTAAATATTCACTACAAAGTCTGTAAGGGCCTGCAGCTTTTTACTTTTTGGTGTTGATAATGGAATCTTTGATCTCTTCAGTGGCCAATGGGATCCATTCCATAGTTGTATGCGGCATTGTATCCTCTCTGCCCTCTGGTCCCCCTCTTAGTCCTTCCTTGGTCAGTATGTTGTCAAAGCGCATCTCCCATATTTTCATATTGATGCAATGTGTTTCATTTCCTTTTCTGGGGATAGTGCAATCTAAAGGTCTTTTAAGGCTTTATCCACTAGCTTTTTTCCTTCTCTTGCTCAGAATGTTCTCTTCTTTTCTGTTAGAATTTTCTTATAGGTATTTCCTTTTTCAGTGTAAGTTCCGAGGAGTGTAGGGTTCTTTGCACACTGTTTTCGTTGATGTAGGCTTTTAGTACATCTTTTCTTAGATTGTAACACACTGTGTTAAACCATTTTTCCCTCATTTTTTGTACCTGGGATTGAAAGCTTGCCTTAGGAGTTCTCCTATCACTTCTGTTGCTTCCTCTAGTCACAAATTGTCTATTAGCATTTCGATTTGTGTTATGTCATCTGAATTTGCTTCCACTTTCCCTATGCCTATTGTTCATGAAAGAGGCTTCTTCTTCTTTTTCTTGTTCTTGGCTTCTTGGATATTTATTTTGGGAGGAATATGTTTCCGAAGTGATGTGTGGTCTGCAGTGCAGAGAGATGATATATTACTCCTGGTTGGTCACCTTATGAACAGAACGTCTTGTACTTTCCCAACTGTGGGAAATATATGTAAGTACTTTGGACTTGTTTAATAGGATAAAGCCTTCTTCCTGCAACTTTTATACTATTACTTTTGCTTTGTGGTTTTGTATGTCCTTTCTGCACTTTAAGTCTCCATCAATAACAAGTGGCTTATTATGGTTGGTTGGTTGGTTTAAAAGAGGAGGAAAGGGACCAAACTGCTGGGTCATCAGCCCCTTGTTCCAAAGAAAACAATGCCACAAGGGTGGGAATAAAACAAATGAGACTTACAGCATGAAACGGAATTAAAGGAAAAACCACAAGAACGACGGAAGAGCAACAAACACTTAAATGGACAAAAGGGGGCAAGAAAACCTCAGAAATGCAAGAAAGAGGTAAAAGAGATTACAATGAGAAAGCAAATTACCATGCTGGCTGACCATGAGAATAAAAAGAATAAGCCAGCCACTCTGCAACACATTAAAACCTCCAACTTAAAAGCACTAGGGTGGAGGACACAGACGGACAAAGGACATCAGCTAAAACTTAGATCAAATGATAAAGCCCACCATCATGAATAAAACATAAAACTAAATCAGCCAATGAGGCGTTGTCAGACAAAATTAGTGGCAGTGAGTCCGGTAACCCAAGATTTAATTGCAGGGCAGTCAAAGTGTGGTAGTGCATCAGAATGTGGGCCACTGTCAACCGGGCGCCATACCATTCCATCTCCCAAAGCCGAAAAACCTTGCGCCATAATACTGAATGGAGATCAGTTTCAGAGATACCGATCTCCAGAGGCAGTTTCTGTGTAGCCTGTTTGACCAGCCTGTCAGCAAGTTCGTTGCCTGGGATTCCATCATGACCTGGGGTCACCACTGAACGACTGGACCGTTCCAGGGCTTAGATGGACTCATGTACGGTCGCTACCAAAAGACGACGAGGGTAGCACTGGGTGATAGCTTATAGGCTGCTCAAGGAATCAGTACACTGAAGAAAGAATGAATGGATGTGCTCAAGAGCCTGAGATATAGCCACCAGCTCTGCAGTGAAAACACTGCAGCCATCTGGCAAAGAATGCTGTTCAATATGTCCTCCATGGGCATACGCGAAGGCGACTTGACCATCAGCCATCAAGCCATCAGTGCAAACCACTTCATGGCCTTGTGACATGTCAAGCATTGAGAGGAAGTGATAGTGAAGAGCCACAGGGCTGAGCCCTTAGGGCCATGTGAAAGGTCCAGGTGAATCCACAGCCTAGATGTACACCATGGAGGTGTACGTGAATGGTCCTAAAGTACAGGTGATAAAGGCAAGGACTCCAGTTCAGATAGTAGGTATTGGATGCAACTGCAATTGTTAGCCCTGACCTCGGCCATCAATGCGGGAGATGAACCACCAGCAGTGTAGAGCGATCTGCATCCCGGTTGGTGTTGTTCAGGCAGAGGAGGGAATTGAGGTGCTACCAGCACTTCCACTTAAGCTGACGAAGGTGCAGAAGCCAAGTCAATCAGGTGTCAAAAACCAGTCCTAAGACTAGATATGTCTCCACTACAGTGAGTTGATGATCATTAAGTTAAAGTTCTGGTTGCAGATGAATGGTACAATGCCGACAGGAGTTTGCAGCCAAAAGCTGAAAACTGTGGGCTAGAGCCCATGACTGCACCTTGTGGATGGCTACCTGTAGGCGCCGCTGAGCAACACCAGTGTTGGTACAACATGCAAAAGTCGTCTGCATACAGAGAAGGTGAGACAGATGGCCCTACAGCTGCTGCTACACTGTTAATGGCCACTAAAAATAGATATACACTCAATACAGATTCCTGCGGGACCCCATTCTCCCGGATGTGGAGGGAACTATGAGAGGAACAAACTTGGACACAGAAAGTACGAAGTGACAGAAAATTTTGGTTAAAAATCGGGAGTGGACCTCTGAGACCCCACTCGTATAATGTGGCAAGGACCTAATGTTGCCAGGTCAGGTCATACACTTTACAGGGAAAAACAAAAAAATAGAATAAAATAAAAATAAAAAAAATGTTCTAGCAGTTTACAAAGAACATTAGTGAGGCTGATGGGCTGACAGCTATGTACATCAAGCAGATTTTTACAGGGTTTGAGCACTGAAATGATGGTGCTCTCCCACCACAGTGATGGAAAGATGCCATTGCACCAGATTCAGTTGAAGAGGACGAGGAGACATCACTTGTAGCCGGACGAGAGGTGTTTAATCATCTGACTGTGGATCCAGTCCAGCCCAGGAGCAGTGTCGGGGCAATGTGCAAGGGTGCTGAGGAGCTCCCACTCCGTAAATGGAGTGTTATAGGGTGCACTGTAGTGTGTAGTGAATTAGAGGACTTTCCTTTCCATCCACCATTTAAGGGTGCAAAAGGCCAGGGGTTAATTCTCTGATGCTGAGGCTCGAGCATAGTGCTCAGCAAAGTGCACAGCAATCGCATTTGCATCAGTAGATAACACGCCACCTGTGGGGGGTCTAGTACCAAAAAAACGTGTCTGATCCTCGTCTAGACTTGGGAAGGTGACATATGGTGCAAACACGTCTGATCCTCATCTAGACTTGGGAAGGTGACGTATGGAGCCCAATATTCGAGGCGTATCTCTCCCAGCACTCCTGTTTCGGTCTTTTTATAAGCTGACAAATGTGTGCACCTGAACCGTTTAAAGGCTATTAGGTGCTCTAGGGACAGGTGCCACTTATGTCACTGCCACCGAAACTATTAAATTGCATCAGCAACCACCGACGACCACTGATAATAACTGATGATGGTCGAGGTAGAGATGATATAAAATTTAGACTGGCAATGACAAGGAAAGTGTTTCTGAAGAAGAGAAATTTGTTAACATCGAGTATAGATTTAAGGGTCCAAAAGTCTTTTCTAAAAGTATTTATGTGGAGTGTAGCCATTATGTTAGAGTATAATGACTTTTCTGGAGACTAGAAATCTACTCTGTAGGAATCAGCATGGGTTTTGAAAAAGACGGTCACGTGAAACCCAGCTCGCGCTATTCGTCCACGAGACTCAGAGGGCCTTAGACATGGGTTCACAGGTAGATGCCGTGTTTCTTGACTTCCGCAAGGCGTTTGACATAGTTCCCCACAGTCGTTTAATGAACAAAGTAAGAGCATACAGACTATCAGACCAATTGTGTGATTGGATTGAAGAGTTCATAGATAACAGAACGCAGCATGTTATTCTCAATGGAGATAAGTCTTCCGAAGTAAGACTGATTTCAGGTGTGCCGCAGGGGAGTGTCATAGGACCTTTGTTATTCACAATATACATAAATGACCTTGTGGATGACATCGGAAGTTCACTGAGGCTTTTTGCAGATGATGCTGTGGTGTATCGAGAGGTTATAACAATGGAAAATTGCACTGAAATGCAGGAGGATCAGCAGCGAATTGATGCATGGTACAGAGAATGGCAATTGAATCTCAGTGTAGAAAAGTGTAATGTGCTGTGAACACATAGAAAGATAGATCCCTTATTATTTAGCTACAAAATAGCAGATCAGCAACTGGAAGCAGTTAATTCCATAAATTATCTGGGAGTACGCATTAGGAGTGATTTAAAATGGAATGATCATATAAAGTTGATCGTCGGTAAAGCAGATGCCAGACTGAGATTCATTGGAAGAGTCCTAAGGAAATGCAATCCGAAAACAAAGGAAGAAGGTTACAGTACGCTTGTTCGCCCACTGCTTGAATACTGCTCAGCAGTGTGGGTTCTGTACCAGATTGGGTTGATAGAAGAGATAGAGAAGATCCAATGGAGAGCAGCATGCTTCGTTACAGGATCATTTAGTAATCGCGAAAGCGTTACGGAGACGATAGATAAACTCCAGTGGAAGACTCTGCAGGATAGGCGCTCAGTAGCTCTGTACGGGCTTTTGTTAAAGTTTCGAGAACATACCTTCACCAAAGAGCCCTGCAGTATATTGCTCCCTCCTATGTACCATATCCCTTGATGGATGATGGGAATTGTGGAACATGATGTGTGAACAGATAAATGAATGAGAAGAAAGATATGACCAAGGCCAGATTATATTCTGGATATATGAATTGTCTACTAAGAATACAAGGACTCAATCTGACAAACAGAGCTAATTAATGTGAATGTTGAATTTAGTACAGTAATATAAAGTGACAATGTGTGTTCTGCAAAATGTGAAGTATTAAACCATCATATCTCAGATGTTATTCTCTTTCAGGACGTAGACCACTGTTCCAAAAAAGGATGATCCTGCCACTTCCTTGCGTGTATATACTTGATAATATAATGTATTTGAAGCAAAACTTACTTACAAAAAGACCACTCATCACTCAAAATCACACAATACACAGCTATGATACAAGACAAAAACTGGATGTACATGTTCAAAGTGCCAACACAAAGTTATTTGAAAACAGCCTTATCCATCCTAGTATCAAACTACATTATGCCTTACGAGATACCATTAAACATTTACAAAACATTGGTCACTTCAGATCTAAATTGAAGTCATACTTGGTTAATCACTGCTTTTACACAGTAAATGAATACCTACAAAACTAAATTTTTCTATGTTAACCCAATGTAGTCTCATTCAGAAGAACATTTGTATTTTACCTCTTTGTATATAGCGTAACAAAATTTATTTATTTATTCATCATTAATTGATATGTTAATGTGTGTTATTATGTACAAAGGTATATTATATGTAAAATTGTTAATATTAACATAAAAATCCAAATATCTCTTGCACATAGTGCAGCTGTAGATGAAAATGGATCAATAAATAATAATGAATCAACTTAAACATAGCTTATAACTACTGGTTTGGGAATGTGTACTGTCTGTTATGACTACAATCAGTATCAAATATTATAGCACTATTGCATAAATATACTTACAAAAACTTCCAAGAGAATCAGTAACTTCCAAGTACTTTAAATTTGCTGCTTTGAGTATACAAAAAGACAGACGTTGAGCTGTGGGAAGGAAACTCAGTCCAAAAAGTATCTGACCTAGTTCCTGAAAATAGAAGGATAAAATGAAACTCTAATTATATTTTGTTATTTGTTTGATGCTTCTTAAAGAAAATTAAACAGTGTGAGAATATAAACATGAAAACTCTAAATAAATTTGATATGCCTTGTAAATGGTAAGTCATTTATGCAACTAGCAAATAAGTCTGCAGCAATAATTTGTATTAAGAGACACAAATAAAACACACAAAACTAACAATTTTGACTTAAATATGGCACACTATCTCATTTCCCTGAATTTAAAAAGAGAATTTCGTATGTATTTGTTATTTATGCTATAACCCTGTACTTAATACTTGGGTACATGTGATGGCACCAGACTGCTGGATCCTACACTTCAAATATTCCACCAGTGGCATCTGTGTGGGCTGGCCACTAGAGACCACCTGCGGTGTGCCCCATCAGTTGTGTATACATCATGGCACCTGCCGCACCATCCACTGGAGCACTCCTTTTTATAAGCACAGTGCAGCAGGCACAAACTGTCATACTTTGCTCATACTTATTGTCAGAAACTGTTTATATTAGTACCTGGATTTTTTCTGTAACTGCGTGTATGTTCTCAAATGTTGTTTGTTTGTATATGGATGAATAATAAACTTTGGTTATGTGGCTGTGCTACTGTCTCTGTCTTACAGTATGATATAATTAGTGATGAGTCTGGTACCGCGCACTGCGGAACTTGAATCCACACCAGACGTCATGATCCCTAGACGTCTTTGCACCATCATGCTGTAAGGTGTGGCGGCGCACGCTGCCTGTCCCACTTTTAGTGTGAGGGTGCCACAGTGGAAAACAAGGTTCGAGCAGCCAATAGCAGCGCCCCCGGTAGAGTACTTAAGCGCCTGCCTCTCGCTCAACCGGCCAGTCTAATCTCGTGTATGTCTGTGGACACATTGCCTCGTGTTACACAGGTTATTTACTTTCTTGTTCTATGTATGGGTGGATGTGTTTCTTAGGTTTCCTTGTGACTCCATTGTTCGATCTTGTTGTTGTTCATTCTATCCTTCGTTGGTCGTGTCTGTCCTCTCCCATTGTGTTGTTGTTCGCGGGCCTCTCCGCGGGACCCGACAAGCTTTCCATCATTTCAACCCCGCGACAGTCCCAGTCGCAGTTTCTACAATGAGTATGGTGTACACTTCTGTGTGTGATTCTTCCTTTGATTGTTCTGTCCATGGAGAAAGCGCTCAAATCATTCATAGAGCAGCAGTAGGCTCCTACAGTTGCTATCACAAACTGACTATGCTTGCCTCCATGCCACCAGTATACTTGCCTCAGTATTTGTTTGCTAGGAACAGATTGTCGATCCCAGGGTTACTGATCTGGGGACTGTTAAGAGCCACCTGCCCTTTGTCACCATAAGCTCTGGGCATGCTTCAGCAATCAGCAAGTGGTGCAGTGGTGAAATGATATGTCACAGGGAATGGGGATCTTAGCTTGACTACACAGATCATGGTGATAACCTCGAGACAAAACCCTTCAATCTCAACATGTGCTGCACTACAAAGAGATGCATGGTTGCTGAAATGGAGCAGTTGTTAGCAGGCAACCTCTGGGGAACCTGCCACACCTCAGTTGCATAATGCTTACCTAGGCACATGGGGCTCTGTCTAGATGGACTTTCATTTCCTTGGGTGCTCTTGGGATAGAGATGGAACCCTCATAATTTTCTCTTCCTCTATCCACTATTATGGGTGGGCCACTTGTAGGTAAATACATACAATCTAACTAGAGGTCTCAGGTAGCCAGTCCTCCAGATTCAATTAACAATAACAGAATGCATGTTGGTTGCAGAATGAGTTTCTAATAGGTAAACAGAAACAGGACAGATTCAATAAAGCATCACTGTTCTGCATCCAAAAAGGTTTAGAGGGCATTGCTGGAACCTTAAAATCTGTCAAGCACTTGCAAAATGGGACCTTGTTGGTAGAAGTATCCAGTTTGCAACAATTAAAGAACCTCCGGAAAGTGCGATGCCTCAGGATGTATGCAATAGAAACTGAGCTGCACAACACTTATACTACAGCAAAGGTGTTGTGCCATGCAGGAGTATTGTTCACATTTCCAGAGAAGAACTGAAAGCTGAGAGAACCCAAGAAGGTACTGTTGATGAGCAAAACACTATGAAAAGGGTGGATGATGATCAAGTGAAGTCAGACTCGTTTACACTGACTTTCAACAGTACAAAACTTCCAAAGCACATCAAGGGAGGTTTTATTCACTTAGGTGTGTGGCCTTATCTCTCCAACTCAATGTGCTGTTTTTAAATGCCAGTACTTTGGGCACACTACTCTTGGTTGAAAGGGAAAAGCCACTTGTGGTATATGTGGTGAGGCCTCCCACGACAGAGTCAGTCGTTCATCTCCAAAGTATATAAACTGCTCTGGGGATCACAATGTTTGGAGTAGGGACTGTAGTGTCTCCCTTGAAGAAAAGAAAATACAGGAAATTAAAACAATGAAGCGCATCCCATATGGTGAAACTGAAAACATCTATAAAGCCACACAGCACCCCAAGTTGGTTACATTCTTTGCTTCTGTTCTTAATCAGGCAATTCAGAAGAACAATCCTGCTACACAAACAGAGGTTGCTAGTGTCAGCACTAGTACCTGCATTTATCAATGCACTTGTGCTGCTGTAGTTATTTTGTAGCCTGTCCCTCACCCACAGAACTTCAGACAAAACTGTGATTGCCAATACTGTGGAGCTTCCTGCCCCTCAAAGATTGAGTCCGGTCCACTACTCAGCACTGCCACTACCATTTCTGAGGTTGTGGCTCCAAATGTAAAGGCGAAGAGACAGGAAGAAAACAGTCTGATGATGTCAATGCCATCCCCTCTGATTACACTGATGTCAGACTGGGGCTCTCATCTCACCCCAAGACGAGGCCTCCACCTTGGGCAGGCAGAGCGAGACAGTTTGCTCCCATATTACAGTGGAACATTAAAGGGTTCAAAACACATATGGAGGAACTGAAACTCTTAGCGCAGGAATGCCACCTTGGCCTGTGTTTGCAGGGAACGCATTTTAAAGCATCTGATGCTATTGTACTACTAGGCTATACACCCTATCACAAGGATAACCATAGATAGGGCCAAGAGAGGTGTTGCTATGTTTGTCAATAATGTGTGACACTTCTCTGCTCTCCCTCTGGCTACTGACATGCAAACAGTTGCACTTAAAGGTAACATGTGTTTGATGATCATTGTTTTCTTACCTCTGCAAGATGCAATTGAAGCTGAGGCTGTAACATATTTTACTGAGTGCCTCCACCGACCATTCCTCCTACTGTCGTACTGGGAGATATCAATGTCCATCATGTATTGTGGGGCTCTGCCTCCTTTTGCCCTCAGGGTTGGGTTTTGGTGAGCCTCATGATATCTCATGAGGTGTGTATGTCCTCAACACAGGTACTATCACTCATTCCTGTGGTGCCACTGGGTCATTCTCTCAGCCACTGACCTCTCTTTCTGCTCTCCCTCCCTCACAGACCCAGTTCAGTGGGAAGTAATTGATGACTTTCATTCCAGTGGTCATTTTCCACTGCACATTCATCTGGTGGATAAGGCTCTCTCTGAAAGGATGCAGCCACAATGGATGGTCAGCAGAGCCAACTGGATGCTATTCAGCCAGTTGGCTGTGTCTGAATACCACGACAGTATCAAGGAGGGGGTGGACAACATCATACGAGTGATCCACCATGCCACTGACTTCTCCATCCTGAGGTCCTCATGTCATCACAGGACTGTACCTTAGTGGACTGATGAGTGCCATTCAGTGAAATGTTGTAGTCGTGTGGCTCTGCAATGATTTAAGTGTTGTCCAACAGTGGAAAACCTCAGAGCCTTCCATTTAGCAAAGGCAAAGGCTCGATGCATCATCAAGGAAGAGCAAATGTTCCTGGAGTCTTATCAGTCATTCAACTTGTTGTATTACAGTATGGGAAGTCAACAGGAGGATTCCCAGTTAAAGCAGATGGTTGCCTGTAGCAGTGTTATTGAATCACAGTTTTCTCCAAACAACACCTAGAGACATTTCACAGACAATTGCAGAGCACTTTTCAGTGACTATTGCCTCTGCCAGCCAGGATCCAGCATTCTGTCATTACTGTGGCACCAAGGAAAGGGCGTGAGTTTCACTTCAGATTCAACAATTCAGAGTCCTACCATTGGCCATTCTCCAAGTGAGAGCTTTATTCTGGACTGTCTGATGCTCATGTTGCTGTGCCCAGTCTGCATATAGAAAATCCGATACAGCATACTCTGGAACTAGAAACCAGCATCAAAGAAAGTCCTCTTACAAAGTTTTAATTCAATTTTACAGACAGGCCACTTTTGCAACTCATGGAGGGGGCAACCACAATACTTCACTTCAAACTAGGAAAGGACTGAACATGTCCAGATAGTTACCAGAGTAACACCTTAATAAGCTGTGTAGACCTTGGAGCAAATGGTTAACCATCATCTAATCTAGATGTTAAAGATCAGGCAGCTTCTAAGTCACTGTCACTGTAGATCCAGGAGATGTTGATCGACTGTTGACAACCTGACACACTAGAAGTGGTTATCCAGCAGGCATTCCTATATAAACAGCGTTGTGTAGGTATTTTTCTTGATATCAGTAAGACATACAACATTATTGGGAGACACAGTATTCTAGGGCAGTTCCGCCAGTGGTGCTCCCATGGTCACCATCTAATCTTCATTTAGTCCTTCTTATTAAAGCACTTGTTCGGCACCAAATGGGTGACATGCCGCCAAATAGTTGAGCATGAGAATGGGGTTCCTCAGGACAGCGTTTTAAGTGTTCGCTCTTTGCCACAGCCACAAACAGTATCAAGTATATGGTAAGGAATCCCATAAAATGCTCATTATCTGTGGATGATTTTGCAGCTTCCTGTTCCTCCTCCAGTACTGCAACATCGACCCATCAGCTCCAACTTACAGTAAAGGAGCTAGATGAGGGGGCTGCAAGGACTGGTTGTACATGTTTTGCATAGAATAATGTCTATGTTCATTTTAATCATTCTTCTTGCATTTTGAGTGCACTTTATGGATCTAGGTTTGACTCCAAATTGTCTTGGTTACCACACCTGAAGGAAAGTTCACAGAAGGCACAGTATGTTTTGAAGTGTTTAAGCCACAGGTCTTAGGGAGCAGAAAGGGTACGTCTGCACCAGTTTTATAGTGATGGATTTTTTGGGTGCTGGACTATGGGTGCATGGTGTACTTGTCAGTGAACTCTCTGTAAGTGAAGATCATTAGCACTGAACACAATGAGGGTATCAGGTTGGCCACGGGACCTTACAGAACGAGACCCATACCCAGTCTCTGTGTTGAGACTGGTGAACTGCCACTTACTATCCAGCAGTAGCTTTTCATGGTCCATCAGGTGCGCCAGTTCCACACTACTTCCACTTCACCAACATACTATACCATTGCTCATCCAGCTATGGAATGTCTCTTAAACAATCCTCAAACTACAATGGCTGGAGGAGGAGGTGTCATTCTGCTCGATGCTGGGGTACACACTAATTCTCAGCAACTGCTTATGTCTGTACCTGGATTCCTTCTCTGCTTGTGTTTATGTTCTCACATGTTGTTTGCCTGTATGTGGAAGAAGAGAAAACTTTGATTTGTTGTGGCCTTGCTGTTTTGTGTCTTACAGCATGATAAAATTTACTTATATATGATCATGCACAAGCTGTAGAAAGTATTGTAACACCTTGTCACAGTTCACATCCATAATTCTTTTAACATTATATTTGACTACCATCTATTAATTTGCACTGCTATACTTTACACATTATATAATTGTTAACCTTTCATTAATCTGCACACACTCTTCCCCACTTTAAAGCATTGTCAGTGACGTTAACAAAGCCACTCTAGGTCAAATTATGTCACATAAACTGAAATTTCATACTGTTTCTGTATTATTTGGATATAAGTGACAGTTACCAGCTCAGCATGCACTGTCTTTGTCTAAGTTGCTAACTATAATTTCCTTACATGATTCACACATTATATCATTTTGTCAATCTGGTGGTTTACTATAACTAAGTTACACATGGTAACATGCTGCTAATTTGAAGGAAAAAATTCACACCAATGAAACATAATTCATATTAATGGTAGAAGTAAATGCATTGGTCTGTTGTACTATATGTGCAGCAAACCTTCAAACTAGATATCATTACTGTAATATACACAGCTATTAAAAGAAAGAAAAATATGTTGCTTTTAAAATTATGTCTGCTGTATGCCTTAAGCAAATTTTGAATTTTGATGAAAAATCAAATTTTTGTTTCCCATCACATTATGAAGATTATTACTTAGTTTGATCTTTGGTGGGTTATTTACATTAATTTCATGATGCTCACATATCTAATAAATCGATTTCTTAAAATTTATTCAAGATATTATTTATTGCCACATTGTGTTTATTTTATTTATGCTGTGAGTGATTTTTGCTAGTTTTTAATTGTTATTTTCATTGGAAATGCTGTTAACCATTCAGAGATGGGTTTCAATGTCAGATATAACTTCAACAGTAGCTATGCACCAAATGACAAATGAATTATTCCTTGATCACACATTTGATGTGGCATAGTAGGAGAATAATTCTGCCTAATATGCAAGTCAGATGTTTCAGAGAGACAGTTGTATATATTAAAATAGTGTCCATTATTCTTATGTAAAAGTGATAATAAATGTCACTCAAAGATTAAAGGTATAACAAAAGATAACTTAGGCAGTACACCTGTCCTTTTTTTCCCCTAAGGGAAGTCTTTCCGCTCCCGGGATTGGAATGACTCCTTACCCTCTCCCTTAAAACCCACATCCTTTCTTTTTTCCCTCTCCTTCCCTCTTTCCTGACGAAGCAACTGCCAGTTGCGAAAGCTCGTAATTCTGTGTGTGTGTGTGTTTGTGTGTTTTGTTCATGTGCCTGTCTGCCGGCGCTTTCCCGCTTGGTAAGTCTTGGAATCTTTGTTTTTAATATAAAAGATAACTTAGGGTTGATCAATTTATCATCTCCGCTACCAGACAAGAAATAGTTAATGAAGCTGATGAAATTTCTTTCTCACCTCACACTTGTCATTTTTATATGCTAAATTTAAATTTGTGTAAATTTTTCAAGAAGTTATTACCTTTGAAGATGGTGCCAGACTGAATGTGAGCAGCTTCTCCTCCTGACTGCTGGTCAGACCCTTGACTTCCCTGAGAGCAAGGTCAAGGGAACAGAGTTCAGTTGGGTTACCGAACCTGTCTTGATCATAGGCTGTGGCTCGTAGACACCACTCCTATTAGATGTAATGTCATTATGAAGGTAAAGTGAGCTATACACTAGAGACTGTTCTTATAAGCAAATTTTATAAAAAATTATTGATAAATGCAAGTCTTCATTTTCAAACAACCAGTTATCACCACATATTTTTATCTCAGTTACAGGATACAGATGATTTAGTTAGTAGTTCATTTGCCATGTTCTGTACATCACATCACAAAACAAACCATCAGGGATGCACAATGAGTCAAGACATGCAGTAACAAAGTAAAGCAGCTGTGAGAATCACATTTAGTTATTAACCATTAATCTGCTATAAACTGAGTGTGCTTACTCAAGCTAAATTTAACATGATAAAATAACCAGGAGTGCTACTGCTTTCAGGGGGGGGGGGGGGGGGGGGGGATATTGATGATGCCTCAATTTTACGTATACCTCCATTACCGCAACAGTATTAATCTTAGATAAACAAGTGTAGATCCAAGGAGGAGGTGGGGGGGGGGGGGGAGATGCTGTTTATGAAAGAGGGGGTAATAGTGCCCACCCTTCCCAAAACATATTTCAGTAGAAGTGTTTATATTTTTTACATACATCAATTTCCAAAATTCACATCTAATTTTTGGGGAATAAAGCAGAACAAAAATGAAGAGCTTCAAAAATGCTGAGGAATTCTACAAGTTATGAGCTACATCTTAACACAAGATACTCTTCAGTTGCTTGCGTTAGGACCTGCTCCTCATGGATGGGCTGACAACCTGACACATAACACTATAGCCTTGTAAAGCCACACATCGCCAGGCTATCACCAACAAATCTGACCCTTCTTTAGCCGACTTTGTCCAGATTGTGGACTCACATGAACTGACAGTGATGGCATTGAGTGACCTTTCAGATAAGCAAGGGGGTGACCTTTCAGATAACTGGCAAGGGAGTCAATTGTGTGTGCAAAGTAAACAGCTCCTAATGTCCCAGAGATCACCCCAGGCATATGTTGACACCACAGACAATTCCAGTGCAATGGCATCGCAGTGCTGTTTTCATCTGGGCCAAGCTCGGCAGATTTGCCTCAGTTGCAGCTTCAAAATTCTCAACTGTGGCGGTTTCGGGTCCTCAATATCATTCTCTTCCCACTCACAGGGTGAGCCAGCAGTCCTGTCCCTATTGCCATTGGTTGCATGTTCATGAAGACTGCCTGCCTCCATGAGGCAGCCATGTGTGTTTTTTGCCATTAGATTGGCAATTTATCAACTGTACGTGACAGTCATCAGCCCATGAGTCATTTCCGTGACAGTCGGTGGGCCACGAGTCATTCATTGGACAACTCTGTGTTTTCACTGGCCTCTAAGGCCATCATTGCCACCTGCCTAGATTACCCCATGATATTCTGCTCATCGTTTGTGGAGGGACAGCAGGTCAAATGCTGACACAGGAGTGACAGTCAGCCTTATTAATTTTGACATATACAGGCTCTTGGTGTGCATGGAATTTCATGGCCGCAAACAGTGCATTCCTTAGTGGGGGTCATTTTCTCTCTTCCCCTGCTATAAGAATGTGTACTGGCAACTTACACTGTTAGTGGTCAGTTCACCATTGGTGCAAAATATGAGAATTTCACACTTCCAGACTGTTGATGAAATGCATTTAGTGTCTAAATCCTGTCCTCTTCATGATCTGGACTCCTTACTGCAGTCATATGGCCCACTGTTTGAAAATTCTTTAGGCCAGGTGGAAAATTTTGTGGCACAGACTCTCTTAAACCATTAGTAGTACCTAAATTTTGTTGCACCTGCCCCAGTCCCTTCACCATGTGCAGCTAGGCATAGCCCACGCAGGGTATGGTGGCCAATGCGCAGTGAGCAATTTTTGTCAAAGCACTGGCCGAATTCATTCGTTAGTTCAGAAGAGGAGGCCGACAGTGTCTAAAACCCTTTTGGCTGGTCAGAGATGACACAATCCAGGTGCATCCCTGCAATCTTTCTCAAATAATTTTACAGAAACTATTCAGTGAAAAAAAATTCATTTTTGCTTTACTTATAGCTTTATACATCTGGTTCATGATAGCATGCCCATCATTTCATTAATGGTCATGTGTATTGCAATATTTATGTGGAAGTAAGACACTGTGCAAAATTCAAAAGAGTTTGTAGTGAAAAATAGAGGTTGCTATGATTTGTAATTGGTGCATATTACATAATATGTTGCAGCATATGAAACTTAGCTAATATATTAAATTTTTCTTTAGACTTGGCTGGAGGTTTCTTATCTGTTACCAGTCATGAGTAAATTGATCTAATGGATCAAGCCACTCCAGTGATAATGCCAGAGTGAAATATCTGCAACATTCATCATATTTCATAAGCGGTTTGAGATATCGTAATGAGATTTTGGAAAATAATAGCACACAAACAGGAGAGTATTTTACAATATGGTTATTATACAAAACTTCATTATCTGCCATGTTATTCCACTAAATACAGATTTTTTAATGAAAGAATGCTTTTTTTAAGGGACATTGATATCTGGTGAAACGAGAAATGCTATGGGTTTTGGAACAACATAAGTGAAGGCATTACACGTTTATTTTGTACTGAGAATGTGATCTTTCATTCCATGGTTCCTCACTAAATAAACTTCATAATCTGCTAGTTCAGAATTCTTTTTTCTGTATAAACTCCACTGTGTTTTGGCAAAAGAAGTAAATTTTAACAAGGAAACCGGAGAAACGTGTAGGATTTACTCCAAATTTGCCACTCATTATGCTTCTCTGAAAGTTGCAAATGGTTAACAAACCAAGCAAAATTAAATTGCCGCATTTTTGGCAAAGTCTTCTTAGATACAAACCAAAGCAGAGGTGACAGTAGATCTTTATGAATGGTCACCAAGCATGTGTGGCCATTGAGGGCTCCTATTTAATATTTACAGAAAATGTCAGCTTAGAATGGCACTTCCTGTATAGCACCTCCCTGTACCCTGCATCACATCTGCTCTCCCCGTGCACTCCCTGCCATCCATGCAACTGATGGCCATGGCTTTTTGCACGCACTATAAAGGCCGAGTTGCAGCATTTGCAGGATAAAGGTGTCATTTCACCTATTTCATCAAGTCAGTGGACTACCCATTTGGTGTGATTCGAAAGCCCAATGGTGTTGTGTGCCTTTACATTGATTTTAAACAGACAGTCAACATGAAATGTGTCACAGATTTGTACCCAGTTTTGCAACCAATTGAGTTGTTGACAATGCTGTTGGGAGGGGGGGGGGGGGGCACTATTTTTTCTGCACTGGCTTGCACAATGCTTAATTGCAGTTTCTGCTGAACTCGGTCCCTCAGACTTTCCTGTGCAAGGAATTTATCAACAGTGTTTGGAGCAGCTGATTCAGGACATTCTTTATTGCCTCAGTTATCATGATGACATTGGGGTAACAGAACAAACTTTCAGTGTCCGTTTTCTAATACCTCCTGGAGAATGGCCTTCATTGCAAGCTGGAAAAGTGCAGTTCTGTCTCTGAAAAGGTGCATTTTTTGGGACATGTGATGAGCAAAGCTGACCTTGTCCTGGTGGCCATAGTCAACCTGCTGGCACCCAACAACTTGAAGGAGCTCCAATCCTTTTCGGATAAGATTTCGTATTATGCTCAGTGAGTTTTCCGGGTCATGTACATCTGCCATAATCTTAACTGGCTTCGCCAGAAGCGTGTTAAGTTTGTCTGGTCTGTAAAGTGTCAACAAGCTTTTCAGCCTCTAAGCAGGGTTTGTGCTCTGCTCCCTGTCTGGCTTCTTTTATGTCAGGCAAACTTTTAAATCTGGCCTGTGACACTTTCCAGTATGACAATGGTGCACTCCTGCCCCAATAGAACCCAGATGGCACCGAACAGCCCTTCGATTATGTTTCGAAGACGCTTTCTGCTGCGTGGAGTTCTTATTTACATGCAGAAAAGAAGGCTACTGTTTTCAGAGCTAAAAAAAGTTTCACATTTTCTTGTATGAGGTTGTGTTCCTTCACATCACTGACCAGAATCCGTTAGTTACCCTATTTGGTCCTTGTTCTAAGCTGCCCAATAGTTGTCCCCACCAATTGCAGAGGTGGGCCCTCTTTCTTAGTAGCTATTGTTCTGACAGTCATTACCGCTGCACTGCCCAGAATGCCAATGTTGATGTGGCCATCACAGCTACCGGTGGAGCCCTGATCTGGACTTCAATAAGCAGCAGGCACTTGTGTTCATGTTGAATGATGTGTTGCAGCAACCCTGTAGGTTTTCCATTGACAGAGCATGTGGTCTTGACTGCCACTGCTGATCCGCTTTTCCAGAAAATCGTTTTGGCAGGCCATATGAGTTGGCCGGAATGCGTCTCTTCAGGTGTGGATGTCCAGTGTGTCCTTATGCTTGCCACAGAGAAGCAAGGCTGTTAAGCAATCATCCTACAGTGTTGTACTCTCGCATACTGCCGTTGCTGTATGCATTACACTGGGGTGTGACTTGTATGAAGGCATTTGCGCGACATCACATCTGTTGGTCAGCCATTGATTGTGATGTTGATCATTTGGCGCAGACTTGTGGGTCCTGTGCATGGAACTGCCTCACCCATTTTTCCTTGGCCAAACATGGTGCACTGTTGGGACAGGGTGCACTTTGATTTCAATGGTCTGCTTTCCTGCAGCATTTGGTTGTTGATGGATGTTGCATTGTGCAATTTCCTTTACGTAGTTGATGTACGTAGTTGAGCTGTCGTCAACTCTTTGCATGTTTCCAGCATCTGACTATCTTTCCATTTGACTCTAACATCCAACTCAGAGGCGGAATATTTCGTGTTTACATTCAAGACCCAGATAAAGAAGTAAGTGACTGCTTCTTCTCATGACAATGTGTTGTCAAGTTTTCTGGCTACATACCAGGTGATGCTGGTCAGCAGGTGCAGTCTAGCAGAATGTTTGCACGGGCACCAGATGAGGGAGTCTCCTTGATTTGTTGCATCCTGAGTCACATGACATGGACTACTCTGGCTCACTGCAGTTTTCTCCCAGGACTGTCAATTGGTCCAGGTCTTTCAGTTTGTAGCTGGGGTGGTTGCTGGATGCTGATGTGGGCCACAAAGGTTAGCAGTTGTTTGTGATGGATGATGGAGAACAGCTAACCTTTCATGCCCACACCCTCTTGGGACGTCACCGCCACAGCCTTCTGGTCAGCCAGGTGGCAGGGCTGGGGACATTGTTCCAGGTGCAGGCTCCCACTGGCAATGGCATGCTTCCCTGTTGCCTCCTCCTACGCTGCCCCTCGTTGCCGGCAGACCTGAGTCCTAGTGAGGCTCACAGCTGCACCTACCAATGCAGAACTCATCCTCCACCTCCATCCCCCCTCACTGATAAAGGTGGCCTTGCCTCCACTGCTGCTAGTGACCCACACATTGCTCTGGCCTCCATGCTGCTCTGCCCTTCCGGTGGAGCCAGCAGTGTCAGAGTTGTTCCTTCAGTGGTTGATCTGCTGTAGGATTCTCTGGTAGCCTGTTTGGTTCTGCACAGGAGGTCACTGACAAAGGCAGGCTATTTCCAGTCCTACGTGCCCTTCTCCTTTTCAGGGGAGAGATATTTAGTATTCCTTCCAGCAGATATTGTGGTAGAGGCAGATGAACTGGCATCAGTAGCACGGCAGAATAATGCAGGGACGTGCCATGGAGGGCCCATGCAGCCTGTAGTATGGGCAGACCCTTTGAGGTTTGATGTGTTTAGTTGCAAGCAGTAATAAGCTGGGAGAACCAGTCCTTATGTTGTGTTCAACTATCATCATTATGTATGTAGCTCATAATACTGTATAAGTGACTTTCTATGTAAGAAGAGATACAGGTAACTGATAATATGAGTAAATTATGTAATCTCATGGACAGACTGCAAGTTTGTCTCTTCATAACAAATACCTTGCAGTTTGACATCAGCATGCAGCACTCTCAGAAAAGTCATAGTAACACCAGGAATGATTTTGAGAAGAAAACATAAAGGGAAAATGAATAAGAGAGAAAAGCTTTGGAAAAATTTTGCTTTCTATCAGTTAACCAACTGTCCTCCTTTCTCAGACATTAATGGTTAGTGCAAGACAAGCAAGTCTTTTTCAAGTTACACTGAAATTCATAATACCTACAATCAATTGCAGGATAATTCAGACAGTCAACTGTGAAGTTATTTCATTATTTTTTACTCCTATATGGAGTAACCATATAGGAGTAAAAAATAATGAAATAAAAAATAATGAAAGAACAGCATGCGAGGAAATGAAGAAAAAATCTAAAAGAAACATTTTTTGCTTATACTGAAGGATTTGTTCTATAGTTCACGAGAAAATTCAGTGCAAATTGCTGGAAACTTCAGTTATGATACAGTAGCTTACCTTCACCTCAGATTTTTTTGCCTCCACAGTGAAAGTCTGGTCAAAGTGTGGATTAAATGAATGCCTAAGAGTTCTTGTTCGGAAAGTGTGGAGAGGTGGCCCTGCACGGCGATGTAGTGGCCAGCCAGAACGAACTATTACCATCACTACATATGGTTCCAGCCCACCAATGTAGTCCCTTGGTGGCAATCTCTGCACCTCCTATAAATAATTACAAAATGAGATATATCTTTAATTAAGAAAGGAATTTATTTATTTATTTATTAAATATATGGCTAGGGCCCCCCATCAAGCAGACCATTCTCTGGGTGATGGTCTTTCAATTTGAAGCCACTTCGGCGACCTGCAGTCAATGAGGATGATAGGATGATGACGAGGACAACACAACACCCAGTCTCTGGGTGGAGAAAATTCTCTGACCCAGCTGGGAATCAAACCCAGGCCCAGAGGATTGACAATCTGTCACATTGACCATTCAGCTACTGGGGGTGGACAAGAAAGGAGTAGTAGGGATAGAATAACTGGTAGAGTTTAGCATGTTGATGCAAACTTTTTTTCCAAAAAAACTGTTTACTCACTTCATGTACATGCTTGTATGTACATATGTAGTCAGAAATCAACTAAAAGCATGCATTAGTAATCATTCTTTCTATAACCTATTTCAGTATCTGGATTATATGACTACCTGTCCATGTTATTAACATTAAATTCTAATGTCTTCTACCACTGTGAGTTTTATGGACAAAGCACTAGCCCTGGTGTAACATTGATGGAAGGAGAAATCTGCTGTGGCCTTACTGAAAGCAGCATTCATATAAAGTCATCAAAGGAAACCACAGGATACGTATACAAGGATTTAAATTAAGATGTTTGACTACACCCCAGCTGAATAAGAAAGCAGACCTTTGAGTAATGTCCTGTTTACCTTCACGAAATATGTAATGGTAGATAAAATGTAACCAAATACTATTACCAGAAAGATGGGGCTGTTTCGAAATTGCATCTTTCTTGCTACTTAACATATTTAATTTCATCCACTGTAGAACATATAGATCACAACAAATATCCTTTTCTTAATAACAAAACCAGGCAATCATTATTAATTTTAAGTCGTATTGAAGAAACACAGACAGTCTTAAATAGCTTCTTCTTTCTGCTGATTTACTTCTCAATGCATTCATCATCTTTTTTTGTGTGTATTTTTCTTAATGTTTGAAAGAAGTATGGTTGCAGTGATTAATGCAGTTTTCCAGGTTTGTGATTACATTTGAAAACGCATTGAAACTAGTAATGAACCCTTTTAAAAATTTTATTGTTTTGGGAACTGTGGCTTTATGACTGTTTGTGGTGTGAAATAAACATTTTAGCATTCATCATCATTCTTCAAAATGCAGTCTGCAGAAGACAGTGCATGAATGAATAAATTAGTAGTGTAGAAAGTATCCAGCAAAAGATAATTTTCCACGAAAAATACTGGGAAAAAAATTAGAAATATGCCTTTGACACTGCAGATTGAAAGTACTGTATTAATGTTAAATAAGGGCACTGCAAAACACAGAAGGAAAGGAACTGAGTGCAAGTTTAAGCTCAGACAGTTGAAAATTAGTATCTCACATTTTCTTAAATTTAAGCCTCCATCCTTATTGATTTAATTACCTGACTTTTCAATGAATACCACATTCTTCAGTGCACTGTCCCAAAAGTTTGTCACCTTCACCACAGCAATGTTACCTTTGAACTTCTAGGCCTTCTCTGTAGTGAGACTGTGCAGTACTTGTGTTGTATGAACATGTGTATGCCACAATCTAATAAGCACCCCTGCTTTGCACATAAAAGAGTAAAATATAATTTCAGTTGAAGCTTACCCTCTATTTTGAGTGATAGCATATACAGTGTTGAACAGTTATTAGAATCTTGGCTCCTTTCTCATATACTACCTAAGTTGTTGGAAACAAAACAATAGCACGCCCCTTAGACTGTAGTCAACACATATCAAAATACTGAATTTTGTAGCTCTTTTGTATTTCTGAATGGCTTTCCTGTACATAATCTTTTATGAACAATTTTTTCTGTTACATAATAACATTTTTTGATAAATTTATTTACCTATGTAATACATTTGTACAACATTTTAAAAGTTAATGTCTAAGTGTTATTGACTACAATGTCATGTGCTCTCAGCATAAATAAGAACTAACTACAACTTGTTTTTCAGTAAAGGATCAGTTTGTGCAGTGCCAGCAGAAGATCAACATAACAGATTTTTCCATTTGAGGACCGGGTCAAACTGAAATTTTTGTTATGAGTATGTCAATGGGTTTATGCCATTGCACTTTATATCTTATAAAGAACAACATTTTTATGTTTATTTGAAAGTACTAACTAATGCATAGAGAGTAAATATTTCTGTGATGCCTTTGTTTAAAGAAAATTAATTATCTCTATTCTTGCAAAATATTAAATAAAATGTGTTTGATAAGGTAAAATGCATTTATAGGAACTTGTCATTCACTGAGATCAGCGATATAAACCTGTTCATTATATCATCAAAGGCAGACAAAATGCTACTTAATTTTAACAATACTATTTTTCAAGGGATATTAGTTATTAAAATACCCATTGCCTATACCAAGGGTAACATATGAATTTCAATACAATCATTGTAATATGAATTTCCCTACAGTCATTCTAACAATGTCTTCAGGTGAACAATGGAAAATCTGGAATCCACAATGAAGAACTAAACAAAAATAAATTTGTACTTTATATCTAAGTAAGTATACTTCTTTTGAAAGTTTTGTTCATTAACCACCTCTTCCGTAACCCACTAACATTTTGAAATATAGTACTGAATATCTTGTAAATGTAGGGTAAGACAGTATCAATATGACAGACTGTATACTAATTAGAATGAGATGGGGACTCCGCATTAAATCCTGGAAACTGGTGATTCATAAAAAAGTTTGTTGTGCCTCTTTAAAGTGCATTTCCCATCAGTATGCCTTTTGTTACCAGAAGTTTGCAATTCCAAGTGGAATTACTAGAGGAATCAATTAAAATGAGCTTTACATGGCATTTAAATAATAATATTCTATTAAAAATTTCACTAGTGTTTAGCCAAAATAACTTCAACACTCAGCACGTTCATCTACTAGTAAAGGCTTCAAATACTGGTACAGCAATAGTACACATCTTCTTCTAAATCTAGAGCTGTACCTAAAATTTTGTTAAATGCTTTCTTTTATTCTTTATCTGACTGTTAATCACTAAACTGGGACAGTCAATCATCAGCATTCCCATTACCACATCGAGAGAAGAAAAGTTTTACATACAAGTTAATGAGAATGATTTAAAATCAGGATAAGAAGACACAGTGAATGATCCATATAGGGATTGAGGCTGACGCAATGAAACAGTATTTTGCTCATTTCAAATTAAGCTTGAAAATGCTTGCAGTCATTGTAGTGAAGTGAGTTGGCACAAGAGCAAGAAGAAAAGATCTACAGATAAATAGAAAGACAGCTCTGGTTTGGCTACATGAACATGTTCTAATCCATGTAGTTCATTTATCATGTGCTTTATCTGCTAGGAAACGATTTATTGTTATTGACATTTCTTAAATATGTATTGTATACACCTATAAATTATTATATTACATTTAATGCCATTTGTCCAAGTTTATATCATTATTACTGTTGATATTATTTTGTGTTAACACTAATGACACCAATTGCATATAAATATGGTCAAATTTATCAACAATATCTCTCAGAAATATGGCTGGCCCATATTCATCAGCATATGATTTGCAACAGTGTTGATGACACCATTACTGCAGCGACAAATTGCCATAAAATGTAGTCTATGCATACATATCTTTCCATGGCTGTGTCAGACCATTAGCTCTACTTTTTTTCTATCTGTTATTACCATTTCTACATTGATATAATGAATTCTAAGACAGCAAGCAAATGTAATATTAAAATTTCGACATCCTTTTAGCAACTTTACCTTTATGCAGATTGTAAGTTTGCCTGTTCCACCATCCTCTGCTGATAAGTACTGTAATATCAGTTTTATCTGTGGACTATTCAGATCTGTTGCACTGCCATTTGATTCCTTGCTGGTAATTGTTGAAACACTCTGCAACAATATTTTTCATAATATATTATTTGTAAATTTTGAGTCAATAGGAATGTAAGCCCCCCCACCCCATGAACCATGGACCTTGCCGTTGGTGGGGAGGCTTGTGTGCCTCAGCAATACAGATAGCTGTACCGTAGGTACAACCACAATGGAGGGGTATCTGTTGAGAGGCCAGACAAACGTGTGGTTCCCGAAGAGGGGCAGCAGCCTTTTCAGTAGTTGCAAGGCAACAGTCTGGATGACTGACTGATCTGGCCTTGTAACACTAACCAAAACGGCCTTGCTGTGCTGGTACTGCGAACGGCTGAAAGCAAGGCGAAACTATGGCCGTAATTTTTCCCGAGGGCATGCAGCTTTACTGTATGATTAAATGATGATGGCATCCTCTTGGGTAAAATATTCCGGAGGTAAAATAGTCCCCCATTCGGATCTCCGGGCGGGGACTACTCAAGAGGATGTCGTTATCAGGAGAAAGGAAACTGGTGTTCTACGGATCGGAGCGTGGAATGTCAGATCCCTTAATCGGGCAGGCAGGCTAGAAAATTTAAAAACGGAGATGGATAGGTTAAAGTTAGATATAGTGGGTATTAGTGAAGTTCGGTGGCAGGAGGAACAAGATTTCTGGTCAGGTGACTACAGGGTTATAAACACAAAATCAAATAGAGGTAATGCAGGAGTAGGTTTAATAATGAATAGGAAAATAGGAATGCGGGTAAGCTACTACAAACAGCATAGTGAACGCATTATTGTGGCCAAGATAGATATGAAGCCCACACCTACTACAGTAGTACAAGTTTACATGCCAACTAGCTCTGCAGATGATGAAGAAATTGAAGAAATGTATGATGAAATAAAAGAAATTATTCAGATAGTGGAGGGAGGCGAAAATTTAATAGACATGGGTGACTGGAATTCTGTAGTAGGAAAAGGGAGAGAACGAAACGTAGTAGGTGGATATGGATTGGGGTAAGAAAATAAAGAGGAAGCCGCTTGGTAGAATTTTGCACAGAGCACAACTTAACCATAGCTAACACTTGGTTTAAGAATCATGAAAGAAGGTTGTATACATGGAAGAACCCAGGAGATACTAAAAGGTATCAGATAGATTATATAATGGTAAGACAGAGATTTAGGAACCAGGTTTTAAATTGTAAGACATTTCCAGGGGCAGATGTGGACTCTGACCACAATCTATTGGTTATGACCTGTAGATTAAAACTGAAGAAACTGCAAAAAGGTGGGAATTTAAGGAGATGGTACCTGGATAAACTGAAAGAAACAGAGGTTGTACAGAGTTTCAGGGAGAGCATAAGGGAACAATTGACAGGAATGGGGGAAAGAAATACAGTAGAAGAAGAATGGGCATCTTTAAGGGATGAAGTAGTGAAGGCAGCAGAGGATCAAGTAGGTAAAAAGACGAGGGCTAGTAGAAATCCTTGGGTAACAGAAGAAATATTGAATTTAATTGATGAAAGGAGAAAATATAAAAATGCAATAAATGAAGCAGGCAAAAAGGAATACAAACGTCTCAAAAATGAGATTGACAGGAAATGCAAAATGGCTCTGCAGGGATGGCTAGAGGACAAATGTAAGGATGTAGAGGCTTATCTCACTAGGGGTAAGATAGATACTGCCTACAGGAAAATTAAAGAGACCTTTGGAGATAAGAGAACCACTTGTATGAACACCAAGAGCTCAGATGGAAACCCAGTTCTAAGCAAAGAAGGGAAATCAGAAAGGTGGAAGGAGTATATAGAGGGTCTTTACAAGGGCGACGTACTTGAGGACAATATTCTGGAAATGGAAGAGAATGTAGATGAAGATGAAATGGGAGATACAATACTGCTTGAAGAGTTTGACAGAGCACTGAAAGACCTGAGTCGAAATAAGGCCCCCGGAATAGACAACATTCCATTGGAACTACTGACGGCCTTGGGAGAGCCAGTCCTGACAAAACTCTACCTACTGGTGAGCAAGATGTATGAAACAGGCGAAATACCCTCAGACTTCAAGAAGAATAAAATAATTCCAATCCCAAAGAAAGCAGCTGTTGACAGATGTGAAAATTACTGAACAATCAGTTTAATAAGCCACAGCTGCAAAATACTAACACGAATTCTTTACAGACGAATGGAAAAACTAGTAGAAGCCGACCTCGGGGAAGATCAGTTTCGATTCCGTAGAAATATTGGAACACATGAGGCAATACTGGCCCTACGACTTATCTTATAAGAAAGATTAAGGAAAGACAAACCTACATTTCTAGCATTTGTAGACTTAGAGAAAACTTTTGACAATGTTGACTGGAATACTCTCTTTCAAATTCTGAAGGTGGCAGGGATAAAATACAGGGAGCAAAAGGCTATTTACAATTTGTACAGAAAAGGGAAGCAATGGTTGGGAAGGGAGTAAGAGACGGCTGTAGCCTCTCACCGATGTTATTCAATCTGTATATTGAGCAAGCAGTAAAGGAAACAAAAGAAAAATTCGGAGTAGGTATTAAAATCCATGGAGAAGAAATAAAAACTTTGAGGTTCGCCGATGACATTGTAATTATGTCAGAGACAGCAAAGGACTTGGAAGAGCAGTTGAATGGAATGGACAGTGTCTTGAAAGGAGGATATAAGATGAACACCAACAAAAGCAAAAAGAAGATAATGGAATGTAGTCGAATTAAGTCGGGTGATGCTGAGGGAATTAGATTAGGAAATGAGACACTTAAAGTAGTAAAGATGTTTTGCTATTTAGGGAGCAAAATAACTGATGATGGTCGAAGTAGAGAGGATATAAAATGTAGACTGGCAATGGCAAGGAAAGTGTTTCTAAAGAAGAGAAATTTGTTAACATCGAGTATAGATTTAAGTGTCAGGAAGTCTTTTCTGAAGGTATTTGTATGGAGTGTAGCCATGTATGGAAGTGAAACTTGGATAATAAATAGTTTGGACAAGAAGAGAATAGAAGCTTTCAAAATGTGGTGCTACAGAAGAATGCTGAAGATTAGATGGGTAGATCACATAACTAATGAGGAAGTATTGAATAGGATTGGGGAAAAGAGAAGTTTGTGGCACAACTTGACCACAAGAAGGGATCGGTTGATAGGACATGTTCTGAGGCATCAAGGGATCACCAACTTAGTATTGGAGGGCAGTGTGGAGGTTAAAAATTGTAGAGGGAGACCAAGAGATGAATACTCCAAGCAGATTCAGAAGGATGTAGGTTGCAGTAGGTACTGGGAGATGAAGAAGCTTGCACAGGATAGAGTAGCATGGAGAGCTGCATCAAACCAGTCTCAGGACTGAAGACCACAACAACAGCAACAACAAGAACAACAACAGGAATGTAAGTGCTATGTAATTGTTCAAACATTCCCAAGTTTTCATGCCATATTACTTAAATTCACCAAAACAGTCCTCTATCTACTATGAATAAAACTCACAGCACGTAACTAACAGAAGAATCTGAAAACTTTATTTATGACTTACCATACTCTCAGAGATAATGTAAGAGTTATTCTGCAGTATTATTGCTTTTGAAAGAGGCATAAAGTAAACATTTACAATGCAGTCTTAATTGCTTTATATGGTATTACAATAGCAGGAGATATCATGTATAAAGATATTTGGCAACATTCCCTTCTATGTGAACCCTACACGTTTTGAATATGGGTATTTACCTCAAACTGCAAAAATAGCTAAAACAATAGTCAAGAATTCACCTGAATCAAAAAAATCTTCATTTGCACATTGATAATTTGCTAGTACAAGTGAAAAAGACAAAGTATTCTTAGGATGTGCTGCAGTATAATATCCATTGCCTTACAGTGAACTGTATGGTTACTTCCAATCTTCAATGATTGTATTACACAAGCAAGAAGTCATAATTTCTCAAACAGCATGCAGCAATGTGCTTTTTATTACTTTTCAGTTTTTGATAATATTGATGTCACCTGCAAGAATAAATTCAATATCTAGTTCTTAAAGATATCATGTAATGAAGTTGCAATGCAACCATTCAGAATTGTATTTTTAGCAGATTTACCAGGAGAGTATAATAGAACCCAATGTGATAACTCATGCAATACCTAAACAGTTCTCTTTTACAGGCACAATGAGTGAGGACAAAGTTGGAGAATATAAGACTAGAGTATCAGCATTGCGTTTTGTTGCCGACGTGAAAGTGTACAGCATCACTTGCTCTTGTATTGCATCCTGCAGTTGGCGACTGTTTCCATGGTTAATGATGGGAAGCAAACATGAGTAATGACACATTATACACTTAGACAAAATGGCAGAAACAAGGAGAAAATAGTGTTCAACAAATGTCATCACAATGATGAGTACATGAAGTTACTTAGCAGCATAATGGAATATGTTGTCTAGAATGCTGCCATACAAAACAGAAAATTCCATAAAATTTAAATTGTGCTCTTAGGTTCCTGAATAACCACAACCTCAGAAATTGGGACTTTTGAAAATAACCCAAAAGCTAAAGGATCGTTGGGATCAGTCTGTTGCCACAACCAGTTTTCCTCCAGTCATATTCAGTGGCTTCACCAGCTCAAATCCAAACTGTAACATTTCAGCCTAAACTATACTTTGGGCTAAGCTACACTTCAGTCTGTTACTAAAACCGGTTTTCTTACATTCACATTTACTGTCTTCATCAAATCACAAATAACCTGCAACATTTCATCCTAAACTAGACCTCAGTCTACACTACAGATCAGTCCATTACCACAGCCAGTTTTCCTCCAGCCACATTCATTGGGTTCATCATATAAAAAAGTAACTTCTTTTATAGTCCATAAGAGCTAGATTAATAACAGTCAGTCTCAAGCTATTCACATTAAAAACAAAAGTAATCAGTTTGTATCCTTTGCTTAAACAAGTTGTTAGATTCAGCATTTATCATTGGTTACTGTATACTATCACCCAACTGGTTACAATGAATGGAAATTAATTGCCAACAGCAGCATGCAGTGGGAGAGCCATCTACACCATAAGTGCACTTTAACTTTTCAGCAAGGCACAGTAGCTGGATTCAGCTGGCAAAGAACACTGGCTGTCCTGCACATCATTCTTCCTTCAATAAAACAAAGTATTAAAATAAGAGGTGGTTTATTTGCCACAGTATACAAGAAATTCAAATCCACCGAGATAGAAACTAAAGGTGCATGTGAAATTGTTTGGACAAGACTCGCTATGAATGGTGGGCATAAAAGTGCAACTCAATCTTGCTATTAACCATCAGACTCATTCCAAAGTGTAGCTGTAAACTACAGAAAAAAACTCATTTCACCAGTACTAATGTTCAACAATCATAGTTTCATCATTGGGGGATACTTTAATCATCCAACAAATGATTGGAAAAATTAGTTTTGTAAGAAGAGAGAAACAATATTTAAGCTGCAAAAAGGGCCATATGAATCATAACTACAAGTAGCAATAGATCCCACTGCATGGAGTTATTCAAATCTTTGGGTATATTGGCAGTTCCGTGTGAATACATTTTGCAGACAGTAACATACATTAAAAAAAGACATTGACCAGTTCCCAATAAACAGTTCCATACATGCACATGAAACCGGACAGACAACACTTACACCTCTACAGGAATAACAAATCAAAAACTCAAAATAGCATGTTAAATAATGGGATTAAGCTGTACAACAATCTTCCAAAAGGGATCAAAGACCCAAGCGAAATAGATAACTTCAGAAATTCACTGATAAAATCTCTCTTGGAAAAGTGTTTTCATACTGTCAAGGATTATTTGGAATGATGTAAATATATAGATATATGTAAAAATTATCAACTGTGTTAGTAAGTGGTTTAACAGTGTATCTTTATGTTATAATATTCATGAATTCTGATTGTGATAATTATAAATTTGTGTACCTATTGTATATACTTATGTTGACAACATACATACAATTCTGGTTGCCTATAGATGGATAAATAAATAAAAGTTGTCGGTAAGACAAGACACCCTGTGAAATAATATTAAATGCACACTCTGAAAACTACCTAGAGCGGATAGTACAGCAGTGCATTCATGTTAGAAATATATTAATCCTAATGGCTACAAGAGGACCTGATATGTTTAGAATGTCCTCACTGAAATTGGATTCAGTGAACATGAAGCAGATTTAGAAACAATTATTACTAATGTACAAAGGGCTGCAAAAACAAATAGGAAGATTTATTATGTTTTCAGTAAGCGGGATAAAGGCAAAGTCATGTCTTATGTCAAAGAGGAGCTCAAAACATTTATTCTGGGCAGGAGCATGGAGAGCAACAATAGCACAAGTTTAAAGGAATAATTGACCGTGCAATAAACAGATATGTAACTGGTAGATTGCATCATGATGAGAGGCATGGTAATCTGTCTTTGTAAAGAAACTTTTAAAGAAACAGACTACTGTATAATAGATGTAAAACAAAGCATAAGGCTTTGGATAAAGAGAAGCCAGATAAAATGCATTTGACTGTCAAGAGAGCTCTATGTGAAACCTTCAATGACTGCTGTGGCAGAATATTGTTGAAAGATCTCTACCAAAACCCAAGAAATTCTGGTCATATGTAAAGGCTATCAGAGGCACCAATGTTCCATGTTGGGGCACTCATTAATGACTAAACTGAAAGGAAAACTGAAGCAAAAACAGAAATGTTAAATTCCATTTTCAAATGGTCCTTTACTCTGGAAGATACAGAAATGTTGCTCAAATTAACTTCTTGCACCACTGTGTTGCTCTAATTAACTTCTTGCACCACTGAAAAGATCAATGACATATATGTTAGTGCAGTGGTACTGAGAAAAATTGAAGCCACTAAAATGAAACCCTGTCAGAGACCATATAGAATTTAAGGCTAAGTTAGCTCAAAATTCAACCATAACATATCATACATCCCTTCAACAGAAACATGAACTCTGTGATTGGAAGAAAGCACACTGATGTCCATCCATTATAGATTCTTAGAATGTACTCTGAGCTCAAATATGACGATATATCTCAAACAGAATGACTCCTTCATGTCAAACATCTTAAATTCTGAAAACAGTGATACTGTAATGTGAAATGTAACTTGAGCTTTTCTCGCAACTGGATGTCAAATGACAAAGTCAGTGAGATGGATGCAGTATTCTCAACTTCTGAAAAGGATTTAACTCAGTACTTTACCAATGTGTAGTAAGAAAACTGTGGTAATATGAGGAATGAACTAAATTTGTCTGGACCTCGTCGTCGAGATTATTCCTATAGACTGCGGGGTCCTGGGTTCGATTCCCAGTCAGGTTGCAGATTTTATTTACCTGGGGATTGTGTGTGTGTGCTGTCCTCATCATTTTGTGTTATCTTCATCAACACAGAAGTCAACAAAGTGCTGTCAAAACAGCCTTAGTATGTGTGTGTGTGTGTGTGTGTGTGTGTGTGTGTGTGTGTGTGTGTGTGTGTGTGTGAGAGAGAGAGAGAGAGAGAGAGAGAGAGAGAAGGAAGGGATGGAAGGGAGAGAGGTAGGCTCTAGATTGAAAATTTCATGCTAGGGTATATGCAGCATGTCATCTTGGATGGAGAGTCATTGAAAGATGGGGAAGTAACTTTGCGTGTTCCTCAGAGAAGTGTTTTGGGACTGTACTGATGACCTGAAAGAGAATATTAATAGTTACTTCAGACTTGTTGCAGATAATGCAGCTATGTACAATGAAGTACTATCTAAAAAATCTGCACAAATATTAAATCAGATCTTGATATAAGTTCAGAATGCTGCAAATATCAGCATCTTGTTTTAAATGTACAGAAATGTAAAATTATGCAGTTCAAAAATTGAAAAAGTAAAGAAAAAGAAAAACATAGTATCCTCCTGGCTATAATATCAGTTGTTAACAGTTAGAATCAGTCGACTTATACATGACCTAGGAGTAACAATTTGTGGGGGTATGACATGGAATGATCATATATGCTCTATGATCTCAGTGGTTAGCACACTGGACTCGCATTCGGGAGGACGACGGTTCCATTCCGTCTCCGGCCATCCTGATTTAGGTTTTCCGTTATTTCCCTAAATCGCTTCAGGCAAATGCCGGCCGATTTCCTTCCCCATCCTTCCCTCACCCAAGCTTCCGCTTCGTCTCTAATGACCTCATTGTCGACGGAACGTTAAACAATAATCTCCTCCTCCTCCTCCTCCTCCTCCTCCTCCTCCTCCTCCCTCTATGATCTACAATGTAGGAGACAAATTTCATTTCATTCACAAGATACTCGGAATATTCAGTCTGCCTACAAAGTGTACAGCATACAAATCACTGGTGCATCCTATATTAGAATATTGCTCAACTGTGTAGCATCCATACCAGATGAAATCAGCAAGTTATATTGAACTTATACATAGAAGATTGGCACCAAAAGCCTGCTTATAAAGTTTCAAGAACCAATACTATGTGAAGAGGTTAGAAATACTCTTCAGCCACCTGTTCCAGGCATCATGAGGACAAGATAATGGTAATTACAACCTGCAAAGAGGAATTTAAGCATTAATTCTTCCCACACTTTATACAGGATTTGAAAAAAAACACTAATTGTGGTACCATACTAAATACTCTGTGTCATGCATTTCACAATGGTTTTTAGATTATATTTTAATTTCTAGATACAGATATAAAAGTGTATAGCAATATAGCAACAATGTTGTGCCTCGTGACTCAGTATCTCCGCTATATGGTGAGTAGCAACTTTCCTTCTCTAATATTGTTAAATTCCTTTCTGGATTTTCCATTGTTTGATAAGTTTCTTCTCATGTTGTCTGTGGGATTCATGGGATGAAATAAAAATTCTTCTCATTCCTCTAGGTTTTCTGGTTAAAATACTTCACGGATTAAGAAGTTGTGTAAAAAGACATAATAAGAATTATGCAATAGCTTTCCACTTACTAAAGTCCTAGGTATGCTTATAAAATAGTTGAGCTGAGTCCATTTTGTTCTTATTGTGTGATTTTATGATGTTAGTTTTGAATCAAGCTGAATACCATGAAATTTAGTGTGCCGTGTCGCCACTATCACACAAAAATTGGCATAAAAGGTTAAAAGGAATTAAATCTTTATGGAAAAGCAAGGCAATATAAATTTCTTAACATTGATTTATTTGCATTACAGGTATGCTGACATACAGTGGACTCACCCTGAATGAAGAAGATCTCTCAGTGCCCTCAGACATAGAGCTATATGTTGAGTCACGATGCTGCATACGACCCAACAGTGAAATATCGCTAGATACAGCTGAAACTGACATAGAAAGAGCACAGAATTAGATCTCACATTGAAACGCAATTATTTCAAATTGCAACGGCTAAAGTGAAATATTGAAGGACAGTAACTGTACTGAATATGATGTTTCACTGTACTTCATCTTTGGACAATTAAATGGTTTCTTATATTATTCTAAAGTTCATAACTGTACTGTTCTGTACTGTATTGTATTGTATTTGCAGTAAGTTTTCTAACAGTGCACGATCAGTTTTTTGTGTGTGATTTGTGCATTTAAGCACTACACTTGACAAAAAATAAAACTGTTATCATGCGTGGGTAATAAAGGATATCTACTGACAGTTTTGGATACTTTAGTTGTGATTCACGACAAATTAATAGATAAAACTTCATTGGTTAATGAACTGCAGGTTCTGTTTGTATATGAGTTTCTGTTTATTTGTCAGATAAAAAATGACAGTCCACTGACATAGTTGAAAGAAAAATAATAAATCTAGCTTTCAGATATATCAGTTCCTTCTTTTTTTGGTCATCAGTCTTCTGACTGGTTTGATGCGGCCCGCCATGAATTCCTCTCCTGTGCTAACCTCTTCATCTCAGAGTAGTACTTGCAAACTACATCCTCAATTACTTGCTGGATGTATTCCAATCTATGTCTTCCTCTACAGTTTTTGCCCTCTACAGCTCCCTCTAGTACCATTGAAGTCATTCCCTTGTGTCTTAACAGATGTCCTATCATCCTGTCCCTTCTCCTTATCAGTGTTTTCCATATATTCCTTTCCTCTCAAACTCTGTGCAGAACCTCCTCACTCCTTCCCTTATCAGTCCACCTAATTTTCAACATTCATCTCTAGTACCACATCTCAAATGCTTTAATTATTTTCTGTTCCAGTTTTCCCACAGTCCATGTTTCACTACCATATAATGTTGTACTCCAGATGTACATTCTCAGAAATTACTTCCACAAATTAAGGCCAATATCTGATATTAGTAGACTTCTCTTGGCCAGAATGCCCTTTCTGCCATTGCTAGTGTGCTTTTGATGTCCCCCTTGCTCCATCCATCTTGGTTATTTTACTGTCTAGGTAGCAGACATCCTTAACTTCATCTACTTCGTGACCATCAATCCTGATGTTAAGTTTCTCGCCATGCTCATTTCTACTACTTCTCATTACCTTTGTCTTTCTTAGATTTACTCTTAATCCATATTCTGTAACATTAGACTGTTCATTCTGTTCAACAGATGATGTAAATTTTCTACACTTTCATTCAGGATAGCAATGTCATCAGCAAATCATATCACTGATATCCCTTCACATTGAATTTTAATTCCACTCCTGAACCATTCTTTTATTTCCATCATTGCTTCCTTGATGTACAGATTGAACAGTAGGGGCGAAAGGCGCTTCATTCTTAGTCGTCCACTCTTATTTTCCCTCTTGGCTGTTGTCTTTGACCTGTCTCTCCCTATAGCTTACCCCTACTTTTCTCAGAATTCCGAACATCTTGCACTATTGGACATTATGGAATGCTTTTTCCAGGTCAACAAATCCTATGAACGTGTCTAGATTTTTCTTTAGTTTTGGTTCCTTTATTAACCGAAACATCAGAATTGCCTCTCTCATACTTTTACCTTTCCTAAAGCCAAACTGATGGTCATCTAGTGCATCCTCAATTTTCTTTTCCATTCATCTGTATATTATTCCTGTAAGCAACTTGGATGCATGAGCTGTTAATCCGATTGTGTGGTAATTCTCGCACTTGCCAGTTCTTGTCGTCTTTGGAATTGTGGATGATGTTTTTCGGAAAGTCAGGTGTTATATTGCCAGACTCATACATTCTACACACCAACATGAATAGTTGTTTTATTGCCACTGTTGGGGGAACAGTTTTAAAAATTCTGATGGAATGTTATCTACCCCTTCGGTCTTATTTGATCTTAGGTCCTCCAAAGCTCTTTTAAATTCTGATTCTAACAGTGGATCCCTTATTTCTTCTAAATTGACTCCTGTTTCCTCTTCTATCACATCAGACAAATCCTCCTTACTCAGAAATAAAAGAGGATCCAATTGAGGGAGGTTAGGAGGGGCATACCATTCATACCCCAGTATGAGAGGGACCTAGCTGTTGTGAGAATGAGGGAAACAAGTCACCGGTCTTGCAACACTAAAAGCTGAAACATTTCTCTGCACCCTTGAGAATTCTTCATTGTCTTGGAATTATGAGGAAAGTATAGACACAGCATGAGTGACTTGAGTAGCTCTAATGTGGCTGACTCAGTGATAAATATTTATACTACATTTTTCATGCAAAGAGAAAAAAATTTCAAATAGACATATTTTGTTTAAATTTTAATAAGAACTGATTAACTGAGTTTTCTCATACTGTTACAAGAAATAAATCTTTGTTATCTGGGCAGAGTAACTGGATGAAGAATCACTTTCTACACTGTCGAAAAAAAAAAAAAAAAAATTAGAACACCTTGAAAGGCGATCCATCTATGGGATGGTATGTGTACTGATAATGGTTTCAAAATCATCCACTAGCAGACTTGGATACCGGAGCATATCCATTGTCTACCTTTTAAAAGGGAATGACCATGGCCATTAGGATGAGTGTGGTGCACACTTGTAGAGCAAGTAGACAACATGCCATGGGGACATACTCATGCTTCCTACAGCCAACTTGGAAAGTCTGAGAAGAGACAAACTGTGTCCCTTCAGTTGGTGGGATGGTTGTTTCATAGAATTGCTACACTAGTTGGATGTGTCACATGGGTTGTGCAGTGATGCTAGCAATAGCGAATACATGAGCATTTTCACACTTGTAGACAAGAGTCTGGATGTCCATGCAGCACGGACACCCACCAAGAATGTCGTATAGTAAGAGCACCATCAGAAAATCGTACAACTTCCACAGCACTGATAAGAGTAAATGTTACCCCACAAGTGTCAACCTGAGTTGTTGAAAACTCATTACTAACTGTGGGACTACAGACATGCACACTTCAAGCTCATCTTCCACTCATGTCACAGCATAGATGTGCACAGTTCGATTGGTGCTGTGAGAGGATCACCTGGAGGATGGAATAGTATGCCTTGATTTTCAGGGATGAAAGCAAATTCTACTTGTATGCAAGGTGGTGGTTGTTCGCAGGGACAGAGTAGATATTGCAAGCACTGTGTCGAACAGTTCGTATCAGGCCTCATCGTCTGGGGTGTAATTAGCTACAATTTTCATCCACATTCAGTGTTTGTGGAGGGAACACTTACAAGTGCTCGATACATGCAGAATGTTGTTCGACCAGTTCTTCTGCCATTCTTGCATCAGGAAGGTTCTAACAGGATAATACCTATCCACACACTGCCCTTGCTACTCAATGTGCTCGCAAGATGTGCAGCAGCTTCCCTGGTCACCACAGTCTCTGAACTTGTCTCCAAACTACAAACATGTATGGGACATGTCAGGACGACAAGTGACTCATGCAACTCATGAACCCACAACTCTTGCAGAGCTATGTAAACATATCGAGAAGGTGTAGAATAATGTATTCCAAGACAGTAATTGTCACCTTTGTGACTGACTGCATGCTAGATTCAGTGCCTGCATTCGCCTATAGGCTACACTGCATACTAATATGGATATTTCAGAATGGTTCCACACCTGATACCACTTGAGGTATTGATCTGTAACTGTAATCATTCCACATATTTAAATGTATTACTTCTATAATAAATTTTGAATTAATTTTAAATCTCTCAATTGGTCTTCTAATTTTTTTCTGGCAATGCATTACATTTGTTACTGATTGTTTTGCCAAGTTAAAGGCAGCATTAGTACACAACCAATTTCATGTTAATTTTCTCTTCTTGAAGCATTATCGTGTAGAACTTACCATCAGTACGGCCAGTATCTTTTGAGGTGCGTACTATATGTGGCAATGAAGATACAGAGTCAGATGTATCAGACCCTGGAGCATCATTTAAATCACTGTCGATGCTTTTGGCAGCAGTGAGCTTGACACTTCCTGGGATCGGGAGGTCACAGCTCTGCAGCAACCTCTGCCTGCGCCTCTCTCGGCTATCCTCTGCAAACACATTGTCAGCACTAAGCATAAGAATGAACATATTAGGACACAAATTGCATTTTACTGTGCACATATGAATGAGACACAGGTAGTGAAGAGACAAAATGTCATTATTGCTAATAGACACATGTAAAGTTCTTGCATAATTCTAGCATTTGGAAAAAATATGTAAGTGCTTGTCATCTTGGGGTCTGAGTGACCTGGTTTCTTTTTAACCTCCACTGTCCTATCACTGAGTAAGGAACTATTAGTTCCATAGTGTAAGACTGTTTAGCTCTTTTTATGTATGTTTATCAGCAGTTTTGTATCCTGAATGTAAGTAATGGCCAGAAATTCTATCTCATAGTTTTCTAGATATCTTGAGAGAATTTTTCTTTTGATACATACAAAATTATCTGTAGTTGTAGTCTGTTAATTAATTAACCCCCAAAAAAATTTCCAAATTAATTACATAGAATTCAAAAACTCAATTCATTATGCTCTCTGCAAAAGTACATAAATCCACAGTTAATGCTATATGGCTGATTAGCATTTGGTTTGCTGGGATTCAATGTTTTGTATTACAGCAGGTGTCAGTCAACAAAATAAACAGCAAATATTAAAATGAATAACAGGAGTAATCTTGTTAATTAATATTTTACTGCTGATTATTTACTGATTCTGTGTATTTCTGTATCTGTAATACCCTTCCTGAGAACTAATTGAGGCAGCATGCAGAGTGGGTGAATGCATATTTTGCTATGAGGATGTCACAGAAAAATTCATTTTAAGCAGACACATCAGTTGCATTATTAGTATGAATATTCTGTTGTTTAGTGCTGTGTTGTATTGAAGTGTCAATCAGATTTCATGGATCACCCAGATATATTGGGTCATGTTCTGTCAACATTACAACACACATGAATATGTACATAAAGCTGTTAATAAATGCTTATTGATTTACAGCATGTGCATAATCAACCATAGAGATAAAAAGATTGCAAGGTGTTTAAGAGAGCACTGTTATGTCTAACTACAGACATAACCTGAGCTGCTCTGTATTTTGTTCTTATAAATATCCTTATGAGCTCATTATCAAATGAATTAATAATCTGTGATGCAGAAGGTCACGATTTCTTTAGGCTGTTGAAGTTTTTAAGCTACAAATTTCGTTATGTACTGAATTCCCTAAGAGAACTTCAACTCATACAGTGCATTTAGGCCCACCCAGGAGAGGAACCAGTCACACCATTGAGAACAGCTACATTTAGGCAGGGAGACAATACTTTAACCCTTTCTGATCCATTGTTGGCCTACGTCCTATTTTACAACCGGTGTTACCACTGCGTCAAGTCCGTTAGTGACAGCTCAAAATCACAATAACAACCATATCTCAGAGACAGTCATGCTCCTGCTCTGGCAATGCGAAAAGTTCAACTGCCTTTGTAACATCACTTCATACAGTTTCTCTTTCAACAGCCTCCACTTTATTGCATATTTCACCATTTATTGTGAGTGATTTTTCTACTGTTAACCGAAAAGTAACTACCAATTACATGTGCAAGTTCAACCATGCTTTCCCACTCACTTAAGTGCTCTCACATCAGTTAACCATCTTCCATGCGAAAATAGTACAACGTCTGCCACTGTACTGGCCAGTACGAAAGTAAGAGTCCTCAAGGTCACAGCCGCTGCCTGACGCCAGCAGGGGCTGCCGGCTGTGATTCGCCCGCCTCTTGTTGCCACGTAGGTAATGTTAGCGGTGTGCTAGGTCAGAGCAGCTGAAAGCTCAGTGTTACCGTGCTATATTGAGAGTTCACGTCTGATCTCAGTATCTTACTGTCTTTAGAAAGGTGCTTTGACGTCTGTTAAGCGGTGAAAAACAAAGCAGGCGCAAAGGCCTACTTGTAGCACTCTTCTGATCAGTGTGCGTAAAGGGCGGAAAGACATTAATAAGCAATTGGAAAATTATCATATCGAAATTTCTCAAGTTTTTAACTGATCTGGTCGACAATGAAGAAGCGAGGAATAACTTAAATTTTGCGCAAATTCATAAACTTACTGCTACAGCGTGTGGTGTCTCCAAGTCAACTATAGGCTGTATTAGCAAATCCGTGTAATTGGCACAATATCCAGACATGAATGAGTGTTTCGATTCTCCATGAAAGGGATACGAACGTGAACGGAAATCAACTGACTTTGTCGATTTTAACTAAGATCTCGTGCGTACAGCTGTACTTGGATATTACGACAGAGGAGAGTATCCGACAGTTAAAAAAATACAGGCTGACCTCCGTGGAAAAATTAATTACTTGGGCTCAGAGACCTCCGTTCTTCGTCTTCTCTGCTCTCTTGGTTTCCGATTCAAAAAGTGTAATGATGGACGAAAATTCTTAATGGAACACAGAGACATTGCAGCAGCAAGAGCGAAGTTTTTGCATACAATGCACTTCTTGCGTGCTGAAGACACCAGGCCTGTAGTGTACTTGGATGGAACTTGGGTTTCACATAACTACACCAATGAGTATATATATGGCACGACTCCAAACTAAATGGTGGTTTAAAAGTGCCTACTAGTAGAGATGGCCGAGTAATCATTGCCCACACCGGTTCATTAACTGCAGGCTTCATACCAGTGGCGAAACGTATTTTGCGGTTGAAAAAGTTCTTGCCAATCCGATTACCATTCATAAATGAATGGAGTTTTTAAGAATTGGTTTATTCGACTGTTGTCTGCGATGGAAGAAGGGTCAATTATCGTGATAACGCCAGCTACCATTCAGACAGAAAAGCTGCCACGTTAGAATTGGTGCAAGGCAGATATTATGGAGTGATGGATGGATAGATGGAGACGGTTGTTTGGGCGCATGACAGCAAGGTCTTCAGCGCCCGCTCAGTAACAGATTGAGACGGGTATCAAGAAAATACTCAGAACAGTAAGATAAAACAGATCGTAAAACACAGGTAACAAGGTTGGAAAAATATGTGCCTACCCACACCGAAACGTGGGACGAAGCATGCCGTCAGCAGTAAAACATGGACAACACAAGAGGAAAGTGTTAGAGGGGGCTAAAACAATAAAGCAGATGGAAGTGGCCGGCTGATCATAAGGAAAAAAGGGAGGAGCCAGCCACTTTGCAATACACAAAAACCTCCAGCCTAAAAGTTTAGGCCAGAGTCCTGACACATCACAAAACTTTAAAACCCTAGACACACATGTCTCGTCATTAGCTAAGACACAGGGCAGATCCCCATCAACTTATGCTTCTGCCCTCGCATCATGGTATAAAATGCAATCTGTTAAAATGTGACTGGGCAGAGAATTCTGTTTCTATCAAAGCCCTTCACCTCCCCAAACTTGTCCTCTCAATGTTCTACAAAGGACTGAGGCTTCATCGTCATGAAAGAGTCCCCATCAGCTCTTGTACTTACTAGGTGCCGGGGCTTCACTGGCATCCTTAGCCTTTCGTTCGTCCCATGGTGTGGTCAGGGGTGGGAAACGATCTGGGGGTCATACTTCTGCGCATTGAATTGAACCCTCGAACGCTTAGAGACTGCTGGCGGCTGGCCACCAGCAACAGAAGATGTGCCACGCTTCATTGTGTGTCATCCACCCTGATGCCACCCACTCTGACAAAGGGCCCTCCCCACGGGTGCCACCCAGCCATATCAAGGGCGACCTGGCAGCATGGCCATTGCCGGGAGTTCCAATGCCCTAGGGAGACGGGCATCTACTCTTTGACATACGTGGGGAGAATGGCGCAGGCATCAGCAGAGCAATCCCTGTATTGTCAGGGGGGTACAATCAACAGGTTACATGGCATCCCCACCACAACAGACTGTCTACCGTGCTGGATATCAGATGCAAAGAAGTCCACGGTCGTCGTCGGCGCAGAAAGCGACACTGTGTTTTCCATGGCGGAAACCGCACCCATGAATGTATCCTCACCCAAGAGATGGAAAATGAGCGGGACTGCAATGCGACGACGAGAAAGGGGGTACAGATTTCGACGCACTAAGGACACAATGCACCATTTAAGGCATCCTTCCTCAATTGGCTCGCTCTTCAGGAAAATATGGAGGTCAAACCTACAAGGGACCATCACATGAAGGCCGAAATGTGTGAGACTCCTTTTAGTCACCTCTTACGACAGGCAGGAATACTGCGAGCCTATTCTAACCCCTGCATTTCTTTGGTGTTGCGCTAAGAGGGAGGCAGTACTTCAGGCTCTAGCACTTTCCCGGGATTGTTTGAGTTCCAAAATCGACTAACTAACCACTGACAACTTCTCCAGAATTAGGAGATGGAAAGATTACACAGACATGCCTTACAGCAGTAGACAAGTGACTAAGATTCAGTAGTATTACAGACTGCATCTGTCATTTGGCTGGAATTAGAAATCGGTCATGTGAAGTCCCTCACTCGCAGCGTGGTGCAGTCTTTGTCTTGACTGTCAAATTTACGAAAGTAATTTTGTAACTTTCTTCGTTACAATATTTGCAATGTTTTTATTTTGTTTGTGGGTGTGTGGAAAGCAGCAAAAAGTTAGTATTGTACCATGATGGTGAGAAGAAGGAGAGGGTGCAACGTGGTGCCAGCAAGTAGCCTATTCCTCGCAAACAGCACCAAGGCGGCCACCAACCTTAAGGTCCCCATACGAGGGACGGAGCAGCATCTACAGTGTCACATGCCCTCACTGCATGAGACACTGCGAAGAGGTTTGGTATTTAAACCACGACACTGGCGCGATGTCTGGTGATCATGAATTTTACACCACTACCTGTCGCCTCGTTGCCGGCCAAATACTGGCAGTGAAAACTATTTCCACTGCCAGGACGCGAACCGGCGTACCCCTGGGCCGAGCGCCACTGCACAAGTGTGTGTTAGTGAGCCTGGCCACACAGGTGGACGAAACAAACATCACTGCTGCTCGTTGCATTTGCAGCACTTTAACCCTCCAGCGGGTGGGCTGTTGTAAAAAGTACAACAGCGGCAGTTTTTATGGCTAATTGATTCCTTAATCTTGAGCTATTGCATCACCGCTGCCATATATTCCGTTGTTAATGTTTTCTTGACGATATTAAGGTGGCTTCAGTTCCTTTGATTAGCTTTCTCAGTTTGTTTTCTGAATTGTAAGCAACGAGGTGTCGAATACTGTAAAACGCACAATGCACGCCAGCTGGGGTGACAGTTGTATGCTTGGTTCCAGCTGTCAATATCCAAAGTTAATTGTCATAAAAAGTAACTATACTTATTCACTGTTTTTTAGTTTGTATAGATGCACATTAAGCATTACTTTGGTTATGTTGTGTTAGCAGAAGAGCCAACACCGTGTTACGAGGGGAGGCCGAAATGCACGCGTTTTAGCTCACGCAGGCTGGCGTGAGGAGGGAAGAACTATACTGACGTGAGGTCTGGAACATGACAAGGAATGAGAATTCAGAAAGCGGACATAATTAGTTTGATACTTAACTTTAATCCATTAATGATGAACGTCGTTCTTGGCGGTACATGATTCACAATATTATCTGTTCAGAATACATTCTTGAAGTAATTATAGTAAATGCATATGGCGCCTTGTGTAGGTCGTAGCAAATGACGTAGCTGAAGACGATGCTAAACTGTCGTCTCTGCAAATGAGATCGTTATGTTGACAGTGAACCATCGCCAGCAAAGTCGGCTGTACAACTGAGGTGAGTGGTAGGGAGTCTCTAGACTAGACCTGCCGTATGGCGGCGCTCGCTCTGCAGTCACTGATAGTGGCGACACGCAGGTCCGCCGTATACTAGCGGACCGCGGACGATTTAAAGGCTACCACCTAGCAAGTGTGGTGTCTGGCGGTGACACCACAGGTTATACTGGCATCTGAATGTATTTATTCATTTCATTTCTTTGACTTTTTGTTTCGATTCAAAGGGTGTATCAGATGCAGAAATTCGCAACCTACTCGAAGAAGGTGATGATAAATTCTATCCAGACTTTTCAGACCTGGAGGAAGGTGAAGCGGAGCTGAATGACAAAAACATTGAATATGAGGTCAATGACAGTGAACCTGAACTTGGAGGTGAGGATCGTAATGATTTCAAAGAGACAGTAGATGTACGAGTATTCTTTATTGAAAAGACGAAGTTTCGTGTTGGTGTAAAATCAAGTGTGCTAAAACATCAAAAACCATGAGAAAAAAACAATGTGCAAATTCTACCAAAGAGAAATGTGGTGGATATAACTGATGAAGTTAGTGCTCTTCTGAAAATAACTGTCCTTGACTTTCTTGATGACATTGTACCTATACAAATACCTGCATAAATAAACAGCGAGATATTTTGTTGGAAGAAGGAAAGGCCTTTATGCTAGTGTGCTGGAACTCTGGGAGGCAGACGGAACAGGAATGCAGATGGTTAGCCCTGCAATGAGTTACAAAAGATTTCTGTTTTTTCTATGCTATGCGCTGTTTGTTGATATGGAAACGAGGAACAACAGGAGAAAAACTGATAAGTTGGCTGCAGTTCGTACAGTGTCGGACCCTTTTGTTGCTGTCATTGTTCTTACGGCCTGATGAATTCACCACAATAGAAGAAATGCTTCATCCTTACGGAGACAGCTGCGGATGGGTTCAGTACATACCCAGCAAACCAGGCATAAAACATGGTTGCACTACGTGATGCAAAAACATTTTATTGAATAATTTTGGAAATTTGTGGTAAGAGCCTATGGGACCTGTGGTGTCACCGCCAGACACCACACTTGCTAGGTGGTAGCCTTTAAATCGGCCGCGATCCGGTAGTATACGTCGGACCCGTGTCTCGCCACTATCAGTGATTACAGACCGAGCGCCGCCACACGGCAGGTCTAGAGAGACTTCCTAGCACTCGCCCCAGTTGTACAGCCGACTTTGCTACCGATGGTTCACTGACTAAATACGTTCTTATTTGCAGAGACGATAGTTTAGCATAACCTTCAACTACGTCATTTGCTACGACCTAGCAAGGCGCCATATTCAGTTACTATTGATATTGTGAATCATGTACCGTCAAGAGCGACGTTCATCATTAATGGATTAAAGTTAAGTATTCCACCACCTACGTCCGTTTTACTAAATTCTAATTTCCTTGTCATGTTCCAGACCTCACGCCAGCCTGCGTGAGCTAAAACGCGTGCATTTCGGTCTCCTTTAGTAAAGCGATGTTGGCTCTCTTGCCAACCACAACAGGACCAAACTGCCGAGGTCATCGGTCCCTACGCTTACACACCACTTAATCTAACTTAACTAACTTACGCTAAGGATAACGCACACAACTATGCCCGTGGGATGACTCGAACCTCCGACGGTGTGTGTGTGTGTGTGTGTGTGTGTGTGTGTGTGTGTGTGGTCATCAGCGCCCTGACACACATTAAAAGGAACGAATGTGGACAGACCTAGGAAAACTGAAAAACACACTCAAAGAAAGCAGGAAAAGAAGGAAAATGCTACATAAGAAAGTAAAACGGAAGGAAAGGGAAAACATAGCAACAAGAATGCCACACAAAATTGTCGTTGGCTGGCCACTTACATAAAATATGGGCGAGCTTGTCACACAGTGCGCAATTTAAAATCCTCTCCCTAAAATTTTTGTAAAAACATTTGAAATGGCACAGAACTTTAAAACTTTAACCACATTCGTCCGAGTGTTGCCTAAAAGAGATGGCAGGTCCGCTGGCAAGTCATCCGCGGCCCGCTGGTCAGAAAATAAAACACAAGGGGAGCTGCGCGAACCGTGACAATGCGCCATAGACCTCGCGACTATTGCGTACTCTGGAGGTGCACTGGTGTATGCAACCGAAGGGCAATATCGGGTACGTAATGCTCCTGAGAGTACAGTGAAAAGATTTGTGGTGCCTATAGAAAATTCTAACAGAAACCTTACAACTTACAACTGACAATCGGTATGTAAGCCACCTCCTTTCTCAATATTTGCTGCAAAAGACTACCACTGGCATTGGTACAATGAAAAACAGATTGGAGGTGCAGTGTTTGGATTTCAGCAAGATAACACCTTAGTTTCACACGTCACTTGTAAAACCTCTGCTGTCGTAGTTCTGTCTGTTGTGCATGACACGGCTACTGTTGCGTTGCAGATAAAATGTATGCCTGATACTCCGTTTCAAGAATTACAAGCAGCTGAGCATTGTCTACTTTTTCATTTTTCTGAACATTGCTGGAATTAATTCACAAACAAATTATCTGTGAAAGGTGTTATAAAAGTGAACTGATTTCTTCAACAAAAATAACAGTTTGCTTAACAAAAGCCTATTTTTACTGACAGATGACTATATCGTAAATTTTACAACGCGCGGCTGCTCGTGTGACCACAGTAGGCACGTCTTCCGGAGGGTTAAGCAGTGCTGTTAGGTTCCTGCTACAGACACTCTCGGAAATCGCGAAAGGTTCCGAATCAACTGCGAAGTATTGATGATAAGCAAGACTATAAATATGATAGCAGCGCGTTTCACCTGTGCCAATTTAAGCTCTACTCTAGGCTAGGTAATGCCTGAGTGCAGCGTGGTGGGAAGCGGGCAGAACTTTTGATGATGTCAAAACACGAGCTGACGCTGTAGTGTTATAGGTGTTCAGCTGTGTGTAGTAGCGCTATGCAGAGATTCCAGGAACAACAGCGTCGGACACATTGCTATCCAGTCTGACACTGGAAGAAAATATGTTTCTGAAAGTCGGTTTATTCAGTTTCAGGAAAAGGCCAAGTGCTCTAATGAAACTGAGAGAAACGTTTGCAGATTTTAACATATTGTTGGAAAGTTTGTTACGATTAGATCATGATAAATTCCATGACTGCAAGAAAATGTCTGTGTCTGAATTTGATTGTGTTTGGAAAAACATCGAAACACGCTTGAGAGAACCTTGCACCGATTTCCATTCATTTATATCACAACTAACACGAATTCTTTACAGACGAATGGAAAAACTGGTAGAAGCCGACCTCGGGGAAGATTAGTTTGGATTCCATACAAATATTGGAACACGTGAGGCAATACTGACCTTACGAGTTATCTTAGAAGAAAGATTAAGGATAGGCAAACCTACGTTTCTAGCATTTGTAGACTTAGAGAAAGCTTTTGACAATGTTGACTGGAATACTCTCCTTCAAATTCTAAAGGTGGCAGGGGTAAAATACAGGGAGCAAAAGGCTATTTCCAATTTGTACAAAAACCAGACGGCAGTTATAAGAATAGAGGAGCATGAAAGGGAAGTAATGGTTGGGAAGGGAGTGAGACATGATTGCAGCCTCTCCCCGATGTTATTTAATCTGTATATTGAGCAAGCAGTAAAGGAAACAAAAGAAAAATTCGGAGTAGATATTAAAATCCATGGAGAAGAAACAAAATCTTGGGAACCAGCGATTGGGTTAATCAAGAGTAAATCGAGCAAACGCATAGTTGTGACGACCACGGCGGACAGAGCCATCACACCGACGTCATCTCAGACGCCGTCGCAATCTGTTCCACCGCGCTACATTGGCGCGGGGCGCGGACGGCGTAGGGAGCGCGCCGCGGGCGGAGGGTATTTAAATCGGCCGCCGCCGCGACCGAACCCAGTTCCCCCCTGAGCAGCCATAGCGTACGGATCTCCGTGCCCGCACGTTCACAGGAGCTCAGTCCGTCAGTTCACCTGATGATGGCGACATGTTTGATCGCCAAAATATTGTGCCCGTTGGACACTATATACCGGCAGTACACCCGTGGATATTTTGAAAAACTTTGAGGTTCGCCGATGACATTGTAATTCTGTCAGAGACAGCAAAGGACTTGGAAGAGCAGTTGAATGGAATGGACAGTGTCTTGAAAGGAGGATATAAGATGAACATCAACAAAAGCAAAACAAGGATAATGGAATTTAGTAGAATTAAATCGGGTGATGCTGAGGGAATTAGATTAGGAAATGAGACACTTATAGTAGTAAAGGAGTTTTGCTATTTGGGGAGCAAAATAACTGATGATGGTCGAAGGCGTGGATATAAAGTGTAGACTGGCAATGGGAAGGAAAGCGTTTCTGAAGAAGAGAAATTTGTTAACATCGAGTATAGATTTATGTGTCATGAAGTCGTTTCTGAAAGTATTTGTATGGAGTGTAGCCATGCATGGAAGTGAAACATGGACGATAAATAGTTTAGACAGGAAGACAATAGAAGCTTCCGAAATGTGATGCTACAGAAGAATGGTGAAGATTAGATGGGTAGATCACATAACTAATGAGGAGATATTGAACAGAATTGGGGAGAAGAGGAGTTTGTGGCACAACTTGACAAGAAGAGGGGATCGGTTGGTAGGACATGTTCTGAGGTATTGGAGAGCAGCGTGGAGGGCAAATATCGTACAGGGAGACCAAGAGATGAATACACTAAGTAGATTCAGAAGGATGTAGGCTGCAGTAAGTACTGGGAGATGAAGAAGCTTGCACAGGATAGGGTAGCATGGAGAGCTGCATCAAACCAGTCTCAGGACTGAAGACCACAACAACACAACAATATTGTAGTGTCTGACGTAAGTAAAAGTGAATTCAGCGAGTTTTTTCGTTTTCAAAATTTTATTTTAAACCAAGGAAACATTACAAAATTTAAACATCACTAGCACCAAGAAATGTGCGAGATATGTTTGTGAATTACTTTTGTCAGAACCGAACGACAATGAAATGATTCACTTACCGTCAACCTTAAGTCGTTAGTTACTATTTCACTCCATATTATATTCTTTCCAGTCGACGTATTTTTATTCTGTGAATGATTAAACTACAAAATTTCTTGCGTTTCTCTTACCGCTGTGATAATTTCTTCGGCTCGCCGCTCGCTGCACTCTCGAGAAACACAAACTGGTTTGTATGACACGTGCACGCTTCGCTTGACGCGGTTACTGGCAGCTGCACTCGCCTCCCGAAACGCTTGTAGTCAGATCGATTTGTGTTGCCCGCTGAGAGGGAAACAGCGTTCAACGCTGCCCGCCCCGCTCCCAAGGCCCCGGCCTC